>NW_026294562.1:149263642-149838642 GCF_007827085.1 Peromyscus californicus insignis | reverse complement strand
GATTAGTTTTCATGAGGATGCAAGGTCTTGGAGGTAGCTGGCCCCACAAATCTTGCTTGGCTCTGCCTCGAGGCTCAACCAAGCTCTCCAATTAGCAGGAGAAACAAGGACCCTTGCCCAAACCAGGGAGCACCAATAGTCACAAATCACTTTCCCATCTGTGCCTCTGCATGTGTGTGGTCATGGGCGGGCACACACACACACACACACACACACACACACACACACACACACACACGCGCGCGCGCTGATTCCTGTGCCTCAGTCTCCCATCTGCATCTCCCTGCAACAGCTTCCCCCTGCAACCATCTGAGGAAGTGAACCAGCGCTCTTGTCTACACACGCAGGACAGGCAGTCACGGATTCACTGCTGTCTGTGTCCACATAAGCATTTGCTACAATGACAGTACATCTGTCTCCAAAGTGGCGAAAGGGTTGTCATTCTTCACAAATCTGTGGCCAAAGTGGCCACAGACACCATCTCGAACCATTCTCTATACCCCCGTCATCAGGAACAGGCACGCTCAGCCTCCACAGAGATGATGGATGGACAGTCAGTGGGCTCAGGGACTGAGAGCAGACCAGGGCTGTACTGGCAACCGGGGTGCCAACTATGGTTCACCTGTGCACACTGGCAGTGGACACAATTCCTTTCATCTCCTTGACAACAGGAACAGTTGCTACACGAAGACCTCAATGTCCAACAGACATAAGCATGACATGTCTCGCTCATGGAGGCAGACACAAGGTCACCGGGATACCTTTCCGGCGAGGAGGCTGACCAGCTGAAGGTGTGGTGCTGTCCTTCCATGGCATCTGGCCCAGCCATCAGACAGAACAGCAACAGAACAAGGAATTCAAAGCCTGGATACGGGTGCTAGATTTGGGACTTCGAAACCTGGGCATCGACACTGGAATCTGGGACGCACAGGGAGGTGATGAGACCATGTCTATTCCCAGCATCCTGAGATCACTCAAGGTGAGGAGAGACATGGGCTGTGTGACTCCCAGTGCCACCCACTCCCTCCCCACCCCACACCCAGGCCTGGCCCAGCCAGTCTGGGCTTTAAAAAGCACAAGGAAATGTCACTTTCCTTTTGAGGAGGTGTGATGGCAGGAGATGGCCTGGGCAGTTTAACAGTCGGTTTATTCAAAGGTTGGGAACAGTGACAGAGTCTCCAAATCCTGAAGCTTGTTTTGTACCCAGACTGGACCCAAGTCCCTTCCTCAGCAAATGCAAACCCGCCCTGTGCCAAGCCAGAGGCCCCAGCCCATCTGACATCCGTACCAGTTTCTGCCAGAGCCCGTGGGACTCCTGTGTCTGCCTAAGCTAGGACCAGGAGTTGGCCAGAGTTGGCTCTGGGTTTGGGGTCCAGCATCCAGCTGACTGCAGCTCAGGGTCTGCTGCTTGAACAAGCCACCCACTCTAACAGGCTGGCTCATGGAGGCTGCCTGGGCTCCTGCCACAAGCTGCTGACTGGCTTGAGATGGACACATGTAGGTGGATACCTCCTGGGAGGAGAAAGCTCTGAGGACATCTGGCCACCCTTTGATAGAGCATTCAAACATTCAGTCATAAAGTAGTGGACTGATTGAGCACCTACTGCGCACCACACATCACATTACATAATCCCCTCCAGGAATAACAGCTCTAGATAAGGCTTCCGACACAGGCTCAGGCACACAGTAGGTACCTACTAGTGGGATGAAGACATCGACTGTGTGCTGGCACATTCTGAGCCACACCCACCTCACACACCTCGTGTCTCATCTCATTTAGCCCTACACTAACTCTAAGGCTCCCACAGAGTTGTGCTGCCCCCACCCCCCACCCCCATGCATGTGCTGTATGTGAGTATACATGTCCACAAGTGCCATGGAGGTCACAGGAGGACATCAGGCATCTTGCTTGCTTTTCCTCTCCTTATTCCCTTGAGACGGGGTCTCTCACTGAACCTATGCTGGCAGCCCAACAGCACCAGCAATCCTTCCTTCTCCACCTCCCCCAGAGCCCGTGAGGCTTATGGGACCACACTCAACTTTTATGTGGGTGCTAGGGGTTCAAACTCAGGTGCTCCTACTTGCACAGCAAGTGCTCTTATCCACTGAGGCATCCCCCTGGACACCATGGTTGCCTTCTCAATTTTACAAAGGAAACTGAGGCTGAAAGAAACTAAGTAAGTCATCCATGGTCACATACTTAGGAGGCAATGATGCAGTCGGGACCGGAAACTCAGTCTTGTCTGGCTCAAGGACGTGTGCTTTTGACCACACTCCTACCCTCCAAAAGACATTTACTGAATGAATGAGTTGATGAGGGAACACTGCGCCAGTGCAAGTGTGTGTCCATGTGTGCATGGCCACCGCTGTGCGTGAGTGGAGGAGCATGCGTGTGCAGCTGTCCGGGTGTCTGCATGTGGGACTTTTTTATGGAAAGGCTTTCCCTGTTGTCTTGGTCTTGTGTGTGCAGGAGCTATACTTAGCCACAGCCGTGACTGTAATGAGCAGTTAGCTGCACACCAGGCACTCACTGGGACCTGGTTTCCCAGGGAGATTGCTGGGGCCAATGTATGTGTGTGTGTGCAGGGGGGTGCAGCTTGGTGCTGGGGAATGCTAGAACAGAGCTGGGGGGGGGTGGCTGGAGCTCACATTACTGTGCTTTGTGCAAACGAACAGCCCTAGCTCCAGCTGGAAAAGCATGCTCCATGCTGCAGCACCAAAGCCTTCATCAGGTCCTGCCAAGCTCACTGACTGGCCGTTCAGGCCCACAGTCCCTTTACTGCCCTTGCTAAGCAACTGGAATAAAGTCTTGGGTCATTGCTAGAGTCTGGGGATGGTAGCAAAAGCAACAGGAAGATGGTAGAACTTACTCCAACCGAGGTCTTCCTGGGCCTCAGGAAAACCTCATTCTCAGTGCCCTGTCCCCTGCCAGCAAAGCAACAGTCCATAGTGTGCTCACACCGCAGAGTGTGCTCGCACTGCCTACACCACTCACTCAGGCTGGCCACCAGGAAAAATAGCCTCCCCGCCCCCCCTTAACAGAATGAAACTATGGCATGCTCAGTGTGTCCTGGGGTCTGAAGGCCAGACAGCACTCTGCCTCTGGTGGCTGTGGAGAAGGCAGTGCTGACAGACCCCACTTCTCACCTCCGAGAGTGGGCCAGGCCTCTAAGATCGGCCTCCAGCCCTAGCTCTCAGTCCACTTATTCCACCTGGGAGCCCACCTCTGCCTCGGGCAACCCCACTTTCTGCACCCGTGTGCTCCATGGCTCTGCCCTCAAGTCCTCAGCTTTCAAACTAGTCTCTAGGACGCTTGCATGTGAGGGGAGGCCGTACTTCCTCGTTAGCCTTGAAGGTCAGAAACGGAATTCTCTCTATTCAGACAGCAGGAAACCAGATGTCCTCCTCCTGCCTCTGAGCATGGGCAGGAGACTGAGTTCCCATACCCATGCACATACACCACCCCTCCCCCACACAGATACACACTCACATCTACCCACCCATCTGTCTGTACGGACATACATACATTCTTTCATCCCCTCACATCTCCATCCATCCATTCACCTGTTCATCCATCCACCCACCCACCCACACATACACATATCTTCCCACAAACCCACCCATTTATCCATCCACCTCATTCCCACCCAGCTGTGTGTATATTTGGATGCCCCTCATTCTATCCATTCATGTTGATGCACATACACGTTCATCTTTTCATTCATTATTTCTTTCATCTGTCACTCATCTGTCCATCCAACATGCCATTCTTGACCATAGGACTACCACAGCAAGAAAGAACACAGACTTGTCCAGCTGCAGATTACCTTAGCTTCCAAAATAAGACCTGGGTCTCATCTTCTACTAATTACCAACTAGATGATCTTGGCCAAATAAGTTCATATCTCTGTATGAACTTTTTTTCATTTTTTTCCTTCATCAATAAAGTGGGCATAACGTCAAACCCTTCTACCTCACAAGACTATTTGGAAACACACAGTGTGAACACAGATCTATTGATTTCCTGGTCTACCCAGGCACTCCATGATCTTAGGTGTACTTTGTACCTTTGTGGGTTTCTGTTGAGTCCAAGAAACCTATACCCCAGTAGAGCATTTAGAAGGCTGAAGTAGGGGAATGTTTTCTGGAAGCAGCGAGGACAGAGCAGGCTGTTCCAGGAGTGAAGCTTGGGAACCACTCCACAAAGGGTGTGTGTGTGTGTGGGAGGGGGTAATCAAAACTTGCCTGCAAGGATGCATCCATTTTACAACAGGAAGTGATGATACCTTGCCACAGGAAACAGAAAGCAAGGGCAGCCAGACAGCCAGGCAGGCCAGGAGCAAGAGGAGGCTGAGGAGCCTGTAGGTGAGGGGTGAGTGGCAGGCAAGAGCAGAATGCACAGGATTTCAAGGGGAGTAGCCACCAGGCTTCAGAGAGGGCTGAGGACACTGGAAGCCACCGTGATTCCTAATGCTTGCACTCAAATCCCCAGTCTACTAGAGAGAAAAGAATACATCTCTCTGGTGACAGCCAGGCCTCGGGAGACACAACTCCTGCCGCCCAAAAGGGAAGCCAGTGCCTGGCATTTCTGACCTTAGTGCCACTAAATATATCACTGGTGACGGTGGTTCGTGGCCCTGAGGCTGTGAGGCCACCAGGCTTCCACATTCTGCATCTCTGTGGCTCAGCCAGGGCCTCACTGTATACTGAGGAACCTAAGCCCAGGCCCAGCTGGTGCTGCCAGATCCTGCCCTCAGTAAGTACCATTGGAGCTGCCAGGAACCAGGCCAGGGGCTCAGCTCCTCAGAGGCTCACCCTGCCAGGGATACACACTGCTGTTCCCATTTTTCACTTGAAGAAATGGGCTCAGTTAGATGCCATCTGCCCGGTTCCACACCAAGGCAGAGCGAATACCACAATCCAGTACTGCCTTGTCTCTTCCCTATATCATTCCCTTGCCCTTGTCATGGTGGTCTCTCCCCATACATGGCCTAACTAGGAGCCACATTCTCTCCCCCAGATCTTCTTTCTGCTGCTGATTGTACTGGCTTCTCCAACCCACTACATATACCTTACGGCTAAGGAAATGAAGGCCCCAAAATGCATTGGCTGGGCACCAAATGTGTAGTCTTCTTAGGAGCCAAGTCAGGAGTATCTGGCTCCGTGAGGAAGCACCCTGCAAAGAGCTCCCCTCCAGCAGATGATGTGAGCCCTCACTCCAGGGCTCTGGTTGGCTCCCTACAGCCCAGCGGGCAGCCATGTTCTTCACAGCTGCCCAGCGAGCCCCTGAGGTTGAACATACAAATTCATCTTTAATGAGTGAGACACTGGCCCTGGTGTGCAGCTGTGCGCTGGAGTGTGTTTCCAACCCTGCCCTGGCAACAAGGCTCAAGAGCAGACTCCTCTACCACCTAAGAGGTCAGGAAACAAAAGTCCCCAGAAACCTCCTGGCAGGCCTGGGACTCCATGGACGCCACTCCAGTAATACCGGCTTCATTTGTAGACAGTAGATTTGTGTTCTAAGAACCACCAAGACTAGCGACTTCAGAACGCCCTCAAAAAACACCTTTCCTGAAGAAATGGTGGGAATGATCTAATTTGCACCTGTGTTGGCCACGTGCAATCTGTAAAGCTGTCTGTGTCTTAATTCGCTGGAGTCCCACAGCAGCTTTCTGTTTCCTCCCACTGGTGAGCCAAGGTGGCTGAGGACTGCAGAGACCACATAGCTTCTAATCTCCAGATCTAGGATGGACCTGGCTAGTATGGTCCACAGCCTCTCCCCTAGTCACTTTCATGACATACTCTGTAGTGGGGAGCTCATGAGCAGCTATGGGGCAGGAAGCGACCACGCGAGCTTTGTCTGCCGAACCCTTCACCACCTTCCCTCTGGCCTCCCACCCAGCTCTGGAGCCAGTTCATCATCCCAGTCTGTGGCAGCTACGATGGCTGGTCTTCAGGGAGGAGACAGAAGCCACCAAATAGCCAGGCAGGAACTGCCTTCAATGAAGAGCCAGCCTGTGTGGGCTGCTGTGGCCATGGAGTGGGGAGGTCACTGCAGGCATGGAGAGGGCTAAGTTCTTGAGCTGGCAGACTTGGGGAGGACACCAAGGCAGAACCCCGACCCCTGCCCCCCTGCAGGAAGTCTGTGAGGAGCACAGCCCTTTCTGACCTACCACCGTCCCTGGCTTTCCATATGCCTTTGCTGTGCTTAGAGCCCCGGCACATGCTCACAGATTTGTACATCTAACTCACCCTGCTGCCCAGATGTCATGTGACTCTCTCTTGCATTTCCCTCACAACCAGCTCTGCTAAAATTGCCATCTCTGTGGCACTGGTTCCCCTTGGGCATATTGCACATCCACTGTTTTCTTTTCAGTTTCTCACACTGGCATGTAAGGTCCCAAGGGCACCAGTTTCTGACTGTTTCGTTCTTGGCTTGATTACTAACATGATTCCTAGCATGGACAGCAGTGCCCCCCGCATAGGTGGTATTCTCAATAGCTGCTGGATAAATAAGTGACTAAATCAATACAGAGTACTAACAGTAGCCCTGGAAGGTTTTCCATGTGCAGATGAGGGGCAGGAGTCCCTTCATGTACCATGGTAGATGAAAGGGAAGGTGTGGGACGCAATGGGCTGTGGGGAAGGCAGGAATGGAGCTGGCAGCCATTGGGTGAGAGGTGGAAAGGGCATTTGAGGCCCTGCAGAGGCTAGGAAAGTTTCCCTTGTCTGCCATGATGCTGGCTGCAGTGGCCTCAGCCTGGGCACGGTGAGGCTGGCTCCTGAGGCCCCCTGAGTTCAGCTGTCTGGGGCTGCCCCTGCTAATATTAGCCTGTCCCCACCCGCCTGGCGTCAACTTGGCGGGGTAGCCCAGTCTGAGAATGGGCACTGTCCCTGTCCGCTGGCACCAACAGCAGCCCTTATCCCTGGTCCCAAGATCCTGCAGCTCTGGGGTCCAAGGACCCCTGCCACTGCCCCTCCCTGGACTTGAACGCTTCCTGACTGAGAAGCTAAGGTGTGTGGTCTCCTCCACTGCCAGGCCCACCACACTGGCACAATGTCAGCATCTCAGGTCACTGAATTTGGCTCTTGGCCAGAGTCTGATGTCAGCTGCCTGCCTGCCCTCCCTCCCTCTCACCCAGCAGGTGGATGGACGTTCTGCTACCTCCCTCTAGAGACAGAAGAAGAGCAGGGATGAGTGGTCCATTGCAACAGACAGGGAGACTGAGGTTCAAAGGGAATGTGACCTGCCTGTAATAATGGGAGTCTCATGGGAGAATCCAGGTCTGTCTCCCCGAGTGACATCATGACAACCAGATCCTGGGAGACAGTCTGGAAACTGGAGTCCTGTGGACCAGGAAAGGTTAGGTGACCCGTGGAAGAGGTATTTTGTAGGAGATTTGGGAATTCAAAGAAGAAAGCAGTTGGGACACAGGTGAAGGTTTGGGTCTTCTAGGGCCACTAGCTGGTGAGAAGATAATGAAACCTACAATAATTACACACTGATTACGTTCTGGGTTCTGGGCTGAGTGCTTAACACATTTAATCCTCCCAACTTCCCTATGAGTCAGGAGCTATTAATAGCCTTCTCTTGAGGCACAGACAGGTTAGGGAACTTGTCCAAGGTCACACAGCTGGTGAGTAGTGGGGCTGAGATTTGACCTCAGGTCTCCCCGCTCAAGAGGCCCGCCCTAAGGAGAGAATGGGACTTTGTCACATTGCCAGGGTCAAATAGCCAGGAACCAATGGTAGAGAGCTGTTCCACATTTATTTTACTGAATGTATGACTGAGGCTCCAAGTACAGGAATTTGGGGTTAAAAAAAATAGTCCTTTCTAGACCTCCAAGACAAGAAGTCTGTTTGAAATCCAGTGTCTCCTGCCTAGAACGTCCCACAAACATACCTGACAGAGGAAAGAGGACAAGAGGGGGCGGGGAAGATTCGTAGGCCAAGGCAGACAACCTGGCTGGCCTTCAAGAGAAAGAGAGTCAGGGCTGCAGAGATGGCTCAGTGGCTGAGAGCCCTGGCTGCTCTTCCAAAGGACCCGGGTTCAATTCCCAGCACCCACATGGCAGCTCCCACCGGTCTGTAACTCCAGTTCCAGGGCCTGACACCTCACACAGGCATACATGCAGACCAAGCACCAATGCACATTAAAAACATAAAAGAAGAAAAAATTGAAAGAGAGAGTGTCCCAGGAGAAGTGGGCTTAGGCTGTACCGTGCAGGGCTCAGGAGCTTTGGTGTGTTGGTCCTGGATCTCTGATTGGGAGTGCGCAGGCTGATGCAGTGGGAGACAGGAGTTTGGAGAGGGCCCTGGATGTGAACACCTTCCTTCATCCGTAGGCCTAGAGTGCCTGCAGGGAGCAGAGGTAACCACACCCTGATCTGGGCCTCAGAGCAGTTCACCACCACACCTTGGTCTGTCCATCATGGCCCCAGTATGGGAGACGGGGGATTCCCAGATAAGGAAGGGGTTCAGTGAAGGGTGGACCCAAAGGCATGACCCCTGTCCAATCTTGAACTCTGAGCCTACATCGCTTTCTTCATTTAATAATTTTCTTTGTTTTCAGACGAAGCCTTGCTATGTACGCTAGGCTAGCCTCACCGGAGTCCTCCTGCTTCTGCTTCCTGAGTGCGGGGATGACAGGCATGCACTGCTGCCCACCACCCACAGCCAGATTACTTGACTTTCAACCAATATTTACTTAGCACCCATCTTGTTCCAGGCACTGCTCTGGATTTAAGGGATGCCACCACTGGTAAAAGAGGCTAAAATTCCTGGCATTATGAAACCCACACTCTAGAACAAACAAGCAAGGCAAATAAGGAAAACACACAGAATGTCAGATGCCCATGAGGAAACCGTGGTACCTAAAAGGAGGGGACCTGGAGGGAAGCACGAGGAAGAGGAGGCAACAAGATGCCTGAGTGGGGCCTGTGCAGGAGGGCCTAAGAAAGAAGGTTGAAGGGGCCATTCTTACAGAACTTCACAGTCCCTGGAAAGAGTCAGGCTTCTCCTCTGAGGAAGCCCAGAATCCCGAGTGAGATAGAACCAAGGACTGATGGGGTCCAGTAGCCTTGGTTAGGGCCTTGGGCAGAACGGGGTGACCAGGGCTGAGATGAGGAGGCCAGAAGGCCGCAGCAATCGTTTTCAAAGGTAGATCAGCTAGAGGAAGGAGTTAGAGGTGATGGGGATGTGGGTGGGCTCCGGATGAGTCTGAAGCTGGCATTTGAGGAAAAGGACCCAGAGGACACCCTCCCCACAAAGCTTTGTGCCGAATGGAGGCAGCTGGCATTTGCTGAGAAGGGGTCTCACCCCCAGGCTTCATCATCTTGCCACCAGCTGGGCTGCAAAGGAGGATCAGAGTCACAGAACCTGCTCTGCCAACCTACACATTCTATCCAGTGGTCCATGGATCCTGACACCCCCACCCCTCCTAGGCTCCGAACCATGGCCTACATCAGGACCCCTCAGCCTCTGACATACCTGAGTCATCTGGGGATCCTGTTAGGATGCAGGTTCTAACCAGGCTGTTTGGGGTGGGGCTTGAGACTTCATTCTAACAAGACCCAAGCCAACTCCCATCAGCTCATGTTGCTCATGGTCAAGGGGCCGTGCTTGGAACAGCAGCCACCCATGTAGTCCCCATGACAGGAACTCTCCCCTGCTAGCATTAATGTCACCCAGGAATGGACCGTCTAGGAATGGAACCTTTGCAGGACACAGTCCAGGAATCTGAACTTCTTGAAGCACCCCAGGTAGTTCTCAAGGGTCAGCCTGGACAGGAAGGTCCTCCAGAACCTATCCCTCAGCCTCCATGACAGCCTGGGGCAAGACCCTTACCTTGTCCCACACAGCACTCCTTTCTGAAATATAGTCTGATACCACAGGTCCCCTCTGAATGACTTCCTGCTGCTCCCTGAGGGCCAACGGCCAAGAAAAGAGCCCATGGCAGAGGGAAAGAGCTGGTGCCACTGAGCTGGAGAAGCATGCCCCAAAGCAGTGGTATCGCAGGTCTGAGCCTGCCACTGGGCTGGTGGCCTACCTAGCAGGGGAGTCACTACTATGCTTTGAATGAATGAATGAATGAATGAATGAGCACAGGTTGAATGTGCCAAGTAAAAAGAGGCTCTGAAGACCCTTCCCTTAGGCTCCTTCCCACTTGCTGCCAGGACTTGTGTCCAGAGAACTCACTATGTCCTGGAGGGTAGCTAGGCTGGGGTGTGGAAGGAGAGAGAGGAAGGACCCACTTGTCTCTCAGCTCCTTTGGGAAGCTGAAGTCCAAGATTGTTAAACTTCTGCCATGCCAGGCCTACGAGGTTCTTAGTGCTCACTGGGATCAACCTTCCTGAGTGACGGTGCGGTGGAGAAACTAGCCCCAAGGCATAGGATCTTGCCCAGAGCAGCTCAGTAGCTTTAGTGTCAGGCTATAAATCAATAAATAAATCCTGTTCTGGTCTAGTTGTCCGATGCCCACAACCTGGAGTTGGTGTGTGACCTCATCAGTCCACATCTGATGGTCTGTACATCTCTGGCTCCCGGCCTTCAGAGGTTACCCACTCAGGTCTAGTGTAAATTGTGCAAGCTTGGTGCCTTGGTACCCAGGGCCCCCAGTCCAAAAGGAGGAGGCTGGCACAGCCAGACAGTCAGGCTGGGAGCTGGGAACTGAGGAGGGCAGATTGCATGCTCAGAAGGGAGCAGAAAGCACAGTAAGGGGGGGGGGGGGGAGTAGATGAGCAGAAGTCCAGAGGTGAAAACAAAGTCCAAAGACCAGGAGGCTGGAGGGAATCTGACCAAAGTGGGGAGTAGGAGACACGGTCCGGGACCAGGGCAGGCCTCAAACGCAGAGCTAAGGAGCAGCCAGCACTGTTTCCACACAACGCCTCACACAAGGTAAGTTTCCATCTTCCTTGGTTCCTCTGCCATTTCCTGAGGGACCCAGCTTATATGAATGGGGGTGGGAGATTGCTGGGCACTGTGGGGACACTTCCTTCTTTGAGAATACCAGAGAGCTCCTTTAGCCCAACTGGGACATGGCCCTCCTGCTACGATCCAGGTCAGGGCTTGCTGAACAGGATCCCTGGACAGGTTTGGGAACCAGATGGAAGTCCATGCCTGGAGCATGGCAGGCTGCAGACCCCAGCATCTCTGGAACAGGGACAGGAGGCAGACCCTGAATGCTGACTGCTCTGCGCATGAGCTACGGAACCTTGGACATGTGACTCCACCTCCCTGTGGCAAGGGCATGGAAATAATAATGTTGTCCCGGGGAATGTTGTGAGAACTGGATGAAGCCCTGTAGATCTAGCCCTTTAGACAGCGTGACATGCGTAAGCACATTAATAAAAGGTGGCACCGAGAAAGGGAGATGATAAGCAAAATTTGACTTGGAAGATGTTAGGAATTTGGGCCAAATCCTGGACTCACCGACCAGAGGAGTCTCAAGCATCAGGATTGGGTCTGGGAGGGCAAGTAGCTGTTTATTCTACCTCCATCTGGAGAGGAAGTGGGGGCGGTAATCGGAGGACGGACAATGCACCTGGGTGTGGTCTGCAGTTCTTTAAAACTGGGGGCCAAGAGCGGCAGAGAGCCCGCACTGTGAGTGTGGGTCCCACCGACGCACGTGGTGGTGGGTTGTGCCTTCCCCTCACTGAGTCTGTGCCGTCTGTCCTGGGAGAGGAAGGTGGCAATGATTACTCCACAGGCCCCTCCTCCTCCTGGGCCCACCTGCGCACTTCCTGTAAGATGCCACTCTAAGGAAAGAACTTCTTTAAGCTGACTTAGTCGGAATGCCCTCCGTGGTACCGAGCGCTCTCATCGCTATATTTCGTCAGGCTTTTCATCTTTCACCACTCCTGGTAATGTCTGGTGACACTAGCCTGGCTTCAGTGAGACTCCCCTTACAGCAGGCACAGCCTTAGGTTTCCTGGTGGTGATTTTCCATTCACTGACTCCTCTACCCCCACCCTCACCCTGCTCCTCAGCTACCAACTCCCACTGACGCTAGTGCCGTCTTCACAGGTGAGCCCAATGTCTGGCCCCCACTGCAAGGTCCCATTGTATGGGCCCTTGTACTCCTGGCCATGGTCCTGAGTACAGTCTGCTTTCCTCTAGACCTTAATCCATGCCCTCGAAGAACTTCTTCAATAGTAGTGGCCATAGGTGTCCCGAGAGCAGCTGTGCGCCCCACATCCTCTGCATACGGAAAGTCCCCTCCAACCAACTAGCTCTCCTCAACAGAAGCTGGCGGCCACTGCCCTGGAGTCTCTTGGGCTCTCCTTTGCCTCCCAGCCACCTTTCCAGATGGGAGCTAAGACTGGGGTGGTGGCCAGGCCGATCCAGGAGTGACAGCAGGGTGCGGCTTACGGCCCTGACCTTTCGGTCCAGAGTGGAATACACTGGTCATGAGACTGCTCAGAATAGCCAGAGGCACTAAATTCAGCTGTCGTGGGAGGCTTGAGGTCCCTGGCTCAGGCAGTGGCCCCTGGAATGAGCCCTTACCGGAACCCTCCCCCACCTCCGAGACAAGTCTTGTCTTCCCTGAGAGACGTAGGCCAACAGCCCTCAAAGCTTCTAATAGCAAATGCCAAACCTCCAGAGCACTGAAGCTGCCCCCCAGGGTGGCAGACTCCAAACCTTCTCCAAGTTGGGACTCCCAAGTGCCTGCTGAGCTTGGAGTTAGGGATGAAGGCTCCCAACCTGCCCACCTGTGACCTTGAGAAATCACTCCTCTCTGGACCTCAACCTCCCCTGTCACAATAGCTCCTACTGTATTGAGTGTAGAGGAAGCTTAGAACCTGGAGGAGATAAACCTGAGCTGAGCAAGGCTTCTCATGAACGTCCAACCACCAACCAGATTATTGTTCCGAAGGGAGGGGCCCTGGGACTGAACCCTGGTCCAGTCTATCGGGGCCAGGAAGGATACGGCTAAGGAACTGCTTTTTAGGTGAGTGTGAAGGGTAAAGGAGGGAGGGAGCTAGGAAGAAAGAGTCCTCCAAGGGGAAATGGGACACTTTCAACTGTAAGCAACTAAGCCAGGTCAGACGATCCTTGAGTGATCGGTGACTAAATCCAGGCAAGAGCACATTGGAGAGTCAGGCTGGACCCAAGAGGCCCCAGGATGAACCTGGGAAGTCCTGCAGGCTTTGATGACCTGGCCAGTTTTTCAGTTAGAAGGGCCTTTGTGTTTGCCAAATGGAAAAGTGGACTGGAAGGAGCCGGGACTAGAGTCGGGGAAAAATTCGCAAAGCTGCTGGAGAGGTGGGCCTGAGGGAACCATGGTGGTTTGAAGTACAGTGGTAGACACAATAGCAGAAGAGATGAAGTGCAGAGATGGTTGTGGGGTGAGACAACAGGGCAGAGGCACAGCAGAAACACCAGCAAGATGCTAAGACAAGCCACAACAGCAGCCGACGTCCCTGACTGTTTCCTGTGTGCCTGTGGCCGTTCATGGTCACCTCGGAGATGCTCCATGTGACCCTCTATGGTCGGTCTTCAAGCAACTCTCTTCATCGGTGATGGGGCTGAAGGACTCCAACTTACCAGATACCTAGTCTGTGGTTTTCTTTACTGAAAGGCCTTGGGGGCTTGAAGGTACAATAGAAAAATAAAGGACTCCTGGTAAAGCACAGTGGCTGGATGGCCATGCTGCTGCCACGGGTGTCATGCTACCATGTGTCCAACTATGCCCTGTCCTGGGGAGGAGCGAGCTTCCTAAGAAGTCCCTGTTAATAGTTCCATCTTTACCTCAGGCCACAGCCTGGGCTCCCAGTGTTGTCTTTGGCTGGGCCCTTCACTCTAATCACTGGGTGACTCCCTCCCCAGAGAGCTAAGAAGAGTTAGGACTACATTAATTCCCAAGGACTAAGGGACAGGGCAGAGAGGCAGAGAGGGACAGGAGTCAGATGGACAGTAGAATGCACAGAGGTGGGGCTGCCCTAGCTTTGAGATCGTTGGTATTCATCAGGTCAAGTGGGGACTGACGTCACCACACTCACACACATGCATATGTTAGGGACACTCCTTGGCCCGCAGCCTAGAGACCATCGGTGGCCTTGATATGACAGTGAACAATGCTCCTGGCCACTTGTAAGTCACAGACAAAGACCCGAGGCCTCTGACCTCCTGACCTCTGCTGACTCTCAAGGAGGTGAGGAGGGCAGGCTCAAGCCAGCTGGTCTCACACACCTGCTCTCACACCTCTGCAACTTTTCACACAAGAACTGCACTTCCTCTGCCTGCCAATACCTGCTCAGCCCTCAGTGCCTGCCCAGTGTGACTTCGGGAGGCATCTTGTCCAGGACGCCCTCATCCCTTCATCCACATAGTTACACCACCACTCACACCTTCCATGTGTCGGAGGCTGCAACACCCCACAATCCAGATCACAAGTGGGGCTCAGCTTGCCCCAGCTCACCTCACTCCCCAACCCCCATTCTGGAAGGATAGGGGGCTAGCTGTTCTGGCCAACACTGTTGGCCCTTATAGCTCCAATGGGACATCCTATCCCAACCAAGGAGTCCCCATCCTCCACAGCTGATGTCCTGATAGCTCCTTAGGGGAAAGCAACCTCACTGATGGCCCATACATCCACAACTGGCCTGGATGGGACATATATCTTCTGAGGTATGGCATGCAAGGATATTCTTCAGTCAGACAGCCCAGGAGTCCCAGGAGATGGAGCCGGCAGGCAGGGAACCTACAGATTATCACCTTCTTCTAGGTACACCCCGGCCACACAATGTCTCTCACACACAGGCACTAATGGCAATAATGACACACATCTAAGATCCCTCTCATACAAAACACACATTGCCACACATGGGGCCTCACAGTCTCTTAACACACAGCCACACACACTCTGTCACACAGAATATGCACAGGTCGTGTCGCACACATAGGCTTACACATACACACAGCTTCACACGTACACTTCCACACCTGCCCACACATCTCTGAGATACACTGACCTGGAGTCTCACATGCAACATTTCTCTTACAACATTTCTTTTTTTCTTATTACACACATTCTCTCACAGAGTCTCTCTCTCTTACACATACACACACACACACACACCATCTATCAACAATCTTACATCCCATTTCTTTGACACAAGGATCTCTCTTATATTCACAGTCTCAACACACACACACACACACACACACACACACACTTGAACACACAGGAACACACATGTGTGCCCTCAGAGTCACACTCACCTACCACCATATTTTTATTCTTACACACGAGGAGTCTCTCACACACCCACACAGAAGCTCACGCACAAGCTTTTCTAGTTTTTATTTCACACACACAGACTATATCACACGTGAGATTCAGGTCTAGAATCTAGAAAAAAAAAAAAAGATTGGATGCTAAACCCAGACCCACCAATCTGAGGCTTTTCCAAGCTGTGAGGGGCGGAGTAAACAAAGGTAGCAGCAGGGCAGGCAGCATCAGAGCGAAGATGGAAGGGGGGGAGGAGGCAGGCAGCAGGCTGGTCTCTGCGCAGGGCTGCAGAGAGGCAGCGCAATGCAGTCAGGCTGGCCAGGCGGGCGGGCGGGCAGCAGGAGCCTGGTTCTAATCCCAGCTCCGAGTGCTCCCTCCCTCTGTGGTCTCAGGGTTCTCCTGTGGTGCCAATGCAAATGAAAAGGCCTACAACCTCTCCCTGAGGCTACCAGAGGAAGAAAGCAGCACTGCTGTCCTGAGTGGGGCACCCACTGACACCCACCTGTACCCCAGCACCCCACCTGCCACCTCTGACTCTGCAGCTTTCCCTGTGTCTGCTCTTGAGTGGACACCCGTGGGAGAGTTTCTCGACTTCTCGGCCGTGTGGTCTTACGCTGGCACAACCTGTACGTAGGTGCTGTGTTTGTCTCCACTGAGTGAAGGCAACCCCACAGCCTCTGAGTGGGTAGAGAGAGCAAGTGACCCTGCTGACCCTCGCCTGCCCTGCAACATAGGTACACTCATCAGGGCAGAGTCCAAGGTGGCCAGTGGAGGGCTCAGCCCTCTGTAACTACCCTAAAGAAGTTGGGCCTTCTTGGCCTCCCTTCCAGGGGCCAAGGTCAAACGTAAGTGTAAAGGCTGCTCTAACCCAGGCCTTGGCTGGGCCTGCCAGGCATCTCTCTCCCAGCCCATACTGGTTCATTCTCTCAGGCCCACGTCCCAGCCCCTCCCCACAGCTCAGCATAGCCTCCAGTTACATAATCCTCTAGCTGTAGTGGCCTCTGTCATCAAGGGGGGGGGGGGGGGTGTGGAGAAGAAAGGCCTCCTCTGCAGAGTCCCAGGCCACCCTTAACAAGGCAGGGAGCCAATGGCCATCTCAGGAGAGAATAAGGTCCAGGAGATTTTGATTCAAATTTTCCTTGGCCTCCTACTTCCAGGTTGACCTTGGCCAAAATCCTGAGTGGCAACATGGGAGGCCACGTGCGTGCTCTCTCTCTGCATCCCTACCCCCAGCACCTGTTCTAGGATTCGAGGTGTGAGTTTCTGAGCTGCTGTCTCCAGCCCACGTGCCTTTCTGTTTTATCTTAGCATCAGATCTGTCAGGTGTCTGCTGATACAGCCCTTCCCTGTCCTCAGGCACCTCAGACCCCTCCCCCAGCTCGTATCTGTCTACTGATCTTCTGTGGATTCCAGCTCCTCCTCAGGTCCCCCTACCCCAGCTCCAGCTCAGCCTCAGGGTCAGCCAAAGAGAAGGGACCTGGAGCAGTTAGAGGAAGCCTGCCCGGGAGGGGCAGAGGTGGCTTATAGATGGGGGAGGGGCTGTTTCAAATTCCCAACTCTCTCTCTCTCTCTCTCTCTCTCTCTCTCTCTCATCCTTGGTACTCTTTAGGCCAGAGAACAGAGCTCTGAAAGGCCCAGAGTTTGTCTTCCAGGGTAGGTGTCTCTCTTGGGGAGATGGTCCATCAAATGGTCCCTGAGGTCCACCATTCTTGCCATTTTACATAGGAAACTTAATCCATGGAGGCCATCTGAAGGGCCAAGGTCAGCAACAGGGTGTCCTTTCTCTCTAGTAACAATTTGCTGTTTCTAAAGGGGTGTGGCTGAGGAAGACACGCCCACTCCACACACTTCCCCTTAAGGTTTTCCTGTCTGCCAGCCTCTTCCCAGGGGCTAGAGGAAGCAGGAGCTTAAGGCCTTCTTAAGCCCTTCCTCTGGACTCTTCCCAGACCCAGGAGGGCAGATGTCACAGAGGTCACCATGCTCTGCGCCCCACCCCCAGCCCAGAGCCACCTCAATCATCAAGCTATTAATATGCATGAGCATTCCCAAGACCACCTCCTCAGAAAGCTTAAGGAAGGTCTCTCGAGAGGGGAGTGGCTGTCTGTCTCTAGCGTCCCAGCAGGCTAAGGCACCCTTTCTACTCCAGAGACTCCCTGACCTGGGAAGAAGGAAGGAGTCCCCCGCCTTCCCCAAACCAAAGGGCAATTCACACCTTCACAGTGTACATCTGCTAAAGGCACGGCTGGGCACTAACAGGAGTGTGGGGTGTCATGTACATTCGAACATACACATATGCTCACTTGTTCCCACATACTTTACCCATCCAAATACACACCAGTATGCTTACATAAATATGCATGGCAGTCTACTCATACACACACACACACAAACACCCATTCATATGCTCTCATACAACCAGCAATACAGACTCAAGTTCTCTCTTACACACTTACACGTACACACCCCCTTCAGTTCAGAACTCTCTGGGAACTCACTGTCCATTGCACCCTGCCCGCGGGAAGCGGCAAAGGCTGCCTTTCCGGGTCAGGTCCTTCTGATGGATAAGCTGTCACTTACCCGCGCATAGCGGGATGAGTAGGGGTCCTCGAACAGTGCCCAGATGCGCGGCTGCCAGCGGCGCCAGAAGCCGCCAGGCCGGCCATCTGGGGAGTCACTGAGTGCCAGTCTCTTGGTCATCTCCAGCTCGTCCTCGCCGTCGCCTGAGTCGCCAGGGCCGTCGGCATCCGCGTCGTCCGCGCTGTTGTCCAGGGGCGCGCCACCAAAGCTGTCCAGTGCCTCCTCGGCGTCGCGGTGCTGGCGGTACGTCATCCAGCAGCAGGGCTCCACGTCCGTCTCGTCGATGCCCCAGAAGGCCAGCTCCTCCTCGTAGAGCGGACCGCACACGTCGGCCGGGCAGTGTAGCTTGCCGGTGCGGTAATAGTTCAGGATGTGAGCGAAGACGCCCGGGTGGCGGTCGAAGAAGAATTCGTCGGCGCGCGGGTCATAGTCGAAGTGGCTGTGGGCGTCCGGCTCCGCCAGCCAGGCAAGCCGCGTGCCGGGCAGCGTGCGCAGCGTCGAGCGGTACGTCTGGTGGCGCGTGCCGCCCACGTTGATCACGATGCGCTCGCTTTCGTCCCCTTGGCCCATCGCGGCGCCCCCTTAGGCATGGCGCGGCCCAGCGACACCCATGGGAGCTGCCGCCAGGGGGAGTTGGCGACGGGGAGGGGGGCGCGGGGCCTCTTCCCCCCTCCCCCCGGCCGTCGGGGGGCACAGAGGAGCGCGGCTCTGGCCACCCACCCCAACGAGCGACCCAAGCTCCCTCAGGGGGAGCTGTCAGTCAGGTACGGGTGCAGGGGTGTGTGCGCGGGCTCCCAAGGGTCTCTAAGGCACCTAATGTGAGAGGGAGCTGGCCTGGCTGCGGAGGAGGCAGAGGAGGAGAGGAAGGAGGGAAAGAGGGAGGGAGGGAGGGAGTGGGGCGGCGCTCAGCGGCGAGCCCCGGGAGGAGGGGAGAGAGGGTGGGGGGGCCGGGCTCCGGGTACCATCTCAGCGGGAAAATGGAGAAACCGACACAAAGCTTTTTAGGGGAAGGTCAGCTGCTCCGTTCCGGGGGCCGGACCAATAGACCAACCCCAGCAGGGGAAGGTGGGGGGGGGGCGGGAAAATCCGCGCTCGGCTCTGCGGTGGTCGCCGCAGCGCGCTCCCGGTGCGGTGGGCACGGATGCAGGCTGCTCTCCTCCCTGTGCGGCCGGTCCCCTTCGGCTCTCCTTGCCTGGCTGTCTATTCCCCTCGGTGGCGGGTGAAGCTGCCCGCCCGCCCTCCTCGTTCCTTCTCCCCGCCTCCCGGAGGAGATGGCGGGTCCCCTGGGCTGGGGCACCTGGGTGCTGCCCCGCCGGGCGGCCGCTGAGCGCAGCGCCTGGGGCGCTCGCCCTGGGTCAGGGGTTCCGAGGGGCTGCGCTGGGACTCGGGCTTCCGCGGCGGTGCTGAAGGGACAGCTCCCGGACGGCTGTTGAGCCGCGCTGGGCCGAGCGAAGGTTCTCCCGGCCCGGTTTGCTTGGCGGGGCCGGCGGACACTGGCTCCGGTGTCTCTGCGCCCCGCGCTCCGCTCCCTGATCCGGGAGGGCGGGTGGCGCTGGCAGCCGAGGCGAGGGGCGCTGCCGAGGTCGGGCCCGGGAGGCGGGGGTGGTAGGTCCGGGCGCGGCGCAGCGAGGCTGGCGAGGCCAGGGAGGCGAGGCGCGGAGCGGCCACTGCCGCCGCCGCCGCCGCCGCGCCGCTGCTGCCTCCGGGCTGCTGCTCCGCTGCCTGCTCGCTCGCTCGCTCGCTCGCTCGTTCGCGCGGTCCGCGTCCAGCCCGCGGCTCTCCGGACACGGGCACACGGCGCGCGCAGCCGCACTCGCCCCCGGAGGGAGGCGCCGCGCTGGGTCCTAAAAAGCCCTGGTTCTGCGCCCCCCTCCTAGGCCCGCGCCGAACCCGGCCTCCCTCAACCCCGGCACTGGGGGCGCCCGCCCTTCCTTGCCTCTCGCTCAGTGGGGACCCGCCGACGCTCCGCCCTCGGGGAGCTCCACTAGTTGGGCGGAGGCTCCCAGCGACGTCTGGGCCCGCGCCCCCGGGTCACACAGAGGTGAGAAGGGCGTCGGCCAGCTCCTCTTCTTCTAACCCAGGAGACATCCGATCCTCTGCGCAGGCAAGCCATTCCTTGACCAGGACTAGTACTGACCTCTCAAGGAATCCCTTAATACCGACCCTTCCCAGGAAACCTGAAAGCCCCATGATCCTTCCAGAGATATCCTCTTACAGGGACTGCAAAATAGCACCTTTCTCACCATCCCCCTGTCCCAACTCTCCATTAATGATTAATCCTGAGCGCCTCTTAATCCCTTTAGACCCTTTCAGGCTCTGGACCCTTCCTAACTCCAGGACTAAGTCACTAGTCACAAGAATGACACACAGATCTCAGTTTACCCATAACCCGAATTACCTTATGAGAAGAAGTGCAAAGACCGCTTGGCGCCTCGAAGGCCGAAAGCCCCGCTCCCCCATAGCTTCAGCCGCCCTGGGTAGTGAGCCAGTGTGTCTAGGGGCTGTGGTTCCTACAGATTCGAAGTTGATGCCGGGGACAGAGATTGTATTTCTAACCTCAAAGTCCTCCAGGCCTGTGCTAGCCACTCATCGGTTTATTTAATCAGCAATCATTATCATTCATTCCTTACTTGCTCCAGATTCTCTATAAAGTCGCAAGGGGCAAATCAGATCTAGCTCTTGACCTCCGGGGGCTCCCAGCTTTTGGGGAGAAGTGGGCAGGTGGAATTGAGAGGGACTGGCAGGTCAGGCCCAGCCCCAGAGGCTGCTGGTCTGTGAAAGATGCTCATCGATTGCCGTCCATTGCAATCAAACACAGGCTGCCCTGGCAAAGGGGATTTAATTAAGACATGAGAGGCTCTTATTCACTTGTGGCACTTGCTAACTGTACAGACAGCTGTCTGTCTACACTGACCCACAGGCATTGTTATGAGCCTGGGGGCAAAGCTGTGCCCCACACATCTCTCCTCACCTGATCATGGGAATTCCAGCCTTAATACAAGGTCTGCGTGTCACGAGGAAAAGTGTGGAGAGGTGGAGAGGGGCGAGAATGGGGACAAGGTACCAGAGGTGGAGTCAGAGGCAGAGTTCTCAGAAAGGGGCAGAGGTGTGTGGACAAAGAGGGGAGGGTCTGAGGAGACTTCCCCCTGGAGGCTAATCCCAGTGTTCCTCCAGCCATTTCTCTTGGTCTCAGAGAATGGCAGGATAAAGAGTGGTTCTTAGTGTCCTTCTCACTCTGGCCAATTCAGATCCCGGGGACACAGGCTCTCAGGATGCTCTGCCCAACCCTAGGACTAATGGATAGACAAAGACACAGAGACCCCAGAAGTGAGATTTAAAAAAAAAAAAAGACAGAGGCATGTGGAGACAAGGACACATACAGACCCAGCTGTGAACAATCAAGATGAACACCAAGAAAGAGGCTTCCTTAGACTTTCCCTCCCTCCCAGATAGAAATCCAGGGCCTCTTCCTCAGGAAACCCGAGGAGCTAGCCACAGGGGCTCAGGCTGCCCACCTCTTCCCTGTCTGCAAAGCCACACAGGATCAGAGCTTGGCTCTCCAAATGTCTCTCTAGCTCATCTCACTTCTATGAAAGGAGTACCAGCGCCTCTGGGGCTCGCCTTGGCTTCTTTCCGCATAGCCCTAAACAGAGAAGCCCCTCACTGAAGTCTAGGTGATTTAGGAAATGCTAGGAATGGCCTTGGGACCCTAGAGCTCCAGCTTCAGAGGCTCCCTGACTGAAGCTGAGTCCTGGAGGGGGACTTTCCAGGGGTCTCTGAGGGGTAGGAACTGAGCTCCAATCAGACCCCACTCCATGGTGAGTACTAATGGGAGCCACAGTGTGACCTGGGGAGAAGCAGGCAGAGAAGGGATTGGGTCTCGGAGGGACAGAGAAAAAAAACTCCTGGTAGGGGAAAGTTGGGTAGTGAGGACTCTTAATTTTGGGGGATGTTCCAGAAAAACAGGATTGTGCCGGGGCTGGAGGGAGAGGGCATGGGAAAGGGGATCTAGCACACTCCGAGGGGTAAGCAGACTGGATTCAGATGGGGAATACTCCTCGAAGTGCCCCCCTTTAAGATTCTCACTCTGAACCCTGGTGACACCCCCCACTCCTAAGCTTCAAGGAGTGCTCCCACTTCTGTATCCTAAGAAGGACATGAAAGTCTCTTCTCTCACCTCCCCTTCACACCAAGGGAAGGCTGACATTCGCAGAAAGTCCAGAAAAAAACAAGATGAAAACATGGGGGAAAAAATAAAACAAGGAACAGAAAAACAAGGTTGCATGGAAGGGAGGAACTGCTGACCGAGCCAGCTTCCTCCTCCGAAACACTAGAACCTCCTTCCCCCTCCCACCTCTCAGCTGTCCGCAGCATGGCCGCCTGCCCCTTCACAAGGGAAGGTCTACAGTCCTGTACCAAAGTGTCTTTCGTAGCTGTGTCTGGTTGGGGATGGTCTGCCCCGTCTCAGGGTTCTGAGCATGAACCAGAACAGACTGCCTAGCTTCTGATCTCTAGTGACCCATCACTGCCTAACTGTGACCTCGGGCAAGCTACTCAACTTCCCTGTGCTTCAGTGGCTTAGAACTACACGAGAATAGTACTCCTTCCTGTGTCCGTAACTCTGGGATTTGTCTCTTCAAGCTGGAGAGGAAGGAGTCCTGGGATGCAGGAAGACCACTGTGGGAATAGCTGGACTCAAAGGATGAACTGAGCTGGGTGGGGGAATTTAAAAAAAAAAAAAATGAGAGGATACCTGAAGCCAAGTTCTACCTATGTTGTCACACCTGGCACTTGCAGGCCTTAGGTCTAGTCCTGCTGGGCTCAGGAACTGGCCCAAGTCCAGCCCCTCAGGCCTTTGTCCAGATTGGCACCGGGTTTGTGCAGCTCTCCCAGGTCAGGAGCCTCTGTGTTCCTGGTGGGTTGGGCTGCCATCTTGTGGCTGGGCCCGGAATCTACCCTAAACTGGCTATGCTGAATCTCTTCTGGCTGCCCTGTGGGAAAGGGCCAAGGAGCTGGCAGGTGTCCTCTTTCCAAGTCAGACCTCCTCCCTCTATTGGGCAAAGGAGAGCAAATCCAGAGGCGCCATCTTGGGCAATTGGTGACCTTGGCCACCTGTCTATAGCTTGCATGGTGACCCCAGTGCTGGGCTCAGCTGCATGCAGCGAGGCGGAGGCTCCAGAGAAGTCCAGAAAAAGGCTGACATAAAGAACACTCAGGGCGGGGTGTGTGTGTGTGTGTGTGTGTGTGTGTGTGTGTGTGTGTGTGTGTGTGTGTGTGTGTGTAGACCAGGGCCTCTTAGCATTTGCACTGAAGACACTTTGCACCCTGCACCAGAGAACCTGGGGTGCTATGCTCTGTATAGTAGGGAAATTAACAGGTTCTTTCTATCCACTAGATGTCATTAGAAGCTACTTTCTCAGCCATGAGCATCAGAAACATCTAGCATGGATGTCCATCAATCCCTTGGCTTCTCTGGACCACACTGGATGAAGAATTATCTTGGGCTACACGTTAAATGGGAAGGTGTCTAATTATAGCCTGTGGGTTAAAGGAGCATATATATTTTTATTTTATGTGACATTCCTACTCCAGAACCATGCCACCAAGTTACCCTCCCCCCCCAAAAAAAATCTAAAAACAAATCCCACAATATTTTAAGTAAATTTATGACTTTTGTGTTGGGCCTCATTCACAGCTATCCCGTGACCCATGGGCCACAGGTCGGAACCCTGGTCTAGAGTCTCCACAAGCTGTCCCTGGGGGGGAGGGAGGGAGGTCTAAAAATTTCTAGTCAGGTTTGGTGATAAACACTGTTTCTGCTGCTCACTAGCTGCATAAAGCAGTCAGCTCTCTTCTCTGGGCTTCTGCTTCCTTGTCTATGGAGAGGTTTGCTGCTGTTTGTGGGTTTTAATGAGTTAGTGTCCTGTGCTTCTCCCTGTTTGCCTCTTCTCTCAGGATTAACCCCGTCTCGCTTCCCTAGATTCCTGCCGATTCACAGCTGTAGAGCGGCAGTGTGGTTGGGGACAGGACATCAGTTCTCCTTGGGTTTGGCCTTGGGAGGACGAGGAGTTCACCACCACCACCACCACCTTTCCTGCTGGCTCTAAGAATGAGACAGGGAGCTGGGATGATGAAGGCAATTTGCTGGAACCCTAACTGGGGCAGCAAGGACATGAAGAAAGGACAGACATGCAGACGCATGTACAGGAAATCTGGGGTCCATGTGGGTGGTGCACTTGGATAGAGGGTTCCTGCTACCACTGGCAGCCCGGAACCTCAGCCTGGTGATCAGGTACAGCACAAGGCAGAGGGGACTAGCTAGTCCTTTTAGAAGGCCTCTGTAGGCGAGTGTACCGCTAACTTTCACACACACTGGCCTCTTGCTCACACTCTGACTCCGGAGGAAAGATTTGCCATCACTTTTGAGCCTGACACTTATGGGGAAATGGCTTTGCAAGCTCCCCATGGGTCCAATGCCTTGGTTTCTGTCATGGCTGCACCCATGCCAACAGTACACATTCACTCCAGACTTCACAGGGGATTTCCTCTGCTCCCTACAAAGGCACATGAGGTTGGACAGGAGAGCATTGGACAGTGGGGGTGGTGGCTGTGAGCACTGTTAAAAGCATACTCCCAGCAGCAAGGGGTGGGGACCCCTGGTTTTTCTTTGCAGAAGTAGCTGGAGTTTTCCCATTCCTACAGAGCTCCCCTCACTTTGCAGTGCATCTGAGGTCCTCCTTTCGGGTGCCTTGGGGTGCACTCATGGGTGCCCATGTGTCTATCAGCCAGCAGTTGTGGAGGGGCGGGTCCAGGAGATGCTGGGTGGGCATGAAGCCAAGGCATTTTGAAGGTTACACTTTTTTTTTTTTTTTTTTTTTTTTGGTTTTTCAAGACAGGGTTTCTCTGTGTAGCTTTGCACCTTTCCTGGATATCGCTCTGTAGACCAGGCTGGCCTCGAACTCACAAAAATCCGCCTGCCTCTGCCTCCCGAGTGCTGGGATTAAAGGCATGCGCCACCACCGCCCGGCGAAGGTTACACTTTTAAAAATGGCAAAAAGAACAGAAAATTGGAGATTAAAGGAATTACTTATTTACATAGAAAATAAATCATGATGACATTTAAATTTTTGAAAGCTGTTAGATTAAATGATAGACATGTTAAATATACATAACATTTATAAATCCAGAGCAAAGCTTTATTTCTTTAAAAAAAAAAACTTTATCATACACACACACGTAGAGAAGAGAGAGAGAGAGAGGAAGAGAGAGAGAGAGAGAGAGAGAGACAGAGACAGAGACAGAGACAGAGAGACAGACAGAGGAGAGATCATGGCATGTACATGGAGATCGGACAGATGTATCGTGTGACTCCTGGGGGTTAAACTCAAAGTCCTCAGGTTTGGCAGCGAGTGCCCTCACCTGCGGAGCCATCTTGATGGGTCTAAAAGCCGCATACTCTCTAATTGTCTGGCAATACAATTGTCCATCAGTTCTGTTTACTCAGAGGCATTCACATTCCGACAAAAAGTGGTCACCTCTATTGGCAATTGCAGGGACGATGCTCAGTTAGTACAAGAGGACAGATAGCTCAATGAGTGGAACTGGGAGTCCAGAAGTAAACCCATGGGGTTACGGGCGAGAGTGTCGGGGCAGCTTAGCAGAGAGACAGTCTTTTCACGAAATGAAGCTGGAGCCACTGAAAATCCATGCACAGCAAAGCAAATGAGGATCCCTGTCCCAACCAGGCCATTAAAAAATTTAACTAAGAGTGGCTCAGATGACAAAATGGGGCTCAGGTCACGAGCACTACTCTTACAGTAGTAATAGTATATGAGCAGCTGGCCTGCGCTCTCCCGCTCCTGTTGACCGTGGCTCTCACTCAGATGCTTCTGAAGAGTGTGTGTTATTGGCTGTTCGCTCCACTGCAGTGTGGAAACAACAGCACTCACTTCTCACCTCTTGGTCTAGACTCTGCTCTAGACCCCGGTGAAGGTCGTTACACACTTGGTTTTCTACCATCCTCCAAAGGGACGTTCCTACAGGAAACTCTGCTTTGTCCAGCAAGCTCCTGGCCATCCATAAGAGAATTGCTTCCCCTTGAGGTTCACGTAAATACCTCCTTAGACCCAGAGTGTAAAAAAGATCACTAATTAACGGACCAAGTAATCATTCTCCAGTGTGATGGCAATGGAGAAAGTGATTTTGCTTCTACTTGTGGGTTCCTCATTCAGAAAATGTTTTTAGAACAAGAGGTCACTAGAATAAGAACGTACTTCGTACATCTTCTCCAAATTTTTAAATTATAGATTGATTTTTATCTTTTCTGTTACCTATGGGATGCCGCCTCCTCGTGTATATTTCATTCAGAATGTTATCAGGCACAAATGTCATAATAAACATTAGTATTCATGACTTATAATAGTCTACTCCCAGTTCACTTCAGTTAGATTTTTTTTCCTACTGGACTTTAAAATGAAATATAAGCTTTTGCTCTGAAAACTAATCCTGAAGTCAACATGCAGATATTTCAATAAAGGAATACTTGATTTGTTATTACCACACACAAAAAGAGTGGCTCAACTTCAAAATGTAAGACCTGAAACGATATGGCTCCCAAACTGGAGGTAGGCAATATTTTCTTGGTATGGTATGAAAACAGAAGCAAAGGTTGAGTTTCATTGAAAACAAGAAATTTGTGCTTCCAAGGACACTAGCAAGAAAATGAAAAGACAGCAGAATGAGACATCTCTGCAGGCCATGTAGCCGATGAGGGTCTAATGTCTAAAATGTAGAAAGAATTCTCCTAACTAGATAAAGACAACCCAATTTAAAATGGGCAAGTTATTTGCAAAGCCATCCTGGAAAGAGTTAACACCACTAGTTAAAAACCAGATTTAGTGCCACTCTGTGTCCTCCAGGACAGTCACAACAGAACAGACAATAATAATGCTAGTGACGTGGAGAAGTTGAAGAATTTCAGTTTGAGGTGTTGTAGTAATTATTTTTCATGTTTATCAAAATGCCTGACAAAACTGACTTAACAGTTTGTTTGGGCTCACAGTTGCAGAGCAGGAGCTTGAGGGGTCTGGTTATATTGCCTCTGCATTCAGGGTCGGGGAGGCAGAAGCAGAGAGAGCCTCTAATGTTTTCTGCTCGTCCTGGGACCCCTGGCGTTGGGATAGTGACACCCACATTCAAGGTGGTCTTCCCACTTCAACTGAACCTTCCTGGAAACACTCTCTTGGAAACACTCTCACAGTCATGCCCAGGGGTTTTCCTCTTCCATGGCTCAAAATCCCTGAAGCTGGTAAGATTAGCCATGACAGATATATATATATATATATATATATATATATATATATATATATATATATGAGAATTGGAACTGTACATTTACGTACAAAGCTCGTGAGCTTCACAGTAGTGCACAACAGCTAGAAATGGAGGTAGCCCCATGTCCATCAACTGATGAATAGATAAAATGTGATATTCCCATATGACAGAATTCTATTCACACAGAGTAGTCATGTCCTATAACATGTACAATGTGGACAAACCTTAGAAACCTGCTGAATGAGAGAAGCACACAAAGGGCCACACACGGTGTGATTCTATTCATATAAAATGTCCCCAAACAGGCAAATCCATAGGGATAGGTTAGTGTTGTCCAAGGCTGGAGGAGGGAGAATATGGTCACATGTTTCTTTGGAGAACAGAACATTCTAGAATTACATAGTGGTAATGGTTGTGGCACAAGCCACTGAAATATGAACTTTATTATTGTTTTTGCTTATTTATTCACTAGTGTTTTGAGACAGGATGTCATGCTGTAGCCCAGGCTGGCTTCAGTCTTGTGGTAATCCTCCTGCTTCATCCTCTTGAGAACAACCACACCTAGAAGAAATTAAAGAGGTGGATTTTAGATCATGTGAATTTTATCTTAAAAAACACTTTAATATTTATTTATTTTATTGGATATATATGGACATTTTCCTGTATGTATGTGTGTATGTATGTATGAACACCACATGTGTGCAGTACCTGTAGAGGCCAGAAGAGGGTGTTAGAGTTCTCCTGGAGTTAAGGATGGTTGTAAGTTATAACGTGGGTGCTGGGAACCTAATGAGTCTTCTGTAAGAACGGCCAGTGTTCTCAACTGCTGAACCGTCTCTCCAGCCTCATGAATTATATCTTAATAAAATAATGGGGGACAGTGAAGAAAAGTGACCAGCAGGCTAGAAATAGTCACTGCTGAGAAAAAGCTCAGCTGCATGGTCTCTGGATGTTTATCTGTAAAAGTTCTCATTCATTATATTTTTCTTTTTCTGAAATGCTTAAGTTAAACTTCAGAACATGGATATACCTTTCTCAAAATATTCATTAAATTTATTCATTTAGGTAGTGTGTGTGTGTGTGTGTGTGTGTGTGTGTGCGCGCGCGCATGCGTGCATGCCATGGCACACATGTGAAGTTTAGAGGACAGCATGTGGGAGCCAGCTCTCTCCTTCTGCCATGTGGGTTCTAGGGATCAAACTGAGGTTGTCAGACGTGGTGGAAATCACCTTAAACCACTGAGCCATCTTACAGGTCCCAATATACCTTTTAAAATCATTGACTCTCTCATAAAAAGTGGAGAGGGGGTCACTGAGGAAGATGCTGGGCATTGACTTCTGGCTCCATATGCATGCACACACCCCACACCTTATTATTTGCATCAGGCTCTCTGCCTGATCCTGGTGTTGCTAATCAGGCTAAGTTAACTGAGCCTCATGGACCTTCCTGTCTCTGCTCCCACAACAACTGGGGTTACAATACACACCTCTGTGCCTGGCTTTTATGTGGATGCTAGGGATGGAACTCAGGTCCTCAGGAAGAGGCAAACACTTCACTAAGCCTTCAAATGTAAAATTTTAAGGTAGTAATGACTTGTATGCAGGCTGCTCAAATGTGTCTTAGACAAGAAAACAAAAACAAAATCACCAAAAATCACTACCCCATTATCCTCTGCCGGTTCCTCTTCTGTTGCCTTAGTTCTCTTCCTCCTTTTAGTCTTGCTGCCCCTTTCTGCCTGTATCAGGCTGCATAATCTTTCAATCTTTGAGAGATTTCATTGACAATGTTTCTGTTCCATTGTTTTCCTTACAGAGAGTACGGTGATCATTCAACCTGGTTGATCTTGTTTTGCACCATTGATAATTTTAGGATGTTTCTTTCATGCTCACGGCTATATTGGAAACATCAAGGACGTTTTCAGGATTGGTATTACCTTTGGAGAAATCTCAAGTCTCTTTCCTCCATGGACTGTGGGGATTCAAAGAATTTTGAATTTTCTCACATGGTGATAATTTAAAATATTGCCTGACCGATAATTCTCATAAAAAATTTGTTGATGCTGTTGAGGCTTGCTATAGTGGCAGCTTATGAAATTTATGTTGTCTTGTGGATGTCAGCAATTTATGTCAGATCCGCAAACCTATTTTCCTAATATGTTCATATCATTTGCTTTTCTTCCTTGACTGGATTAACAACCGGCTCAAGAGTCTTTAACACAACTCCATTGGAACGTTTTTTCTCTTCTGCACCCCACAACCTCTTCCTTTCTGTGCTGGGTTTCAAGCCTGGGGCAGTGCTCAGGTGAGGGTTGCACACGGTGTGTGTGTGTGTGTGTGTGTGTGTGTGTGTGTGTGTGTGTGTGCACCCCCAGCCCTGAGCCTTTCTTTCTTTGCATTCCTGACTTTTCTCACTGCTGTGACTGAACACCTGACAAGAGCCACTTGGAGGGAGGGAGGGTTTTTTCTGGGTTGCAGTTTGAGGGGTGCAGTCCATCACGGCAGGGAAGGCATGGCAACAGAGGCAAGAGGCTGGCCATAATGCATCCAGTCAGGAAGCAGGAAGTGAGCAGGAAGTGAGCAGGAAGTGAGGAGGTCAGCCGAAAAACCAACAGGTACAAGCGCCCCAGCCCCACCCTGCCACCAGTGACGTACTTCCTCCAGCCAGGCTCCCCCTTCTAAAGGTTTCACAAACTTTCCAAACTTGGCCACCAGTGTTCAGACACACGAGCCTATGTTCAAACTACAAAGCTCTAAACGTGTATTTTAAATACAGTCATCTTCATAACGTCAGAATGATTTTAATTTATTTCACCATTCAATAGTGTTGCTTCTGATTTATATTCCATTTATTTAAAATAATTCCACCCAACTCTTAAAAAATAAAAGTGAGATTTATTTATTTAGGTAGGCCTTTAATGCCCATAAATGTCACCAAACATAGGAATAAGCCAGAACAGAAAGATACAATGATCATAACAGATTGCTTAATGTAATTTATTCTGAAAATTAAGAAACAACCTAGACTATTTAGGCTTCTTCCCAAGGCCTTGGAAGAGGCTCATGCATGGGAGGAGACCTGAAGCCTTAATCTCTCTTGACTCATCTTTCTGAATGTCAACATTAGCTGGGTGTGCATTTTAAGTGTCTGTATGCTATTGTGGTGGTGGGAAGAGAATTCATTTGAGTAAGCCCATTTATTTGAATACTTGATCCCCAGTCGGTGCAACTATTTAGAAAGGATTAGGAGGTGTGGCCTTATTTGGAGGAGGTGTGTTGCTGGGATGAGCTTTAAGGTTTCTAAAGCCCATGCCATTCCTAGCTCGCTCACTCTCCCTCCCTCCCCACCCTGCTCTCTCCTCTGCCTCACACTTGTGGATAAGGATTTAAGCTCTCAGTTGGTGTACCGTGCCTGCCAGCCTGCCACCACACTCCCCACCATGGTGTTCTTGGACTCTAACCCTCGGAACTGTGAGCCCCCAGTAAACTCTTCCTTCTGTAAGCTGCCTTGGTGAGATGTTTCTTCACAGCCATGTAAAGTAACTGAGACAGCTATCATGTGAGCACATACCTATAGGTGTATGCACACGTGCTGGAGAGCATGACTGTGGGGATTCTTTAGATGCAGTCACGTGAACATGGCCCCAGAAGCAAGGGGTCTTCCACCTGCACTGAAAATAGGGTAGGCAGTAGGCGCTCCTGACATGACTGAGGCGAGGGACAGACAGCAGGGGACCCGATTTCCATTCTCCAGGGTCTGATCCAGCTTCTGCCCTCTTCTCGGCTCTCTTCTGACTTCCTCTGCAGATCATAGCACAGGACAAGAAGAACACAGTCTCTAGAGCCCTTCGGCTGGGTTCAAATCCTGCCTCAGGACATGTGCTGGTCCAGGTAGACAGTCTCTAGCTAGAGTTTGAGATCTACAGCAACTCTCAAGCTTCTAGACAAAACCAGAATAGACAAGGAGAGTATATAACCCATTGCCATAAAAAGGAGGAGCATGGAAAAACAAAGGGACTCTAGGCTCAGTGTGTGGATACTGTGGTACTAATAGCCTATGTACAGTTGAAACTAGTCTAAATGACATTTCTGTCATTTGCAGCTAGAGATGCATGTCCTAACTGTGACCCCGTGCCTACCCCTGCTCCTGGGATGATCTCTGTAATGGCAACACAGCCCACTCAGAGGCAAACCAGGGTCTGAAGTCCTCCATGGAGATCGCTTTTGTCTCATCTAGGGCGTCCACACACCAGCCACTGGGGAGAGCTGTGCGGACCATTTGCTGCACAAGTGCACAGGGCTGGGAACGAGTGGGGCTAGTGTCCAGCCTGTCCCCTACTGCTGAACCATAAATCTCAAAGCCAGGGCAGTCTTCGGGGGGGGGGGGGGTAAGGGGCAGTTGGTTCTCAGTATAGAAACTACCCTCCTCTCGCCTGATAATCATCTATTTATTCCCATGTCCACCTCTGATTGCACCCCCTATTTCCCTTCAGAATATTTTTCACTACACACACACAGACACACACACACGTTACATATACATATATATGTATATATATGTATATACACTATATACACACACACTATATACACATACGTGTGTGTGTGTGTGTGTGTGTGTGTGTGTGTGTGTGTGTGTGTGTGTGTGTGTGTATTAGTTACTCTCTTTGTTCTTTGTTTAATGGGAATATCCCCTATGACTTTTAGGTTATGTGACAGCAAGGCTATGCCCTTCGAGTTCTTCTTTGGACCTGCAATACTTCCACATTATTTGTTGCATCCCTAGTCCAGCGCATGCCATGTGTCACCCTAGCAATCCCAGCAGCCTCTGGACTGGTCCTCTGTAGTATAGCTGCTTCATTAGCCTTGGAAGGATCCTTGCCAACACGAAGCAGCACACATCTTGACAGCAGCCATAACAACAAAACAAGCAGACCTTTGCAGGTGGAAGCCCAGTGTGGTGGCTCACGCCTGCAACCTCAGCTCTAGGGCTGGCCAAAGAAGATCGCCAAAGAGTTCGAGGGCAGCCCAGGACACGGTGAGTTCCAGGCTAGCCCGGCTACAGAGTGAGATCTCATGTCAAAAAAACGAAACAAAAAGTAAAATAACATCAAAAATCTGTCCTGCTGGCGGCTAGGTCTCTGGTAATGGGGCCGTGAATATTCCCTCTTGGAGAGAGGGAGGAAAAGTCACAACACCCACTTTCACTTCTCCCCGAGATTCCAATCCCATGCCCTCCAGGCCCAGCAGCATACAAGAAGGGCTAGGGGTTGAGGATTTAGCTCAGTGGTAGAGCACTTGCCTAGCAAACACAAGACCTTGGGTTCGAGCCTCAGGTCTGAGTGGGGGAACAAAGACAAAATAACAAAAAGAATAATTAGGACTAGAGAGATGGCTCTGCTGTTAGGGATTTGGTTCTCAGCACCCATGTTGGGCAGCTTACAACCACTTGTTAATTTCAGCCCCAGGGGTGGGTGGGGGCTGATGCCGTTGGCCTCTGTGGGCACCTGAGCACACGTGAGACATGTAACTAAAAATAAAATAAATCTTTTAAAAAGCTCTGAAGTATATAAGAGGTTTAAAAAAAAAACTGCTGTGGGCTGGTGAGGTGAGACTGCTCAGCAGGTAAGGGCGCTTGATGATGCCCTGGGCTCAGTCCCTGGAATCACTGTGTTGGAAGACGAGACTGAGTTCCTTCAAGTTGTCTCTGATCTTCCACACATGCCATGGTGCGCGCACACTTGCAAACACACACTTACACACATACAAGAAATAAATATTTAAAAGAAGTTTTTTTTTAGAGCCAGGCGGATCTCTGTGAGTTCGAGGCCAGCCTGGGTTACAGAGAGAGTTCCAGGAAAGGCACAAAGCTACACAGAGAAACCCTGTCTCGAAAAACCAAAAAAAAAAAAAAAAAAAAGATTTTAATTGTTTTCTGGGGGTGGGGCTTCACTGTGCATCTCCCCACAAGTTGCCCATACTTCTGTAAGTAACCCCAATACATTCACTTATTTGCCAGGCTGGACTCAATGGAATCTTTCTTTGGATGGTCAGCTCCTTCTCTATATAAGGTGACATTTCTTCACATCTCCTCAGGAAAGTCACAAAACCTCTTTCTGTCTCTTTGTGTTCCATCTTATCTGTTTGATCAGTCCATACAGACCTTTCTAAAGCACAGATTTATGTCTGTTCTTCCCGTGTGCTGATTCCTCTGGGGCTCCCTGTTGCCCTCAGGATGCAGTTCAGTGGAGGCGCATGTGGTCCTGCCTCCTCCTCTGTCTCCTCAGCTCCTTCTGAGCAGCTGTCGGTCCATGAGGTTGCCCCTTCCCCCCACTCCATGTTTTCCTTCCACTTTGAGTGCTCGCTCCCATCCAGTCCCTTCAGGACTCTTACTAGAGGCCATCTGCTCGTGTTATTCTGCACCCATGTGGGCCGCCCCTGTCCTCACCCACAGTCTGTGACCAACTGTGGGAAGATCCAACCCCAAATGTCTGGGTGCTTCCCAAAGGTGGGGAGTGTGTCAGGTGTCAGTGTGTCTTCAGTATAGAACTCAGCATCTGTCCAACGGGCAGTCATGGCCTCCCTGAGAGGCCTGGAGGGAGGGAGTGTAAGGAACCCTAAGGACATCTGAGAGGGCAGATTGAGCATCACAGTAATAGAAAAGCTTTGCGTGGCTCCTCCAAGATGGTGTCTGGGGAGCAGAGCCCACTCTCAGGATGGAGTGGTCCTTCTTGAATGCGTCCTTTCTGTGTCGTGGACCTGGCCTATGGGAGTTCAGGAAGAGGATCTGTAGGACGGAAGGCAGGAGCTACTGAGGTCCTGGGGACAAGTGTGAGTGAGGGAGAGCTTGTGCCGGGTCATTCATTCCAGGGGAGGATACAGATTCCTCTGGGGGGGGGGCTCCAAGTTTACAGTCGTGTTTTGCCTCCTCTTATTTCTCCGGGCACCTCTGAAACAGCACTTTGTCCAGGAAGCCCTCCTTGAACTCTGTCTGCACCAATGGCTTCCCCTCTGCCCAGACTACCCAGTCTGATGAAAGCACCACAGCACTAGAGATAATACTGGTCCCAAGTGCCCTTCTTCTCACAGGCTCTGATTTCCTTGGGTGAGGCAGATGGGAGGGGCAGGGGGGGGGGTCCCCTACAGCTTGGAGCCTAGCCTAGCCCTCCTTCATTATCTAGCACCTTCCAGCCTCCTTGCTACCCTTATGCCGCCTACAGGGGTCGCTGTGAGACAGCTTGCCCAGATTGTGGAGTTTTTTTTTTTTTCCTGATCCCCTTGACTTACCCAGGAAAAGCCAGAGCCACTGATGTATAAATTAGAGTCTTTATTTCCAACACCTGAGCGAGTGAGCCCCGAGGCTCGCCCACCAGAGGAATAAACATACAAAGTTCGTGTTTCACTACACAACATGCCTCAGAGATAAATACAGCCCCAGGGGGCTCTGGCTCTGGCCAAGCAACTCTTATTTACACGAATAGATTACAAAAGTCTTATATAAAAAAATAAGTGGTCCTGAACCGCGAGTGGGTCAAGGGAGGGTGGGATATGGTTACACCTGTTACACACGGGGGACTGGAGCGGCCTCCCCAGGCTGTGGGGAACAGTGGGTGTCCGGGAGGCCTCCGGAAAGTGGAGCTCCTTGTCTCTACAAACAACCGGGATTTGGAGGGCAGGGCTTAGGTGTGTGAGGCTCACCCCTGCGCGAGGAGCTGTCAGGAAAAGGAAGAGGGCCTGGCTGTTTAGGGATCAGCTCTGGCCCACTGAGGGACAGCAAGTGGCTGTCTCTGTGAGTCGCATGAAAAACAAAACAAACAAACAAAATCAACAACAACATCAAAGGGACTGCGTCCTTTCCTTGGGGACCGATGTGAGGACAGACTTCTGCTCCGCCCCTCTCCAGCTTCTGGATGTGTGGCTTTGAAAGGACAGTTGGGAGGAGTGTCATTTAAGTTTCCTCTTTTGGGCGTGAAGGACCCTCGGGCACTAACCCCGGGAGTGTAGGCAGTGCGCTCCCTCGGGTGGTCGCAGCCCAGCCTACCTCTCAAAGCACCTGGTAGATCGGATTGGGGTTCGCGCCTACAGGGCACTGTGGGGTGGCGTCAGGGGACGGGGTCTGGGCCCCCTGTTCTGTGTCGCTTGGGGATGCCCCCTCTGGAGGAGATTCTGGTGCTGCGTCTGCCAGCAGCAGCGCAGGCGCAGCGGGGCTGTCTGTGGAGATGCGCTCCACGATGCTGGATAGGCAGTCGAGGCTCGACACCGCCGCACTCTTCCCTGGCCTGGATTCTGTAAGGGGAGGGGAAGGTTAGTAATCTAAGCTTGAATCTCTTCAAGTTTCTTACCCCGGAGCAGAGCACAGAGTTTGGGGACAGAGGGGAAACTGAGGACTTGCCAGACAGCAAGGAGAAAGAAGAGGAAGGTGCACGTCGTAGTTGCTTACCCCCAACCAAACACGCCCCCTCGCCATCCCAAGACACAAGTGTGTATGTGGTGGGGGTGGGTGGGGAGGAGGTACTAAGCCTGGAGAGCTAGGGTAGCTTATAGGGGAGCACGGAAGGCCACTGACGGCCTGCTAGCTGGGAACAGCTGAGAATACGCACCGCTGGGCGCCTCGCTGTAGTAGGCGGCGTCGTAGCCGTTCTGACGCCGGGGGCCGCTCAGGGGACCGCTGTAATCCATCTGCGAATAGCAAGAATGACCGAGTCAGACCCACGGGGCGCCTGGAGCACTACTCCCTGTCACCGCCCCTCCCTCACTCCCCTAGTCTCAGCTGTGGGTTCCAGGACTGGGTCAGCTCTAGTTGGGAGGTAGGAGCCAGCATACATTGAAAGCTGTCGCATGCAGGGCCAAACTGAGACTAGATGGTCACCCAGGAACAAAAATCTGCATTTGGGTAATAAGGATTTAAGAAGGAAACGCATGTCCTGGGATCTGCGCAGCAGTGTTCTGATGGCACCCCCAAATGGGCAAATCGCAGATGACTAGGGTCTCCAAAGAAACCCCAGTGACAGATGTCAGTCTAAAGGACTCTCCCGACCCCAAAGGTCTCAGAAACACGTTGCAGATACCCCAGGTGCTGCCTACACTTGTCCTCCTTCTGGGTCCCGGCCTTACCATGCCGTCGGAGCAGTTGGAGCGCGGGCTGGAAGCGTCCGAGTCGCCGCTGTAGTGCTCGCTGCCTCGGCCCGGGGGCAGTGGGCCTGGCGAGTAGAAGGAGGCGGCTCCAGGGGGTGCTGCGTCCTGGTCGCGCAGCAAAGCCTGCAGACCTTCAATGTAGCGGATGGCATTGCGCAGGATCTCCACCTTGGGCAGCCTCTGGTTCGGGTTGCTGGACGTGCAGCGCTTGAGCGTCTCGAAGGCCTCGTTGACTTTGCTCAGGCGGCGCCGCTCGCGCATGGTGGCGGCCTTGCGGCGATCAGCGTTGGTGGTCTTGCGCTTGCACGCCTTGCAGGCCCACAGCAAGCAGCGACCAGCCTGGTGGTGCCCGCTAGGCGCGCGCACATGCTCATCCTCGCGAGCGCCTGGGCCTGGGTGCACCGCGGTGGGGAAGTGTGTGTGCTCCTCCGGTTTCAGGAGGGTCCCCACGTGCACCAGGCGCGGGTCCAGGTCCTCGAAAAAGCGCAGGTCGGGTGAGTCGAAACACGGGTCATCATAGAAGTCGTCGGCTGTGGCAAAGGAGCAGAGAGAGCCATCGGGGCCTGTCAAGTCTACGTCCCGGAGGGGCGGCGACAGTAGCTCCATATCCCAGCTCCTGGGCTTCTCGCTTCTGCCTCTTGCTCAACCCAAGTCGCAAGAGTCACCTTAACTTTCTGCCACTCCTGAACCTCGACAGTACAGTGACAAAGTGCTGAGGGCTGGAATGCACATCCACTGTCCTCTACCTCCCCTCCTTGTCCTGTCCCGTCGGAGTTGTGGCGAAGAAAGCGATCGTATTGGGACTTCCTCGCCCCTAGCTTCGCGCCAGGCGCCCTGGACTATTTATCCAGGGTAGCCTAAAAGCCCGGGGAGCTGGAAAGGGAGGCTAGGGGCGGGGGCGCCCCAAACCAATAGGAGTGCAGCAGGGCGGAGCTTGGGGTCCCCAGGGCAGCCACTGGGGCCAGGGAGTGCCCCCTCCCGCGGTTCTGCGCTGGGGCAGGGAGGAGGGCAGAGACTGGCAGGCAGACTCCAGCCATGGCACTTGGCTATCCGGTGCAGCCTGGTGCAGCCTGCCCAAGCCGCTCGCTCTAGTGCCTACTCCTCCAAGCTCCGTGAAGCTGGCCGCTGCGCTCACTTCGGAGCTGACCTTGGATCTCACCGTCTCCTGATTTGTGGGGAAACCAGGCACAGAATAGGAGTTAGAAATCAGATCACAGGAGATTTGGAGACAGACACAAGGCAACGGGGCAAAGAAACCCCTCTAGAGAAGCAGCAGCGACATCATGGTGACACTCAGAGAAGTTGAGCCAAGGACGAAGTGCGCAAGGGACAGTGAGACTCGGAAGGTCTAAGTGGGAAGCCTGAGGCAAATGACTTGGTGGCAGTGACATTTGGCTCATTCCCGATCTAGGAATGGCTTGAGAGCGTCTGGCGTTGCCCATCTTCCTCAGGAAGCTTAGAAACCCAGCGCAGTCCATGCGGTAGTTGGGGGAATCATCATTAAAACTTCAAGCCATTCTACTCAAACTCAGGGTGGGCGGAGGGAGGGAAAGGGAGGGAGGGAGGAAGGGAGAGGCTCCACTCAACTTACCCAGCAGGATTCCTTCTGTGGATGTCCAGAGAGTCACAGGGGTCTGCTGCTCTGTTTCTATAGCTAAGGTGAAAGCCAGTTTGCGGCAGTTTGTGTCCTCTTGTTCTAGAGTCCAGCCACGGGAAGTGCCTTTTCTTAAGGGCCATCCATGATGGCCAGGACCTGCCTGAGGACCGCACTTACCGTCGAGTCTGCATAACTTTGTGGGGGTGATCTCTTCCCAAGTCTGTTTCTACTTCACATCCATGGATAATGACAATGTCCAAGAGTAACTGTGGCGATGGTTGAGAATCCGAAGGGAGGAGGGTGCGGGGTGTCAGGGGTGCCAGCAAGAGAGCTAGCTTCTGTCTCCAGCACCTGCTTGTGTGGTATAACCAACAGGCTTCTTAGCCTTTGCCTGGGGACACCGAGCCCCAGCAGGGGGCCTTGGAGTCTCCAGGCTCTGTTCCTCTGGAGACTTAACTGTGTCTCTTCCTAGCAGGCTCACTGGGGAGGGGAGGAGCAGAAGGAGGCAGCCACCTCCCCGGAGCTCTGGCTCCCCTACCAGCCCCAACACACCCCACCCCTGGGATGCTCATGCCTCTTGGGGCTCGGGCTAGAAGTCTTCCTTGACCATGTAGCCCTGCTATGTCTCCTCTCCTGGATGCCAGAGATCCAAGCAAGGGTGATCCAGGTGTCTTTCCTACTAACTTCTGGAAGCCGTCTTAGCTGGCCTTTCTACGAACTGGGAAGCCCTCTCTGCCCCTCAGAAGTAGGAATCTCTTTTGGAGTCCAACTGTTTTCACTTCTCTGACACTGGCAGGGTTGACGGTCCCCTTCGTGACGCGCTCACCCTCTTTACTCCATGGCTTTGCCTTTGTTTAGTCATTCAGTGCTCTTGGTGGCGTATCTCCCCCACACCAGGCACTGAACAAAATGAAGGCCCTATTCACATAGTGTTTACATTGTAGGAGAGGATGGCAGACAAGCAATCGAGGAACTGTGTGGTATCAGGGATTTATAAATTCTACAAAATAATAATAACAACAAAGCAAAGTGAGAACTAGCCTTCATTCCAGCAGCCAGGGAAGGCCTCTCTGGGACGGTTGTACTTGTGTGGTGTCCTGGATGAAGGGAGACAGAAACAAGCTTAGCGGGCTTCGGGAGATGAGGTGGCTCAGTGGTTAGGAGCACCCACCGCTCTTGCAGAAGACCTGGGTTTGACACCCAGCACCCACTTGATAGTTTACAACTGCCTGTGGCACCAGTTCTAGGGGACTTGATGTCCCCCTCTGATCTTTAAGGCTCAAAGACGTACATGAGGGCAAAGCACGCAAATGCATATAAACTTTTAAATCTTTAAAAATAAAGATGGGGACAAGCAAGATTTATTTATGCTTGGATGTGGGCACAGGGACAAGAGAGACATTAGAGATGGCTTTTGGGAGAAAGGAACTGGGAAATAGTGGGTCTGTGAATGTCAGATCAAAGATCCAGTTTGGGCAAAGTTGGAAATTCACATTAAACATCCAGGTGGAGATGTGGAGTCGGAGTGGAATTCATGAGGCTGGAGGTCCCGAGGGGATGGCTGGGCGTGATGAACCCCTGTCCACTCTTCCTGTAAGACACCCACTAGGTCTGTCCTTCCTAAGATCACCACTAGACTGCGCTAATTCCTGTCCTTTGCTGACCTAGACGGCCCCACCGACATGTCTGCTCTCCTCACTGGTACCCCCAGGAACCCAACTCCTGCACAGCAGCCTGGGGAAACGGCAGAGGTCCCAGCGCTCTTTGCACTTACGTACCATCGTGCTCAGATGAGTCTCATCTCCTTCCCCAACTACGTGGCAGTTCAGGAACCCTACTCAGTCTGTCTTCACCACTTCACCTGGAGCCACCCTCCCCTCAGATGGCCCTGTCTAATTAGTCTCCTTCCTTCAGAGTCATGGAGTCTTGTGCCTGCTGTTCCAAGCCTACTGTCCTCTCTCCTGGCCCTACCCATGGTTGACAGTTTTTCAGGTCTCAGGTCTTAACTCCAGTGTTGCCTTCTTGGGATGTCTCTGGCCATCCCAGATAGCTACATCCCAGGCTTTGGCAATGTCACTCAGCCTTTACTCTATAATGATCTTGTCTGCTAGTTTTGTTCACTGAGGGACATAAAGGCATTCATGGCATGGGGATGTTTTGTTCACCATGGCATTTTCGGAAGCCACTGCCACGGTGATCCCACAGGGGGCACTTGGTAAGAGTCAAGTGAATCATCAGTAGTCTTGGGGTCTCCTAATTTCTACACTTGTATTTGAATTTAGCAAAATGTGTCACAACTTACCCAGTTTCATCAAAATTGGGCGCGGTGCACATGATTATTCCCACATGCTCTCACACTAGCTCTTCCCAGGCAAAGCAGAGGCTCATCTGCCTGGGCTGTGCTCCCTTACATTATACATGGCCTGTCCAAACACTGTAACAGTGTGCTACAGAGAGTTGTGATGGAGCATCACTCTAAATGTCTTTTCATTTGACTTAAACTCAGTGAAGAAGACAAGTCGTTGCTATTGTAATGGTTTTGATGGGAGCATCTGCCTCCTTTTTCGAACCTGGGCGGAATGTGCTCAGCACACAGTAGGCACCCCATAAATATTTCTTGGCTGATGAATGAGCAATTCCATTTAATTCTGCAGTGCTCTGGCACCTCCAAGGAAGCACTTCGAACAATTTACTTGTGCAAATCTAGGTTTTTATTTTTGTTTTTCTCAAACCCGAGCAAGCAAAGAAAATACAGAAGTAAATTTTGTGTAGAGATTAAACTATTACAACTTTGCTTTTTGGTTTATGGTCATCCACACTTGCTCCCTGCCACCCATTCTGGGGGATGCCATTGGTTGTGGGTTGAGGCATTGTCCCTTCAATGTAGGGCCTCTTGGACTGCAAGCCCAGTGACCCAGAGAAGCATATAGCTCACCCTGGGTCTCATTCTTCTCTCTCTGTAGGAGGGTCCTGTGATTCTCCCCCTGTCCTTTGCAGGTCTTACTGCTCAGTCCCTTGGCTGGTCTGCCGAGGGGCTATAAATGGAGAGCTGGCTTCTGGGCAGGAATGTTGGTCTGGCTTCTAGGGTGTTGCATCAGGGGGAGCGGCAGCCTTTATACATATATATAGCCTCTAGAAACCGGATCCAGCCAGCACCTGCCCCAAGCCTCAGGCACCTCTGCCCTACCCAGGCAGAACCTGGGGCCTCTGCACTTTGCTAGTGTAGGCTGAATTGCTGGCTTGGGTATAGGGGTCTGGAGGACCAGGGGATAAAAACAGGGGTGAGCCAGGTAGAGCAGAGGCAGCCCTAGGCCCAGTCTCTGTCCCTAGGCTTTCTCTTTCCCAATCTTTTGCTTCCCAGAAAGCCTGAAACTGCCTGCCACCAGGTAAAGAGCTGGTCAATTTAGGCTGATCTGGAAGGACTGTGATATTGTAGTTGGGCACAGATATGATCCTGGTCACTACCAGGGTCCCAGAGACTCTTCATATGTCCCACTCTGGCGGCAGGGAGCAGGCAGCCTCAAACTCTGGTGTGTGCAGGACCTTGGGAGTCTGGCAAATGAACTAGCTGGTGGACATCCTGTGTTCTCACACACAGTAGAGGACAAGAAAGTCAAGAAGGCATGGGAGCTATGGGTTTGAGAAGTGGTCTGCGCACTGTGGGAGTGCAGGACCCTACCATGGAACAGTCTATTCAACAAGCATGTATTCAGGTGCCGGAATACATCAAAGAAAAGAGTATCCCTGGCCAAAGCAAGAGGAACAACAAAAAATAAACACACCAATTAGTAAACTTTATGGCACACTTAAAAGGTAGAATGTGTGGTCAAAGATACTAAAGGCAGAGCAAGGTGGAAGGGATTGTGTGCGGTGCGGAGCTTTGTGTTAACTGGAGTGACATGGTGATATTTGAGCAAAAAGGTAAAAGATTTGGGACCAGTCCTTGTGCCCTCTAGGAAAGAACATTCCTGGCAGAGAAAGATAATATTGGAGCCCCTTCTGTGGGAAAGTTGCCTCTTCTGGGAGTGACAGGGTGGCCGTGACTCGGGGTCTGGTGCTGTGTGTGATCAGTGATGGCATGCAGAGGCAAGAGAGAGCTCAGCATAGGATTGGATGGGTAGTTTGTCAACCGAAGAAAAGCTTTCATTACCAACCAGGAAATCCTTTTAAACGTAGTTTAGTGGACCACAGTTTTCTCTGTGTAACTAAAAACTCCCAGCCACACTAACACTCTTAAATTGGGCATTTTTTTCTCAAGGGGGAATTTTCTAGCTAGGTAGTTTTACTTTAGTTGTGAATTCACTGAGAAGTAAAGCAGTTCAGCTCTGCATTCAAGGAGGTGGGAAGCTCCTCAGGGAAAGGGCAGAGGGCGCAGGGTGGCTTGCCATGGCATCAGTAGTGGCTTGCCAAGGCATCATTCAACTTTTCACCATGCAGGCCATGAACTATTTAGACCTCACATGTCTTGCACACATCACATACATTCACAGGCCATGTACACACTATGGGCCGTGCACCTATCGCATGTATGTGCAATGTGCATCTCACATGCCAGGCACACATCAGGTACCATGCATGCCTCATCCTATGTACTCCTGACAGATGATGCACACAGCACTTATATACTGTGTATATATACCTTATATACCTCATGAGCAAAGGACACCCATATGCTATTCACACTCCACATGCCATGAACACCTCATATCCCATTCATACTTCAGCTGCCTTTTACACCTTATCTACCACCCACACTCACACATGCAATTTACCCCTTACATGCCAATCATAGCACACATACCATTCACACCACACATACCATTCACACTCCACATGGAAATCACTTTGTACATGCTATGCACACTTCAAATGCCACACATATCATGTATGTTAATCATACTCCACATGCCATAAACACCTCACATGCCATGCACACTCCACACGCTATTCACACTGCCCATGCCATTTACCCCTCATATGCCATTCATACTCTTCATACTATGCATGCTATACACATAATTCACACCTTTCTGCCTTTTACACCTTACACATCACTCCCACTGCGTATATCATTGACACCTTACATGCCATTCACATTCCGAATGCTGCTCATACCCCACATGCTATTCGTGTTATTCACACTCTGTATGTCATTCACACCTCCTATGCCTTTCTCACCCCTCATTCCTTTCACATTCCATGACTGTTCACACTTCACATGCCATTCACATTACACATGCCATTGATACTACACATGCTATGCCCACCTCATCATATCTCCCACTTCCTAGTTCTTTCCCAAGACTAGGAAGCCCAGGACAGGACCCGAGGCAGAGGCAGAGGAACTGGCCGTTGCTGCTTCTGGAGCACCCCAGGAGTTTATTCCTCGAGTCTCTCCTGCAGGTTTATTCCTCATGTAGCTGAAGGCTTTTCCTGCCTGAGCAGTGAGTTGTGTTCTACTGGAACGTAGATTTTAGGGGATCTCAAATATAAACCCACTGAGTTAACAGGAACAAACAAAATATGGATGATGTGGTATGCCTTAAGAACTAGAGAAGCAAGCCGGGCGGTGGTGGCGCACGCCTTTAATCCCAGCACTCGGGAGGCAGAGCCAGGCGGATCTCTGTGAGTTCGAGGCCAGCCTGGACTACCAAGTGAGTTCCAGGAAAGGCGCAAAGCTACACAGAGAAACCCTGTCTCGAAAAACCAAAAAAAAAAAAAAAAAAAAAAAAAGAAGAACTAGAGAAGCTAAAGGCACTCACGAAAGTGTCTGAGAAAGGACACCGGGCTCTTGGGGTGAGGAGAGCTGCATGAAAGGAGAAGACGCCACCAATAAAGCACTGGGGAAAATGTGCATGAGGGATTTAATCAGACAAAAGAAATAGCATTGCCAATGTGGAGTGTGAATGGCATGTGGGGTGTGAATGGCATGTGGGGTGTGAACAGCATGTGGGGTGTGAACGGCATGTGGGGTGTGAATGGCATGTGGGGTGTGAATGGCATGTGGGGTGTGAATGGCATGTGGGGTGTGAATGGCATGTGGGGTGTGAATGGCATGTGGGGTGTGGATGGCATGTGGAGTGTGAATGACTTGCAATGTGGATGGCATGTAACATGTAAAAGGCAGGTGAGTGTAAACTGTATGTATAGTGAGCATAGTATGTAAAGTATAAATAGCACGTAAGGAGTGGGTAGCATGTGCAGTGTGAATAGGTGTTGTCCTTGAGCTGAGCTGGCACAGCTGGATAGGAAGGTCCCCAAATTGCCTTCCACTCATGTGTGGGGGGGATTCATGGTCACCAGAGGGTGTCTTTCTGTGTCCTCTGCATGTGCTGCTCCACAGGGGGTGACCCTAAGGGGCAGGCCATGGGCCTGACAAAGATGATGGGTACACTTGCTTGCAAGGACTGTTTGTTCTCACCCCCCACACACATGCACTTTCATGTCCCTACATGAGTATCACAGGTATCATGGCCATCTCACACACACTGTATTCTCCTCCCTCTCTGCCCCTGTTTTGCCCACAATGCCCACCACTTTGCGAACACCTCACATGTAATGAACATATCACTTTGTGAACACTTCTCATGTCAGGATATCTCACACACCTCCCATGTAACATAGCCTTGTATTTGTGCATCCCTATTACAGAATGCACACTTTCACATTAATGTGCATACCTTCACCATGCTTACTTCACCCACTAGGTAAACCTTGGGCACTGTGTGCATCTGCCATACTTTGTGCGCACCTTGTGCCCTATGTAAACCTCTACAATCAAGTGCATATCCTATTTCATATTAGTTCTCACACTGTGTGGACCTCAAGCACTGTGTGCATCTCTCACACACCCTATACCGTATTGTTAGGATTTCTATTGCTGTGATAAACATCATGGCCAAAAACAACTTGTGGAGGAAAGGGTTGATTTCAGCTTTTAGCTTGTTGTCCATCTTCCAGGGAAATCATGGCAAGAACTGATGTAGAAGCCATGAAGGAGTGAGTGCTGTTTACTGGCTTGCTTTCCACGTCTTGCTCAGTCTGCTTTGTTACAGCATCCAGGACCACGTGCCTAGGGGAAGCACCACCCACAATGGGCTAGTGCATCACAGTCTTGCCCATCAGCTGCTCTGGTGGGGGTATTCTCTCAGCAGAGGTTTCTTCTTCCCAAATGGCTCTAGCTTGTGTCAAGTTGACGTGAAACTAACCAGTACACCACATACGTCTCATACTAGGAATACTTCTCTCACTATGTGCTCATCCCACTTCATACCTCTCACACTTGTTGCATGTACCCCACACTGTGTGTACCCCCAACACCATGGACACCTCACACACTGTACAGCTTTTACCTTACGTACCCATCACACCAGTGCACACTTCTCATCCTGTGTTACGCCACAGTCTGTGAACAGATTTCACACTGTACACACCTTGTGCCACACATCCCTCCAGGTGCTACCCACATTCTTTTTGTTGCTAATGTTTTCCTGCCTGGCCCACAGTCAGGACAAATCTCTCTCACCCGCCAGTCCCACAGCCTCTCAGACCCGACCAAGTAAACACAGAGACTTATATTGGTTTCAAACTGTATGGCCGTGGCAGGCTTCTTGCTAACTGTTCTTACAGCTTAAATTAATCCATTTCTATTAATCTATACCTTGCCACGTGGCTTGTGGCTTACCGGTACTTTACATCTTCCTTGCCCTGATGGCGGCTAGCAGTCTCCCTCCCCCAGCTTCCTGTTCTCTCAATTCTCCTCTTTGTTAGTCCCGCCTATACTTCCTGCCTGGCCACTGACCAATCAGTGATTTATTCATTGACCAATCAGCAACACATTTGACACACAGACCATCCCACAGTACTTCCCCTTTTCTTTTCTTAAAAAGGAAGGTTTTAACCTTTACACATCTCCAAAGTTAGCTTGTTATATTTGGGAATTTGGGCGTAGCTTTTCTTACTACTTCCTGCTGGAGGGGGGCGCTGTATCTTCTGGGGACACAAAGAATATTTTAGGGTTATGGAATAGTCCATGAGGGTGTATCGTCTGAGCCAGTTGCCTTGAAATGGTTCTGGATGTTGGATCATCTGGGCCATGGTGTCATCGGAGACCTTTCAGGTGGTCTTGGCTGGTCAAACCTGATGTATCTTAATCTGGAACAAATCCATAGCCTCTGGCTGTCTGTGGAAACAAAAGCAGAGCCTCCTTTCCAAAGCAACACATCCTTACATCCAAATTTTGAAGTCAAAGTACCTTTAAAATATACATTTTGGCATAACTCAACAGCTTTTACAATCAAATGTTTTTCTGCAGTTAAAAATCCCAAAGACAACACAATCCAGATTTTCTGTGTAATATTCATCTTTACGTGGCTTATTTTTTATATTAATTTTACTGTCTCTTTAAAGACTTTATTTTTTAAAACTATGTATTTGTTTCTGTAACTGTATATATCACCTTTTTAATCTCTTTCAAGCCTATGTATATTTTACACACATTTTAAACTATTACATCTGAATCTGTCTTATTGTGAATCTATTGCCTTAAACTGTAGCAGCTGTGGCTGCTGGCTCCGCCCACCTCAGCTTTCCAACATGGCGGCGGTATGCTTACCGCCAGCTCTGGGAGCCATCGTGGGTCTATGCTTTTATCCAAGCAGCGTGTAGCCCAGAAACCTCTTTTTTTGTTTTGTGCTAGCAAAGTCTAAATCCACCATGCAGCTTAATGTGCCACTTGCAGAGGCCTCATTCCTGCACGCTAGGAACCCTCCAGTAGCTCAAACCGGCAGCTGCCGCTCATTTGAGAGAGAGACAATTAGGAAGCTGTTTTTAGCTCCGTTTTAGAATCTTTTTTCTCAGTTTTTAGGTGGAAACTCTTGCCACCACGTTGGATGCCATTTGTTGCTAATGTTTTCCTGCCTGGCCCACAGTCAGGACAAATCTCTCTCACCCACCAGTCCCACAGCCTCTCAGACCCGACCAAGTAAACACAGAGACTTATATTGGTTTCAAACTGTATGGCCGTGGCAGGCTTCTTGCTAACTGTTCTTACAGCTTAAATTAATCCATTTCTATTAATCTATACCTTGCCACATGACTTGTGGCTTACCGGTACTTTACATCTTCCTTGTCCTGATGGCGGCTGGCAGTGTCCCCCTCCCCCAGCTTCCTGTTCTCTCAATTCTCCTCTTTGTTAGTCCCACCTATACTTCCTGCCTGGCAACTGACCAATCAGTGATTTATTCATTGACCAATCAGCAACACATTTGACATACAGACCATCCCACATTCTTTTCTTTCGTCACTTTATTCTAATTAACTCGCAAGGATAGACATCATCCAGCGAGGTTAAGGAGGCCACTCTGACATTGGCCCTCTCCCAAACTCTGTGTGTCTCACTGAACTTCCAACTGTGCAGTTAGAATAGCCATTCTGAAGCCAGAGAACTTCACTTTGGGTTTTTCAGCTTCACTGTGAATTACATTTTTGTGCATGTATCCACCATAGAAAAGAAAAAAGATATGGCAGAGTTGAAACTAGAAAAAACAATTAGCTCTGTATCCCCTTTCACAACCCATGTGTCCTTTTTGTCTACGTTCAATCTGTCCTTCTGCATCACCTAACATTACGCTTTCTTGGTCTTTCTAAATGCTATATTATTTCCACACTAAATGTGTACATTTATACATATATACACACACACATGAGATCCTTATATGAGGGAGAATGTGGCTTCATTTTTCTTTCTGATTTTGGGTGACCTTATTCTCACATGCTGTCCCCCCATAGTACATAGCACATACATCTCACATGTAAGTGTGGCGCACACACAGAACGTATTACATGTCATTACACCTCATACGCCATGTGTTCTTATTCGTGTGTATCCCCCCAAGGTGTGTTCTCTGCACCCGCACGGTGCACCTCACATGCCGGGTGCATGCCGCACTTGCTTTCAGACTCGTCCAAGCTCTTCCACACCTTTGTCCTGGTGTGGATGTTCGTCTGCACTGCTGCCCGCCGTCTCCTGCCAGGCCTGGGGGAGGACACTAGGGACATAGGTCCGTGGCCCCGTCTCATCAGTCCTCTCTCCAATTGGAGCTTGTCTGCCCAGAGGAGGTCAGTTGTCCAGTTAGGGCTGACAGAGGGGCAGCTCAGGGGCTGAGGGGAAGCATGGTGACAGGGAAGGCATTTGGGGCAGGATCGGGGGCAGCTGTGGCAGTGCCTCTTTCCTGCCTAATCAGCCCGCCTGCCCTCCTGGGGGGTTCCGAGGGGCTGGGATTAAGGCACACACAGCCACTGGACTCTAGGGACAGGTGCCAGCTGCTGCCCACAGCAGCTGCCCCAGCCGCATGCCTTTGAGGGAAGACTGGCTGATTTTCTTCACCAAATCTGCCTACCACTGACCAATAACAGCAGGGACAAGGTTTGTGGCCTGGAGGACGGAGGGCCAAGGAACTCAGAAGCCTCTGGCTGTCTGGGTGCCTGCCATAGGCTTATGTTCACATCCTGCCTGCCTCCTCCAGGAAGCTTTCCTGGCTTGCTGCCTCCCACTGGCTGGGTAAATTGACCCGTGTATTTTCCTCCCTTCAAGTGTCCCCTAAACACACTGTTTCCAAGCCCCAAGCCAGACATTGGAGCAGGATCTGAGGATAATTCAGACAGGGTCTGGCCTCAGAGAGCTCCTCTAGTGGTTGGAGGGGCTGCAAAGGAATCGTCCCAGCATCCCAGGCAGCCCCCAGAGGGCTTATGGGTGTGCAAGACTTCCCAGCAGAAGTGCTGGTACTTTTCTTGGTGCTGGAACGCTAAAGGGAAAGGCATCCCAGGCTTCGAGGACAGCATGCTTGACAGCCAGCGGACATGCCAGCATGCTCAAGGATGCTCCCCACCTTACTGAGCCTGTGTCCAAGATCCCTTTGATCATTTAGGCCTGCTACCTCAGATCTCTAAAAGGATGACTGAGCTCTGTCTGAGGAGAAGCCTACAGATAAGATCATGCCGGGATGTAAGCAGTATGCAGAAGAACTGCCAGGACAAGGCAGTCACCTTAGCCAATGGTGAGGGCCTGAACAGGAGCCTAGAGACCCGGATTTTTCTCTTACTGGGCGATGCCCTGTGGTATGCCCCCTCTGGGCCCTTGGACACCCATTCCCAGGGCCCAGTTTCTCCACATGAAGGATGCAGGCATTGGACAAGCGTTCCGCTCATACTCGGGCTTGAGGTCTGACAGGTGGCCCTGCTTCACCCTGGCTAAGGTCTCTCTCTTGGGATTCCCTGTCTGAGCAAGACAGAAGCCTGTGGCCCTGTTCACTTGGCCCAGCAGAGGGCTGGTACACAGAGAACCTAAGGTCTGAGGCTGGGCTCACTGTGAGATTAGAAGTTTGCTCCTGATGAATTTGAGGGTCCCCATCTGAAGGACCCCCAGGGATTGATGACCACAGTCTCTTCCTTCTTCAGATGCAGCACAAACTCCTACACCCCACTGGAGCTGGCCTAGCGAATTTCAACTTGGAATTGACCATCTCTGACATGGAAACTGGATCCCCAGGGTTGGAGCTGTACTGCCCAGGGGTCTCCTCTGGAATTAGGGATCTGACAAGCTGCATTTGAACGCAGCAATGCCCTTCTGTGCACTGGAGAAGTAAGGTCCCCTTTTAGAGTCTCGTTTTTGCCAGCTCTAAAACGTACCCAGTTATAGCACCTACCATGCAAATTCTCAATGGCCAAGGCACACGGCAGGCTGGTGTCACGCCTATCTTGGTGCACAGTAGGAACTCGGGAACGGTTTTGCCATAGATAGAAGCTCTTGGCAAGCAGTGGGTGGGGCGGGGTGGGGATGAAGCAGTCGGGAGCCTGGCTGGTTATTCTGGGCTCAGGACCTCTTGGAATTGGGGGCCATAGTGTGGTGGGAGGTGGCTGGCAGTGTGGGTGATGGGGCAACCTGTGAAGTGTTGTCTGCAGCAGTCGGCATCACGGCCTTCACTGTGCACGGGCAGGCAGGCAGCCAGCCAGCCACCCCCAAACAAAGCCTGGCCCCCAGGGAGGGAGGAGTGGAATGCTGATGACAGATGAAGAGGGGCTGCTGCAGGCAGGGCCAGGAGGGGGTAGAGAGGCCTGAGGAGGCAGCGTCCCATGGATGCATACCTACAGAAGGCTGAGGCCCTGCAAAGTCCACATCTCAGTGTTCAGTGCCTCCATCCTGCCTCCCACCAGACACCACATGCATCCTCATTCTAGAGTGGGGAAACTGAGACTCAGAGAATGTGTGTGTGTGTGTGTGTGTGTGTGTGTGTGTGTGTGTGTGTGTGTGCGCATGTGTGTCTGTGTGCAGGCAAGAGATCAACTTCATGCCTTAGGAGCCATGCACCTTATGTTTTGAGGCAGTCTCTTACTGAGACCTGGACACACCAATTCATCTAGGTTGACTGACCAGTGAACCCTGGTGACCCATCTGCCTATGCCTCCCCAGCTCTGGGATCACAAATAGACACTATTAAGCTGTCTTTGGAGGTTTTGTCTTTAAGATGTATTTTGTTTTTAATTTTGTGTACGTGTGTGGGTATATACATGCAAAGGCTTCAGACTCCCCAGGAGCTGGAGTCATAGGAGGTTGTCAGCTGCCCTATGTGGGTGCTGGCAACAGAATGTGGGTCCTCCAAAAGGCAGTGTGTGGTTTTAACCGCAGAGCCATCTCTCTAGGCCCAGGCCTAGGTTTTTATGTGGGTGCTGCCTATTGATCTAAGATCCTTTTGTTTATGTCACTTGACCAACTGAGCCATGTCCCCATGTCCCCATGTCCCAGAAAGGCTCATGTCTCCAGCCATCTAGGACAGTCCAGATCTTGCGCACAGGGGCATGGGATTGACTTTCACAATAGATAAAAGGATGAACACTTCATGTTCTTGATGTAAAGACACTCCCACTGGGTGGACAAAGGCAGACATGGTCACCAGGAGTTGGCGCTGACTTGGTTTCTCTATAGCCAAAAGATAACCATTTCTGCCCTCATCAGACTCTGGCATCTTGACTCTCACTGTCTTTAATCTTGGGGTGGGATCTCAGAGTGGGCTTGTCCCAGGAACAGAGGGGTGAGAAGGGGGAAGAAACACGGGGAGAATAGTGTGTCTGCTCTTGGGGCCTTGCTTTGCACTCTTTCAGAACCTCCTTGCCTTTTCTTATCGCCTCCTTCCAGCCACACCCTCTCCATCACGGCTATGACAACTTCAAACACAGATGAAAATAGACATGATAATAAAGAACCCCGTCACCAGCTCCAACAACCATTGGACATGTCCCAACCTGAGCCCCACATACTCCCTCTTCTTTTATTTTGAGGCAGATTTTAGATATCTTCTCACTTCATTTGCATATGTTTGATGACATGTTTCTAAAACATAAGGGTTTCTTTTTTAGCAGAGGCATAACATTATCAACATACTAAAAATTAAGTCATTCCACATACCATCAAATATCCAGTCAGTAACAACATTTCCAATTATCTCATGTACATAAATTTTGCTTGCTTGCATTGGGATCCAAATGGAGTTCACACACTGTGACCAGTTGATTTGTATTCTAAGCTCTTAAAAATAATTTCATTTATTCATTATTGATCCTTTTTTTTGGTTTTTGAGACAGGATTTCTCTGTGTAGCCCTGGCTATCCTGGAACTCACTCTGTAACCCAGGCTGGCCTCAAACTCACAGAGATCCACCTGCCTCTGCCTCCCGAGTGCTGGGATTAAAGGTGAATGCCACCACCGCCCAGCTCATTATTTACCATTTGTGAATGCATACGTGCATTTACACACTTGTCATGGCACGGGTGTGGTGCTCAAAAGACGGTTTTTGGAAGCCAGTTCTCTCCTTCCATCTTGTGGGTCCTGGGGATCCAGTTCATGGCCTGACAGCAAGTACCTTTAACCACTGAGCCATCTTGCTGGCCTGTAAAAGTGTGTGTGTGTGTGTGTGTGTGTGTGTGTGTGTGTGTGTGTGTGTGTCCCCACCAAACCCAGAGTTCATTAATTAGATAAGGCTGGATGGCCAGTGAGCTCTAGATAGCACACTGTCTCCACCCACAACTCCCAGCACTGAGATTACGGAGGCACATTACCAAGCCTGGTTTTTACATGGGTGCTAGGAAATCAAACACAGGTTCTCATGTATGCAGTAGGCATTTCACCTCCTGAGTTATCACCCCAGCCCCTATCATGATTGTTTTTTTATTTCAAAGTTCCATCTCCATGCATATTTGTTTTTCCTTTACAGGTTGCTTATTGACAAAAAAAAGGGGGGGGGGCTGCATGTCCTCAAGGCTGTGTGTGTTGTGTGCTGAGATGCTGTCTCTGTTTTCTAAAATGGGGTAGCTGGTTCTAACCTTGGCCAGATTCAGAGCTGACTTGTTTGGGTAAGACAGCTCTGTAGGTGGTATTGTAATCTTCCCTCGGGGATGCATAACAGCTAGATGTCTTCGGCCAAGCGTCTCTGGAGTGCCCACTTCCTGGCCCCTCTTCCTTGCATCTCCCTTCTCACCAGCTTCCTAAAGACAGGCTCAGCTGACACCTCTTCATCAAAATGGCCACCAATAACATTATTGCTAAAGGGACGTTTATTCCTCCTCTGCTTACAGGATACACACTAAAGTCACTGTTAACTTCATCCTCTTTCTCAAAATGACCCGTTGCCTTAGTTCTCAACCTCCTCCTGTATCCCTGTCCCTTAATATCCCTAAAGTCCCCACTGGGTTCTACCATATGCCTGTTTTCAAGACAGCCACCATGTATTCATGGATGGATCTATCCATACCTGTGCCCAGTCACACCTACTGGACCAGCTGCAGACTCACCCATTCAATGACATCAGCACTTAGATTATCTCACAGCCCCTCAAATGCAATATGTCCCCCAAATGTACTTGTTATCTGCTCCAGGAATCCAGCCAGTCCTCAGGAAATAGTTCTCCTTCAATGTCACCCCCCCCCAACGCTGTTCCCTAGCATAGGCACCCAGACATCTTTTCCGACCTCTTCTCCCATTGTATCCTCTACTGGCCACCAAGTCTTTCTGATTTCATTTCCCAAACATCCCTCAATGCATCCCCTCTCCACTTTGGTGGACCCTGTTGCAGGGCAGTCTGTGGCATCTCTTCTTGGATGACAACCTCATCACTGTGTTCTCAGCCTTGAATCTCAAAGCTTTTTAAATCCACCCCTCCACTGAACCCAGGCATATGACTCTAAAACAGAAATATAGCAGGGTCCAGCCATGTAACACCTTCACATGGCTCCCCATAACCTCTGGGGTAAAGTGTCCTGGGGTAAACATGTCTCTGGGGTAAAAATCCTGGCACAGTATTCAAAGCCTTCCCCAAAGCATCTCTGCTTGTTCTCTGATCACATGGTTTAATGTACCCACCCCTGGGAAGTAACGTGCATCCCTCTGACAAGATGGCTCATACAGTCACAACTTTCCTCCCTTACCTGCTTCTAGGGAGCTCCTCCCCTTTTATGGCCCACTAGTCACTTGTCATTGAAGACTCGATCGAGGTGGTACATTATAGAAGCTCCTTGAACACTCCAATTCCTGATCTCTAGAATCCAGGATCCAGTGCCCGCTTCTGTCCTCATGCCTCAGTTTCCTCATGCGTAAGGAGTTATGATATGAGTGAGACACCTAACTATGAGTACAGAATGCAAACCAGCATGCAATGAGGGGCACACAATTTCATTGACTCCTAGAGTGACTTTCTGTATCACACTGATGCTGTTTTGTTCAGTCTTCTACCCTAGTCACTGAGTCCCACCCTCACTGCTACCTTCCTCATGCTGGGTTCCCCAGGGCCCCAGCTCAGTCCCTTCCACATAGCGAGCGTCACCCACTCACCTTTTATTGTTGTTGTTGCTAGAGACATGGCAGAGACCAAGGGCTGTTTCTCAATATCCATACCTTGCTTTATTTTTGTAAGATAATATAAATTTTGTTTAAGAGAACAGTGTATCAGTCAGGTTGGAATTCTCATAACATGGTGCTAAAGACCGTGTGGCTTAAACAGCAGTTCTGGAGGCTGGGAGTTCAAGAGAGAGAGATGTTGGCAGGGTTTTTCCTCCTGAGGCTTCTTTCCTGGCTTGCAGACAGATGTCCTCTATGTGTCCCCACATGGCCTTTCTCTGTGGATGCAAATCCCCTTGTCTCTGTCCTTACAAGAATACTAGTCATATTAGATTAGGCTCCCATTTTTATGACCCTATTTAACCTTAATTACTTCCTCAATATCTCTGCTTCCAAATGCAGTCACATTGGAGGTTAGTGCTTCAATATAAGAATGTGTGTGGTTCTTTGTGGTGAGGTGTTATAGGAGTTACCTACGTTTCCCAGATTCCCTTGCAGCTAGACTAAGTTATGGCTAAGTTATAACTGGTAGAGTACAAGTGGAAGCAATTTGTGTGTAACTTCTTGGTTATAACTTTAAAAAACAACAGCTGTTTTCTTTTCTGCCTTCTGATTGATTGGCATATAGGTGATGGGCAGGAACTGGATGTGTGTTAGACAAATTAATGGTGTTCCCCAAAATGTTCATATCTGAATCCTCAGAACCCATGAAGAGATTATCTTACGTTGCAAAAGGAAGTTTAAAGATGTAATTAAGATTGAAGTGGGAAACTTAACCTGGCTTATCATGTTAACCAGTGTAGTCAAGGGAGTCCTTATAAAGGGAAAAAAGGTAGGCAGAACCATTGATCAGAGCTGAAAATATGATTGTAAAAGCAAAAGCTGGAATGATTTGCTTTAAGCCATAAGCCAAATAGTGTAGGCAGTTTCTAGAAGCTGGAAAAGGCAAGGGGCAAGTTCTCCTGTAGAGCCTTTATAATGACTGATGATCTGCCAGCACCTTGATCTTGGCCCACAAGACCCACTTGAAGGATATAGCTTAATTGATACAGTGCTTGCCTGGCATATGTGAAGCCCTGGGTTTGATTCCTAGCACTGCACAGAGCTGGCATGGTGGTGTATGCCTAAAATTCTAGCATTTAGGAGGTAGAGGTAGGAGGATCCGGAGTTTAAGGCCATCCTTGGTTACATACATAGTAAGTTCAAGTACAGCCTAGACTACCTGAGATTCTGTCAGAAAACAAACAACAACAAAAAAAAAACTTCAATGACCCAATTCAGGCCTTTGACTTCTAGGATCATAAGACAATAAATGCATGTTATTTCAAGCCACTAAGTTTATGATAATTTCTTTTACCAGCAGCAAGAAAGTAACCCTCAGCTTATGTGATGTGATGAAAGTAGCATCTTAGCAGTATCTTCAAGACCTGGAGAGTAACGGGAGAGACACTCTGGTTCCAGCATTGTGAGGTTGCTGGGCGAACACCAGACCATATGCCATAAGAAAGGGATGGATTTCTTTTAGCTGTCTTTATCATCATCACAGCAGGGCAAGCTACATCTTCATTAACCTGCACACCTACTGTGTGTTTGGAAATGATGCAAGCACCAGAGAATTAGTATCATACATATGCTAAGTGCAATGTTGGGGATGTGCTCGGGAAATTGTGTGAACAAGCCAAAAAGGACACAGTAGCTATTTATTGGATTAAATGGACCACAGCTAGGCAAGTCTATTCTTTTTTTCCTTATGTTGCAGACAAGGCCAGGAGATCTGATGACTCCCTCCCAGGCAGATGGCTTGTCTCAGAGGGTGAAGGGGAGACTCTGGGGTAATCTTTAGTGAAGGTGAGAATGAAAAGCCACCTGAAATGGAAGCAGTGACCGGGCTATACCTTTTGACTCTTGGGTCACACAGCCTAAGGGGTGCTCGGGACTCTGACACCAGCTATGGGACTCTGGTCTCTCAGTGTCTCTGAGCATTCCACTTTTGAAAAGCGGAGCTATTAGTCCATACTTTTCAAAGGGTTCTTGTGGGTATGAAGTAAGAATACGTATGGAAGGGTAAGAACAGGAGAGTGGGGACACATGATATTTCTTAGGTTTGGCCCATCTGCTCTACACTCAGCAGTCAGCCCTGCCCATGCAAGGTTGAAGAGGCAGAAGACCCTTCAGTCTGTGGGATCCTGGTATTTGATTCTGGGTCTCTCACACAGAGGCTTACAGAATAGTTACAGCTACCAATGAATATCTTCTGTTAGGGAAGAGAGGAGGTGAATGGTTTGATGCTACCTGGCCCCTCCTGTGTCCCAGTCCTTTGAAAGTGAGGATAGAATCTGAATTTAACCCAACTGAGTTCACCTGCTAGCAAATGTGTGGAATCCAGGGAGGTGTCCATCACACACGTCTCCCACCGCTCTATCTCTGACACTTTCTCCTTCCATGGATCTCAGGGGGAAGAGCAGAATGGAATGAGCAGCCTTGTTTGTTCCGCGAGGTCCCAGCTGCTTACACTCGCTCATTGTTCTCTCAGGAAGCCACAAGCTTTTCCTCAAAAGGAATGAGACTTTCCTTTTCTGTTGTGCCACTCACATTCTAGGGAGAATGGAAGATGGGAAAACATTTCCTGACCCCAAAAGACGGAATGAAGTCCATGCTCGTCAGAAAGGGTGACAACAGCCATTGCAGTCAACAAGAATGACTGCTGAGAGGTCATTCTGAAAAGACGTTGTGTCTTAGGTTGAACTCAAATGCCACAAAGCAAAGAAAAGAGAAGGAAGGAAAGGAGGGATGGGTGGAGGAAAAGGAGAAAGAGAAAGTAGAGAGAGGCCTTTGCTGTCGGGCATGACCCCAGTCAAGACTTCCTTTGTCATAAAGCCATGAAGACATGATTCCAGTGGTAACCTGTGAACTTGGACATGGATTTTTCTCTGGAGCTTCCAGGAGAGAACTCGGCCCACCCAGCTCATCTAGCTGAAGAATTGGCTTCATCCTCTTGACGCCCTTAGCAGAGGGCCCAGCCATGCCACATGCCATGCATTCAGTCTACTGAACCATGAGCTATGGTGCTATTCCAGGTTACTGTGCTTATTAAAGTAATCAAGTTATCCAGCAATGGAAAATGAATACAAACATTCAGAAATTACAATGTCCAGTCTCCTGTGAAAATCTAGATGCTGACGTGACTTCAGTGGGGGTTGCCTCCCTCCTTGATTCTCTTGTTTGGGTCTATGGTGAGTAGGAATCTGCAGTGTCCATGAAGGAAGAAAAGGTGAGGGAGGCAGGTCCTGCTCCAGTTCTCTGATGTCAGGGCTCACATGTAGGAAAGACATTTGCAAGGTTACTACTTCCACTCGGGTGTCTTCCACAAGTTCTTGGATATTCAATGGCATCTCTCACCTATACTTCTGTTCCTTGATCCCTTGCAATGATCTGCTTTTGAAGGTTAACTGTCAATTTTCTTCTGTTCTCTGTACAGCCTTGAGGATAAGAGCTAAACCCCCCATGTTGGTCCTTTGTTACCTGTGGCCCACAGAAATTATTCATGAATCCTTGATGGACATTTCTAGGGATGCCACCTTTGAGTCTGCAACCTCAGTCATTTGGTCTTACTATTTTGTATGCATGGCTCATCTTGAACGTCTGCTACCATGTCCATCAAACCTCAGGTGAGACATGTTAAGATCCCTAGGTATCATGAACTGAGGCCCTTTGGCTCTATATAGATGGAAATCATGAAAAGGCAAGGGGCCAACTTACTCAGTGTTGGCAGCCCTGACCTCAGCTAGGGCCCAGAGGCTTCCAGGACAGACTTTCAAACCTCAGAAGTTTATGATTCTAGGCTCTGATCACTAAGACTCCAAGCTCTCAAAGGTAGAGGTTATTGCTGTTGGTGCTCAGGTCAGAGCAAGCTCTGGGTCTGTTCAGTGAGTGGCTTAGACTGGACAGCTAATATTGTAGCTCCTGACCTTTGGGTGTTGGGACCCTTGACTCCTAACTCTCTAAAGCTCTAGGGAGTTCTAGTGGTTGGTGCTCTTTGTAGCTCTTGCTTTACTCCTACTAAATGCTCCTCACCCTCTTGGCATTTCCATAGTTCTCCGTAGTCACGTCAGTCTCACTTCCTGGGAACTCTTCACCCACTTTCCAGTTTCTGAGTGAGCTGAAGGTGTATAACCTGAGAGTCCAGGAGCCTTTGAGTCTCAGGAGTCACTCTTCAGCTACCTTCCACCTGCTTCTGCCAGATGCCTGTTTTCTTTTACTATCTCTGCCCACTCTGGCCATGAGAAAGACCACAAATAAGCAATGAATCATTCAGGAGAGCTTTTATTGGCCTAATGATATAACACCAAGGAAAGTGATGCAGAAGAAAGTCCCAAAGACTGAGAAATGGCTTCATACAAAGCTAAAAGAGAAATGACATGCTTGTTCTTGGACTGTCATTTCTCTGGTCACAACCACATGGCTTCCAGTTCCACTAATCACATACCTCACTCATGCACCAGCCACAGGTTTTACATTGCACCAATCATAGGCTTCTTGCTGAGGCATGGCCAAGACATTTTCTGTTTCCTGTTTCCTAGCTGCTTGGTGAGCTGAGTCATTTAAAGTTCCCAAGGCTTGTCTTGCCTGGAGTGGAGTCTTCCAAAGTAAATGCAAGTTTTCTGGAGTAGTCATGGCTGGAGCAAGGCCTCTCAAGGCATCAGTCATGGCTTCAACAGAAGCCATGGTTGCAGTGGTCTTTGTAGCTGGAGTGGAATTCTTTAGCTTGATTACAAAATGCTCAAAACTGGCTCAGGGCCTGGGAGTGTTGCTCAATGATAGAGTGCTCACCTAGCATGCATGAATCCCAGGGTTTGACTCCTGGTACTGCAAGGAAAAGAGCAACCACCCTCAGGGCAGTCTAACCCATTGCTAAAGAAGGGACTGCTTGGCTGACAGGTTCTGGCTTAAGGCAGACATATATGTAAGAGAAGGGTCTGGTAGCTGTTCATTCAAAAGACCAAATGACTTATTCCCAATAGTTTTACTTGCTTACTCACACACCAAACAAAACACAGTGAAAACAAACCCAGTGCTATTTCTTTTATTTTTGAGATTATAATTCTATCATTTCTTCACACTCTTTCTTCTCTTCAAGCTCTCCCATATGCCCCTCCTTGCTGTCCTTCAAGTTTATAGCCTCTTTTTTCATGAATTGTTGTTACGTGCGTATACATGTATATACATATATATTCCCAAATAAAACCTACTCGGTCTGTATGTCGCCCATATGAGTGTTTTGGGGGCTGATCGTTTGGTATTGAATAACCAGTTGCTGTGCTCTTTCCTGGGGAGGACTACTTCTCCCAATCTCAGCATTCCTTAGTTTCTATGCTTCTCTGTGCATGGTTGAGGGTTTGTGGTTTTTCCTCTGTCCACTTTGGCATGTCTGTTGTCGTTGTCCTTGTTCCGTTTGCGTTTAGACAATCGAGTTGGTGAGACTTGATGGAGGCAGCTTCTGACATTAGTAGGAGGCACAGTCTCATAGCAAATTACCCGATTCTAGCTCTTGTAATCCTTTCGCCCCTACTTCCTCAGTGTTCCCTGAGCCCTCTATTTGAGAGCTGTTTTGTAGATGCATCCATTAGGACTAGGCTTCGCACCTCTGCATTTTGATTGGTGGTTGTTTTCTGTAATGGCCTCTGTCTGTTGCAAAGAGTAGTTTCCTTGATGATGGGTGAGGACTACACTTATCTGTTTGTATGAGGAAACATATATAGATATATAGATAGAGATTGTGCTGGTTTAGTAAAGTGGGGGTTTTGTTCTTCTCCATGATTCATGACTTCATTAGCCCTGGATAGTTGGCTAGGCTTCCAGTACCAGGCATGATTTGCTTAGAATACAGACTTAATACACAATTAATAGTCTCAACAGTACTTAAAAGTGCTTAGTCTCTAGCCAAATATAGGAGTGTTGAGGCCCTCTGATCTGTCTCACGAATAGTCTCCTTAAGCCCATGCTCACACCGGGTGTGATGGCGCAGTTGTTGAAGTGCTTGTCACCAGTCACGGAGGACTGAGTTTATCCCCAGAACCCATCTTAAAAGGCCAAGCCTAAGAGCAGAAGACCCTGCTTCAAAGTGGAAAGTGATTAAGGAAGAACCCGATGTGACCTCTGCCTCTACATTAACACATGTATGTACACACACACACACACACACACACACACACACACACACACACACACTTTCCTCCTTACCCTTCAGGTGAAAGGGAAAACATACCATTTTTGTAGAAGAGTGGTTTTCACTGAAGAAGATCCTCCCCTAAGACCTCAGCATAGCCAGGCATGGTGGCACATGTTTTTAATCCTGGTACCCAGGAGGCAGAGACAAGTGGATTCCCTGTGAGTTCAAGACTAACCTGGTCTACACAAAGAGTCCCAGGAAGTCAGGGCTATACAGAAGGATTCTGTCTCAAAAACAAACAAACCAATCAATTAGTCAATCAAACAAAAAGCTCTCAATCCCCCCAAGCTACCTAGTTGGAAATGCTTGCAGTTAGTTTGCAACCTCATATGGGAATGTGCTTCTATGACCATGGTTACAGTGCCTGTGACATGAGCCATTCAAAACAGACTCGAGAACTTGCACCGGTGAGTGTCTCGGCTGCTTGGGAAGGAGCAGAGTGGGGAAGGCTTCACCAAGATGCATTTTGAGCTCACCTTCGATGACCAAAGGGAGGAAGAGGAGAGCCCTCGTCATCAGGCTTGGCTATCTTGCTGGCCTCATTCTGTTTCCTGACTGTGGATGCAGTGTGACCCGCTGCCTCCTCAGCTCCTATAGCCATGACTTCCACACCACGATGGATGGACTGTACCCTTGACAATGGGAGCCCAAATGAACCCTTAATTTGATTTTATCTCAGCAATGAGACAAGTCAAAAAACACACCCCATGGGTCGTACCAAATTGACGAAATTACGTGATCAAATTGAGAATGGAGAATTGGAGAAATAAACTACTCACTAAAAAGTCATATTTTGCAAGGTGGCATGAAGAATTGGGTTGGTTAGTGTAATTAGGTGGCCACATGGAGTAGTAACCCCTGGGCTCACGGCAATGGCTAGAGATGGCCAGGTGTAAGTGTTTAATATTGTGCCTTGCCCACACTTATAAAATGATTAAGCTATCTGGGTGTTTATGGGACTTTTCAAATGAGGGTAAAGATGCTAAGAATCCCTGCAGCCACAGCAGCACCTTTAGCTCATGGTTGACGATGGATCAGAACAGCTGCCAGAAGGTTCTTTATCACAATTTGGCTATAACTGCTTCTTGGTTGTCTTCAGCTGCAACAACTATAACGCGACTGGCTGGGAGATCTTCCTTATCACATGCAGAGCTGTGTTCACGTAAGCTAACTCCCTACCAAACAAGCAGAGTCGCCTGCCAGACTGTCGGCTTCTCTCCCATTTCACAGGCACAGATCCTGATGAATGGAAACACAATTCACTTAGCTTCTGAGCAACGGTGAATGATGATGACACCAGTAATATCTGCAGCTCCTACTCACTAAGACAGCAAAGCAGAAATCTCATTGGCAGTAGCATAAGAACAATTACTATTCTCATTAAACAGGGAAAATGAGGTTCCAAGAAGCTATTTATCCAGCAAGAGGCAGAGTGGGGACTTGAACCCATGTCTCCCCAACTACATAACCAACACCTGACCTGAACTTCTTTCCCTAAAGGCCTCTTGAATATTCTGCCGATGTCCAAGTTGGAGACCACTCGACATGTGTGATGTTCTTAGCTTGCTCACTCCAGTTATTCTCCATGTGTCCTGTCACATGGTAACAAGGAATAGTAGATCTCCCATGAGTGTGTCACGAGAACAGAAGTTTTTCTGGGTCTGTACAGGTGAGGTGGGGACCCTACTGTCAGGGCCAAATCACTCTCTCCCAGAGTTGTGCTTGAAATCATGCCCTTCCTTCGAAGTCCAATGCGTTACAGCCATTCCTGGGGACAGTCTGTGGGCTTGGCCAAAGTCAAGGCCCTGGAACTGGCCTTCCTCCCAGAGTGCTGACCTCTCACGGCTGGTGTCTAGGGCCCAGTGACGCTCTGAACTCCAGGAAGGAAGATGAGGCCCCAGCCCCAGGACTGAGCTGGAGAAACCGGAGAAGGCTCCGGAACAGCTGACTCTGGGCGCCACGTTTGGAGGCGGCTGTCCCCTTCCCCCAACTGGCTGTGCTGTGAGTCACGGGTTTTAAGCTGAGCACTCTGGGAGATTAACCAGCTTTGTGACCAGCTGCTGGAGGGGGACACTGGGCCGAAAGAAGCAGGATAAAGTTACCCTCGCAGGAGTTTATAGGAAGGCCCGTAAATGCCCCCAAATGCTGTGGGGCCTATGTTGTGGGGTACTCCAAGGGGTGCCCCCTGCCTAGGCTCTCAGCGACCACATTTATGCCCCCTGTTCTTCACCTACCCTGCAGGCTCTACTAATCTGCCAGTCTTTGGGTATTCCCACCCTTTGGGGTGTTGTGGTTCCAAGAGAGGTCTTGGGCAATGGATGATGAATGTTAGGAACTGAGCCAGCCCATCCTGGAGCCAGTAGGAAGGGCCTGCCTCCTGCCTGCCTCAAGCTTAGAGCAGAGGATGCTGGGAGAAGCAGGATGGTGGGCCATAGGCACAGGACAAAGGCAGACCCCACCCCATGGTTGACAATTCTCAGCGCTGGAATGGAGACCTAGGCAGCCTAGGCAATAATAGCTGGGCTCTGCCACTGACTCTCTAGACACCAAAAAGAGACTAGTATAGACCAGCCATTTCAAACTATGTAAGTAGCACACTACAAATCTGGAGGCTTACAGTTTCAGGCTCATGGGGATCTCTAGTTTTTACTCACATCCCCACTTTTCATACTGTGTTTATCAAAATGGCCTCATTCCATTCCTAACCCTACTGATTGACCAACTCCTCATGCAGCAATTATTTATTGAGTGCCTACTATACACTAGTCACTGTTGTAGCAGATGGAGAAGAGTACTGTACTTTATCTGAAGTAAGAGTTAGCCACAGGAACTCACGAGTGCCTTTAGAGCGACTAGATGGCCCTTCAACCTGCTCTGTGTGTCAATGTCACCTGAGTCTGTATCTGAAGACATGAGTCTGTTCCTAAAGGAACTCAGTCTAGGAGGAGCCCAGAGCCTCTCTCTCCCCCTGTCTATTACCCTGTGAGTCTCGTGGAGGAGCCAAGGAAGAGGCGAAGAGAAGTCATCGGAGACCAAGACACCTGCTGGTGTGGGCCTTTCTTGCTCTGCCCTAGCCACACTGTCGACCACTCCCACTGATGCCAGCATGGATGCCACCCTCTGGCATATGCCATACACCAGTCCCCATAATCTTGGAAGTTGGGTGTGATTGAACCACGTTTTCTGGAGGAAAAAAAAATGGAAACCCCTGCTATGGACCAGGCCTGTGGTGAGGGCCAGGGATGCAGCAGAGTGGGCCAGGGCCCCTTTATATTTACTGAGAGGGAATGACTGAGTGTTGGCTCACAGCTAACTCGGGAGCACTTCTTAGTTAACTTGCTGAACACTGCTTTATTACTACTATGCCCATTTAATAGATGGAGCAATTGAGACAGAAAGACAAGTATTCTACAGTGATAAAGAAGATAGTTGTGAGACCCGACCTCCCACATTTGGGTGTCCTTCCCATGTATCTGGTCACTATGTTGTATCACTGAGAGCCAAGATGACATCATTCCCATGCCTCCTCTGAGGAACAACTGAGAGGAAAGGGCAGTGCTTGCTCATCCGTGGCTCTGTCTTTGATGTGGACTACTGTGAGATGACAGAGTCATCACCTGAGGCAAGGAAAATAGCAGCTGAAGTCAGCATCAGAGGACACAAGCCTTGAAAGACGGGATGTGAATCCTGGCTCTGGCGCTCATGATCGAGGTGGCCTTGGACAATGAAGCTAAGCTCTCTGAATGCCTCCTGCCTCATCAGGAAGGGTGGAGACTGGCATCACCCTTCAGCCTCCGCTCAGTGTGGTACAGGGGTTGCTAAACGTTAAGTCCTGGGAAATGCGCACATTCACATTGCTGAGGTGCAGAACCCACCTAGGTATCCATCAAGAGGATTAGGGCAGAGTGTGGCATAGACACCTACTGGAATGTTCCAGTCAGTTTCAGAAAGAAGTTAGATGCTTGGAAGGAGAAGGAATACATCTGGGGCTAATCATATTAAGCAAATTAAGTCGGTCTCAGAAAAACACACCTTGTTCAGCTTCCTCCATTGTGGTTCCTTTTACACAGCTATATAAAATCATGCGTGCATATGGGACATGAAAGGAACAAGGGACTGTCTGGGGTGGGGGAACCGAGGAAACTAACAAGAACGGTGGGGAGTGGGGAAGGGAGAGTGGAGCTGTGGAGGGACGTGCTCAGCGTTCATTGTATACTTGTGTTAAAATGTGACCCAGCACCTTGCATGATGAAAACACACAGAGCAAATGAGACAAACAAATACACAAACCCAAACAAAGATTGGTGGTAAGCACCCAGTGGATGGCTGCCGGAGCTTACTGGCAAATCTGAGGGATAGGTTGGGGGTGGTGATGATGAGGTCTGTCCTTCGCCAGAGGCTGACCAGCTCTGCCTAGACTCTCTCTAACCCAAGCATGTCCAGGCACCTGCTGTGGGTGCTGGCATCCCCAAGCATGGTCAGGGACTGGCCAGGATGAGGCCGGAGGGCAGGTGAGGACAGCCCATCCCAGTTCCTCACTGCTTGGGGAGTGTGGTTGTGGGGGCAGGGCTGCTCCTAACAGCTGGGGGCCTCGCTGAAAAGGAGGGGGCATATTCTCTGTAGTGCCAAAGCTTCCTTCCCATCGTCTAGAATGAAGCTCCTGCTGTCGGGATTTCTGTAGGAGACTAGAGCAGGGTCAGGATGGATGGCTCTGCCCTGCCAGGGTCCCAGCTGTGCTGATAGCCAACATTTACTGTTTCCAGCCCTGGTCTGGGCTCTGGCTCTGTTCTCAGGAGTCAGCATCTAGCTCCAGAGGGTAGAGGCAACATCAGAATAGGCCAGGCTAGGTGGAACCTAAGGTTTTACTAGGAGAAGGAAATCTGGGAGGGAGTGGGGTAGTTTGGAAAAGGCTTTCCAGTGTGGGTGACTCCTAAGCTCTGGGAACTGGAGAAAGCTCCCCCCAGAAGAGGGGACTATAAGAGCAAGGACCTTACAGGGCTCTTCCATGGCACCAGATACAAGCTCCCAGCTCTCATACAGGCAATGTTAGATCCAATTACTCCAGTAAACAATGGATAGGAAAAGCGTATCTGGGGTTCTTGAGCTAGGGGGCCCCGGAGAAGTTGGCAGTACAGATCTGAGTTTGGCCAAAGATGGAGGAGGCAGGGCTACATTCCTATACCCTCTGTCTTAATATCAGAGATTTGGGGCTTGCAGGGTGTATGGCCCAGACCTCTGTGTAAAGTAGTTTTTCCGGACATCTGCATCCCAAAGCTCTATCTACAGCAGGGCCCAAGGAGGGTGGAAATTCTTCCCAATATCCATAAATACACATTTAGAATCTGGAGGTGTCTTCAAGAGTCTTGTACAGACAATCTGAGCTAAGGTTCTAGAAATGACATAAAGTTTATCCGCATACAGTGATAGACAGCCCCACCCTCTCCCAAATCACCCCGCTCCCCAGGCTCAGACCCTGAATGACTTTTACACAGTAGAGGGACCCACTATCAAGTGGCCTGCAATTAACCCTCAGAGTTCCCCACGGTGAGACCCTTCAGATGGCTTACTCCAGGGACGCTCAGGCGCGCGCAGCCGGTGGCCGTCAGCGACAGCCGCAGGGCCTCCGTGGCACACGTGCGCCCGCCCGCCGCCCGCCGCACACACCCGCGCACACGCCGGCCAGGGCTAACGAGCCCACAGCCCTGCGCGGCGGGAGGGAGGGAGCCAGTTGTCGGGCGGGGCCGCCGCGGTCACACAGCATTAGCCCTGCTGCCGCCCCGCCAGGTGCGGCCACTGCCCCTAATCCCTGGCCCGCCCCGCTAAACCCGGCCTGAGCAATGCCACAGCTGGGGGCGGCCGGCCACGCGCCGCCCATCACCGCAGCCTCAGTCCCCCCACCCCCCTCAGCGTGTGCCCTGCACCCCGATCCCCAGCCCTGCACAGCACATCCAGCCCAGCTGGCCAGTGACCCTGTGCGGCCAACCCTGTCTCTAAGCGACCTGCTGCTCCACCGCAATGCCCCCTCATCCCATCTCCATCCTTTGTTAACAGGCCTGAAGCTTGCTCTCCAAGGTAGGATGTCAGGCCTACCCCAGCCAACCCTCCACCGATCTCCATTCCTCGTATCTGGCCTTGCCCAGCTGGCCAGAGCTGGGGTCCTTTCCCTGTCTGTCTTACAATGCCTGGGGACCACCCACCCATCCCTGTCTACCTGTTTATGCTATACTTAGGCAGGACTCACATCACCTTTTGTTCAAATTCTACAGCTAGATGAGATGGATTCCAGGATCTTTGTGTTAGGGGTGGGGGATCCCCAGGGCCTCTTTGAACCCCATATTTACTTATCCGAAAAACAGGATTTCTTTTACATGACTTCTGAGACACACCATTTCCCCTTTTTGAGGCAGTCTCAGGTATCCTATTCTAGACACTGAGCTAAGTAAGGATGCCCTTGAACTTCTGATCCTTCAACCTCCAAGGTGCTGAAATTACAGGTGTGCCACCACACCCAGGTTTATGCAATGCTGAGCACCCAACCTGGGGAACCATGCCACCAAATGAACTACATCTCCAGCCGGAGGACTGTTTTGCTATTCCTTGTAGGCAGGCTGATATTGACAAGTTGGTTCATCTGAATAGTAAAGATGAGCGAGCGGTGAGGGCAGCCATCTTGTCACCACTCAGCTCCCAGCTAAGCAGGTCAAGGCAGCTTTTATTTCCAGTGTGGGGAACAGTAAGGAGGGATGGCCAGGTCTGAGCCAGGACTTAGGGTTGGCTGTGAGGGGTCTCTACAACTTTGCATGTCCTCTGGAAGGATGTTTCTCTGGGCCTGGTCTGCTGGTGGTCCTGGCTTCACTGCCAGCAGTGGTGCTGATGGACAGCTCCGGCAGGTGGGAGCCGGCTGGTCACCCCTGACAGCTCTGCCCACCTGTCACTCTCCTGCTCGGGTGACCAGCTGCCTGACCCACTGACCAACTTCCTGCTGTGTCTCAGCACCCTGGGCACTGTGCACCAAGCGTCCCGCCTGCTTCCCTCCAGCTTTTCTCAATAACTCGCTCTCCCAGAAAACAGGGCCCACAAATACACTGCAGATTCTCACCACACAGAGATACTCAGGCCTGTGCATGACTGCATGTGTGCATGCCCCATGTGACACAGGGTCACATGATTAAATGGGACAGACAGACCACAGCTGTGTAGAGAACTCTGGGCTGGGTCCCAGCTCACAATGGCCCCTTGCAATCCATTCTAGACTTCCTCTTCCCAGGCGTGGTTCTAAATCCCACCAAACCGACAATCAGGATCAACCATCACATCCTCCAGAAGAGAAGACAACAGTTGCTCCAGCTCAGAAAATGACTCCTCCTACTCCGTGAGCCACACCTCAGCTTCTACCTCATCTCCTGTGCTTTGGGGACCCAGAGTTGCACCTCCTGGGCCTAAAGAGAAGCAGGCCTTCCTCAGGAGAGCTCTGAGCTCTTGGACAATCTTGTCCCATCCCATTGCTTCTTCAGCCTGCTCCCACTGGGCTCCACCCCTTCCTTGGCAGCATCGTGGGGCTCACAGAGCCCTGTGGGGACAGTGATGCAGGATGAACTTGGAAAGGTTCTTTTTGCTTCCTCATGCATTTCTGCATCTTATCCCACAGGGGTTCTCTCACTCCCCAGCTCTCTTCTCCTCTGTTTGGCCCAGGTCTGACAAGGATGACTCGAAGGTAAAGGTGCCTTCTGCCAAGCAAGCTTGACCACATCCATGTCTACGTGGTGGAAGAACAACCCACAGGCTGTCTTCTGACCTCCCCATGCATGCCATGGCACAGGCACACCTGCATACACACACACACACACACACACACACACACACACACACACACACATACACACACCCCCTCCCTCACACACACACACCACACCACACATACACACACACACACCACACACCCTCCACACACACACACTATACACATAACACACACACACATAACACACACACACACACACACATACACACATGAACACTAAATAAGTAAAAATGTGAAGCCCTCTTTGGTTCAGCTTCAGGTGTGTGTCCTGCCTCTGACCTTCTGTATATTTTATTATAATAATTATAAAGGGCAATAATCTTTACTCCTACCTTTACTTTTTTAGATATCTATTGCTGCATATGAAATTATCCCCATATTTAGCTTAAAACAACAAATGTTTACAGCCTCATGTTTTTGATGGTTAAGTTTCAGGAGCAGCAGCAGGCCTGTGGCAGGACACAAGCCCAAGGGTGAAGGTGTTGGCTGGGGTGGGGCTCATCTCAAGGCCTGACTGTGGGAGGAGCCACATCCATCTTATTCCAATGGCTCTTGGTTGGAAGCATCCGTTTCTTGTCATGTGGGGCGGCTCACACATGGATGCTGGCTTCTCTTTAGAGTAAGTGACCTAAGACAGCACACCAGAGACAGAGGACTCCTGAAACAACCTTAGGGGTGAGGCCCCACTGTTACAGGGTGTCAAGAGGGAAGAGATTGCATTACACCAGGAAGCAGGCACTCTAAGGGCCATCTGACAGGGTGCCATGTCCTTCAGTAGATGTTTATTTAATGAATGTGGCCATCGAAGAACACTGTTCCTACTGGCTACTATCCTCATCAATCTCTCATTCCCCCAACCCCACCTCATTTTCCTTCTTCATGGATACTGTTTACAATTTAAAGATGTATTTTAATCTCAAACAACCCTTTTGCTTTTATGAATGTTTATCTCCAGTCCCCATTTGGTGAGGTGTTTCTTCCAAAACTGGGGGCACACAAGAATATCTCATGCAGTCAGCTTCTGCGATTACCACAAGCTTGGGGGCAATTTCGTTTCCTTCTGGGTTCCCATTACCTCTCTTCACCTAGCAGGTCAGGTCCACTTCAGGAAAGTCCTTCCCTACATTGCATTCTTTCATGCATCCTTCCCACCTCACCTTTCTTGGTAATGAGCCCTCCGGAGCTTCTAGGATGTATGGACGGTTCTGTTTCCTCACGGGTTAGGGTTGCTACAGTAAGTGCTCAATGTGTGTTCAGTGAGAACGCACCCAGCTCAAGGACTGGCCAGAGAGACGTGTGTGTGTGTGTGTGTGTGTGTGTGTGTGTGTTTACTCATGGAACTCATAGTATGTGGCTGAAACAGGTTCTCGTGACCATCCTTTTTGAAAGATCACATTATCCACAGGTCTACCAGGATAATGCTCAGGCCTCAAAGAAGCAAGATTATGTCATGGACTCCGTGTTAGTTAGGTTTTTGTCACTGTGACAACATGCTTGAGACAAGTTAAAGAAATCTTGGTTAGAAGAAAGCTTTATTCTAGCCGTGGTTTCAAGGGACTCAGCCTTGTGGCCTCTGGGCCTGTGATGAGGCTTACTTACATCATGGAGGAGGCTGTTCACCTCATGGCAGCCAGGAAGCAGAGAGAGAAAGGAAGGGTCCAGAGTTCCAGTATCTCTTTCGTGGCATGCCTCTGATAGCCCAACTTCCTTCTACTAACTCCCATCTCCTAAACATCCCAGAACTTTCCAACAACCCTGCAGAGTAAGCCTTCAACATATGGGCCTCTTGTGGGGTGCATTACAGATCTGACGTCTAGTGGTGTGTAATTGCTTGGGTTGAAGATGGGGGCATCTGGGACATCCAAAACACAAGAAAGATGCAGTGTGCCATTGCAGGTCTGAAGACAGAACCCTTTAAAATGGAAACAGGGGGCTTCACAGTGGAGAAGGGGCAACAGGCGAGGAATGGGGAATCTCAGCCTAGTAACCAAAGGACTGGGTTCTGCCAACAGATTCAGTTGGGGAAAAAGTCTTCTTAGAGCACTCCTGTGTTTCCCCTTACTGACACTTTGATTTCGGTCTTATGAGAATTAGAGCCCAGACATGCCCACTCAGACTTCTGACAGACAGAATTGGGAGCCAATTAGTAGGCAATTAGGATCTAATTAATTGACTTTTTAAAGTCAACACTCTGTAGTTTTTTTTTTTTTTGTATCTTCACAGAATTGTACAAACATCCTTAACTTCACTTAATTGTACAAATATCTTAACTCACATCAGAACTTCCACTCCCCTGATTTACCTGCTCAGGAGATTTTTTTTTTTTTTTTTTTTTTTTTTTTTTTTTTTTTTTTTTTTTTTTGGTTTTTTGAGACAGGGTTTCTCTGTGTAGCTTTGCGCCTTTCCTGGGACTCACTTGGTAGTCCAGGCTGGCCTCGAACTCACAGAGATCTGCTTGGCTCTGCCTCCCGAGTGCTGGGATTAAAGGCGTGCACCACCACCGCCCAGCTTGCTCAGGAGATTTTATAGAAGTTACACCATATGATAAATAACATTTTGTACCTTTTTTCTTAGCATAATGTTTTTCAAGGTTTATATAAGTTGTAGTATCCATGGATATGCTTATTATGACTGATGCTCTATTGTATGGATACAGCACATCATAATGATCTGTTCGACAGTTTATGGACCTCTCTTTGGCTGTGATGAATATAGCTGTCCTGAGCTTTTGTGAGCAGGTTGTTATGTGAGCACGAATTTTCAAGTCTCTTGAGGAGACACCTAAGAGTGGACTTTCTGGGTCCTATGAGAACTCTGTTTAACTTTTGAGGAACTATCAAACTATTTTCCAAAATATCTGTCCATTTTACATCCCCACTGGAAGCAATGGTGGGAAATATTTATACCAACTTAAAAACAATTCAAACTACTCTAATAGGTATGAAATAGGACCTCACTGTAGTTTTAATTTGCAGTTCCCTATTGACATTTGATCTTGAGTGGGTATTGCTATTATCATTTTTGAGACAGGCTCTCAGACTAGCTTCCAACTCCTGATCTTCCTGCCTCTACCTCCTGAATGTTGCAATTATAGGTGTGAGCCCCTTTGCCTGTCTTGAAAAGGCGGGATTTGAGGGAAGACTCAAAGGTGTTGAGAAATTGGGAAGGTAGATATCCGGCAGAAGAACATTCCAGGCAGAGGAAACCATGACAACAAAGGTTGTAAGGCAGGATGGTATTTGTGATGTTTGATACAAAGTGACATGGTACATCTGGAGCATTGTGGGGGCGGGAGGGGTGAAGATAAGGCCAAGTATTAATGAAACAAGCCTTGAGTACCATCTTGGAGGCTTTGCCAGGGCCTTGGCTTTTTCTTTGAATGATGGGGAGTCTTGAAGAATTTGGGCGGAAGACATGTGAGACCTAGTGTACATTTTGGAGACATGTATCCCCATACTGAGAATAGCTGGGGCCGGACTGTGGGTCAAGGGTGGAAGACACAGGGCTCATAGAGAGGATTTTCACTGCAAACACTTCAAATGAAAGATGACTGTGATTTGGTTCACAGTGGTAACAGTGGTAGAAGCAGTAGCTAGCATCTGAATGGAGTATTTGAAAGCAGAGCTGATAGGCTCTTGTGAGAAACTGGGTATGGTGGGAGTGGATAGAGGAGACAAAGAGGAGGCTAACACAGCGTTGAGGGTTTGTCCAAACAGTGTGAATGATGATGTTTCCCCCCAAACAGAGATGAGAACAGTGGGTGGAGAAAGTCTGCAGGGGTTTGGTGGGTTAGCTTTACAGGTCTGCCAAATCTCCAAGCCGTGGCATCAAGTAGGTTGACAAACATCAATCTGGAGCTTCATTGAGTGATCTGGACAGAAAATAGCAATGTGACAGTCTCCAGCCTATATGTAGTATTTAAAGAATTCTGAACTTTGCTACTTTTTTACATATAGGATTATTCATCCTTCCCTCTGAGCAGATCCATTTTGTGTCTATGAACCATTTCCACTCTATTTCTGAGGAATGAGTTTCATCCGACTGTCTCAGTCAAGTCTAAAAGGTAATGTCAGCATTGCAGACTCAGTATCTGAGGCTTCGGGATAAGTGTGGGCCAAAGAGGTAAGAAACCTAATGTTCAGTTTGGAAAGGGTTTATCAACTTATCCTAATGCTGTATCAGGAGACATGTGACATTTCTGAAGAGTGGCAGTGTCTTCACATTGTTATTCATCTTATGTCACACCTATGAGTACTATACCAACTGCATTTAGTCCTCTCTCTCCATTTCTGGTTTATTGGCAGACTGGAGTCAGGTCAGGAAGTTCCGAGATGAGTATCAGTGTCTACATCTGGAGTCTTGGATGGTGTTCTTAAGACACAGAGTGATAGAAATTTACACAGTTTACATGAATCATGTAACTTATGCCCTCGGGGTCCTGTGCCACTACTACAACACAGGAGCTGGGGATGGACCTTGGGGTGAGGATTCCTACCCTTGATAGATGACTGTTCTAGCATTCGAATGCAAAATCAGCATCACAGAATCAGGACTAGGTGTGGCATGTGAAAGACATGGGTGTATAGACTCTGAGCATGACAATCTCATGCCTGGGCTTACCACCCTGTGTAACTCTGGTGAAGGGATCTGGGGTCTCACACAGAGTTGTAGGGAAGGTGAATGAGCGAGAACATCACTAAGAGTCTAGTCTGGCTCTTTAAGCCTTGGCCCTTTCCTTGTCTCTGGTTTCTTGCTTCCTTCTTCTTTCCAGCCTGGTTGTCCCTACCTCCTCCTCCCCCAACTTAAGTGCAGAGGGGCCAATTCAGGGCCCTGTGACTCAGGCAGAGTGGGGGAGGATGTTTTGGATGCCACTCTGCTGACGTTGGTGCCCTCTGTTCTTACATCCTCCTTAATTTACTGCCTGAGGAGGGGGCCCTGGCTCTGGAGAGGGGATTAGATGGTCCACACTGATCTGAGGCAACAGCTGCTGGGCTGGCAGCCGAGGAGTGAGCAGGAGGCGGGGGAGGCTTCTGTCTCCACCACGGTCGGAAGGGAATGAGGCGGGCATCTGGGTGGGGCTCTCAGACGAGTGGAGTTCTAGAAGTGGCTGACTTTGGTCTGAGGAGTGAGGCTGTAAGGCTTATTTTACCATTGAGGTCAAGTCCATGTATCACGGGAAGGCCTAGAGGGCCATCTGGTCAACCACCTTATAGGCTCCCTGGAGAATATTAGAATATGTTTTGATTTCTTCAATCCAGAGATATGGGCTCTGTAGCTCAGACCAATGGGACCTTTTTTTATCATGCCTTAGGTGTCCATTTGTTGTGCAAAGGATCTTCTATAGTCAAAGGTTCTCTCTGCCAGTTGGTGCAATCTCTTACACCATGACAATGTTTTTCCCTCATTCCCTTTCCACTCACAGGGCAGAAGCAGATCAAAAACAACACTCCCATTTGACAGATAGGGTATCTAAGACCTGCACAAGTTTAATGTCTTGTTTTGGGTCCTACTTGGAGGCAGTGGTATGACTAGAATCAGAAATCAGTGCACCCTTTAAAATCAGGGTACGCACAATAACAATCAGCGCTGAAGGCCATTTTCCTTCTTCCTTTCAGTCCATTCCCTCAGGTGATAGCTTTATCTAATTGCAAATGGACTGAGCGTGAGAACCAGAGCCTGAAATCTTCTAACTAGTTAGTGGCCCTTTTGTGGGACTTGGCTTTTCTGTCTGTATAATGGATAAGATCTTGAATTGCACTATCCCCAAAAGCATAACTAAGTCTTGTTTTAATCACCTAAATTACAGGGAAGTCTTTGGGGATCGTTTAAAAGGTTGAGGAATTGGAGTCTGAAGTTAAAATATAATCTCAGCCACCTTCCACTTCTGTTAGACCTAAGTTTCCTCCTGTCTCAAGCTCCACTGTACTATCTGTTATAGATAAGGGATCCCAACACCTGCTGCAGCAATGGCTAAAAGAGACAGGGCACCCTGGGAGCCTAGCACTGTGCCTGCTGTGAAGTAAATGTCAAATGATTTTAGAAAGGCCAGTAGTGGTAGTACCTGGTGCCTGCTAACAGATGCAGCCCCTTAACTCATGCCCAGAGATGGCTAGTGGAAGGTTGAGGGCGGTGGTTGTCACCCTTGGCTGACCATTCAGGATCACTGTATTGGAAGCTGATGCATAGCACAGTTACTGAATGACCCTCAAGGTCACTGAGTTTGAAAATCATTATCACTGGGGACCTGCTTTGATGACTAGATAATTGGCATATCAGTTGTTTATAGATAAGCAGGTGTTCAGCCACTTAATAGTTTAAACACTCTCCCCATTGGCAGTTTCACTACTAATTAACTCCTAACAAGCCCTTCCTTCTGTGGGTCATGAGCAGGAATTCCCCACTGGGGGTTCCCAATTAATGAGGTTTACCAGGCCTGGGAAGGAGGCAAGACTAATTATTCCCTCCCATTCCTTACTGCTCTCTCCCACCCCACCCCACCCCCATACACACCTTGGCCAAACCTCTCCCTGTCCCTCATCAATCTTGTCCTGGCCTCCAGCTGGCTTGCATTAGCTCTGGTTTTCCAGCCCCCATGGCTGCTGCTATAGCAGAAAGGTTGAGTCAGTCCAGCCTGGAAGGACCTGTCACCCGATCCCAGGTCTGCGCTGCGGCCAGTCTTAGAATCCGGGGCAACGTGATCCTGCCCTGCAGGAGCCCCTAGCCAAGCCAGGGACTTCGTGGAGGCTCAGAAAATCCCTGCTGTCTAGAGACCTCTGCCCAAGCCCCCAGGGATCCCTTCCAACAGACTCCCAGAGCACATCCTATCTAAGCCCCTCACCTTAAAGAAGAGAAGACAAGAGCCCAGATCCTGATGCACCTGCCTGAGGTCATGATGGAAGGGACTGCTCCAAAGCTCTGGCCACTGTGGTCTCTGCTGACCCCACTCTTCCTGAAGAAGTCCTCTTGCAGATCATTGATTCTGTGTATATGTCTATGTGCATGTTGGACAGGTCTGTGTAGGAGCTCCCATCCATCCTCAGACCCTCAAGGAAGAAAGGGTTGGGAAAGGTGATTTTTAGATTAAATATGTAATTCCTTTAGCCCAGATTGAAGAAGTCACATTTCAGGTAGTTTTGGAGAAGAAATTTGAAGAGTTCCAGCAATGAAATGTCCAGGACAATTAAAATAAGAGCAGTAAGTGAGTTTCCAAATGCCTCGTGCATTGTCACAGTTCAGAACCACCGTGGTATGACTGACACCTAGGGACACCCTCCCAGGGGACTTGACTTTGACAGTGTTCATTAGCACTCTGTGTGCTTCACCCAATAATATGGAAACTCAGACCATGACACAGAGCACACCAGAAAGTCTACACCATTTAGCTGTTGAGAGACTGAGACAGTTCTGCAAAGATTGGTATTTTGTGTATGGTTCTATTGTTTTGACACCTGGACCTCAACATTACTCAGACTGCTTTTCTTTATACCTCCTAAATTATTTTATTGATTTAAAATTATGCATGTGGTGTTTTGCCTGCATGTATGTCTTGTGTGTGCCTGGTGCCCTCAGAGGCCAGTAGGGGGCTTCAGATCCCCTGGAACTGGAGTAACGGATGGCTGTGAGCTGCTATGTGGGTGCTGGGAATCAAAGCCTGGTCCTCTGGAAGAGCAGCCAGTGCTCTTAAACACTCATCCCTCTCTCCAGCCCTGTGCCTCCTAAATTGTTCGGTCCAAATCTCTAGACAAGAAATGACTCTGCAAGGTTCTGAGTGAGGACAGCAAACCCCATATGGCGGTTTGGTTTGGGCCCTGAGGGGTCAGGATGTCAGGTTGTTCTGGTTTGCTGAAGATGAAGTGGCTGCTCTTCCAGAGAGAGCCTGAAGCTCAAAGGTGGCTTCCGGCCTGTGCAAAATGTGCCAGCTTGTTAGTACAGTTCCGGGTTTTTAATCAAGGTCTTCCCAGGTTCTCAGGGCTCTGCATAGGACTGTTTCACAAACTAAGCATTTTTATCCCTTTTGTACACTTCTGGAAGCTGATGCTTTGAGAAGCAGGCTAAGATTCCTACAGTTACTAACTTAGCGATAGAGCCGGGCAGTACTTGAATGCACTTATGTAAGATTGAGAACTCAATTGTGCTTTCATGGTTCTTTTTTCCAATGCCTTTCATGCAGGAGTATGAGATATGTCATATCTCAGTTTGAGTGAAATTAATTGACTCCAATTTCTTGTTCTCGTTGAGTCCGTTTCCCTGATGTTCTCCTTTGGAGTGCAGAAAGATGTTCAGGAAGGTTCCAGTAAGTGTGTGTAGCGCCCAGAGCTGTACCACCAGCCCCGCCCCACCTCTGATTTCAACTATTGCCCTAATGGACAGTTCTGTGAGAACACAAACTTGATGTGGTTCAGAGCTGAAGCATTCTACAAAAGCCCATGTATTGAATGCTTATTCCCCAGAGTGGTACTAGTGGAAGGTGGTAAACATGAAAGGCCTGGCCTAATGGGAAGTCTTTAGGTCACTGGGGGCATGACTTTAAAGGGGATTGTGAGACCCCGGTCTCCTCTTGTTTTTTGCTGCATCAGAGGCCCCCTGACCAACTCTTCACCCACCAAAACTTCCCAAACTGTGAGCTCCAGGAAACCTTTCTTCTTTCTAAGCTCATTATCAGTTGTTACAGTAACAGAAAGCCTACTAACGCAGACTCACTCTCGAAGCCTGACCTCAAGCAGGAGCCAGTTTCTCCAGATTCCAATGACAGGTTTTTCCTGTAGAGGTTGCATACAGCATGCAAACCCTGCCTGGAATCAGAAGACATTTAGCTTCCCCAGGAACAGCAGCGAGGGAGAGGAGGTAGTGGGTGAAGATTTTAGCCATCTGTCAGGTGGACACTTCTAGAAAGCATTCTGTATGCTTCTCACAAATTCTAGAAGAACTACCCCTCCATCTGTTGATAGGACCCCAAGAACACACACAGCCTTCCCTGTGCCCTGTCTTGCTCTTCCTACTCTGTGTTTCTGCTTCCTTGGCCTTTCATCCGAGCAGACAGCCAACAGGCGATCCTCGTCTGGGTTCGTGATTCGGTGAAATGGAAATCAAAATGGTACATCTACACATTGACAGCTGTGTGGACAGGCAGGGGTGGGGAGGTAGCTCACAATGTCAGCAGTAGGAAACAATTGAGACTGGAGTAGAAGGTAAGCTCTAAGGAACACAGTCGATACTTTTCCCTGGAGACTCTCCACATAGACTATCCCTTGGGCTCTGAAGTTTCTTTCTGTAAAAGAAATGTCACATTGTTTGAGGACTCTAGAGACGCGATTTCTTGACATTTTTGAGGTCCTGTCTTGTCTCTTGTTAGGGATGTTCCCAGACAGTCAGTCAGCAGGGCTGTCTCAGGCAGTGACTCTTAGCAAGACTGGCCTTAAATGTGACTCCTAGCCATGGTTTCAACCCACTGGTCACTGGAGGGCAGTTTTACCTGACACTGTTTTTGGACCTGCTATCCCCATATCCTAAGCCTCTGTCTAAAAACAAAAGGGAGCATTTATCCAGCTGGAAAAATCGATTTAAATGTTTCAGAGACACAGTGAGGCCCGACACTGTTGCCTCATTTTCACGAAGTGAGTCACACGAACCGTTGACCTCATGGCTGATCTATGAGCAAAGGCTCCCCAGCACTTAGCGCTGGCACAGGAATGGTCTCAGAGCCGATTCCTGGAACCCTGGCGCCAGTCAGGCCACAGAGTGGGCCTTTTGCCACTACGAAGTCAGATTGCTTCTCCAAGAAGCCACTGGCTTGGCTGTGAGAGTCCTTGGTTGGTCAGTTCTATTGGCTGATCCTACTTTCTCAGCTGATCCTACTGATTGGCTGGTCTCATCAGCCACCCAAGCTGCGCTCTCACTGGCTGATCCCAGAGTTGAACTGTCTCTGATTGGTCAGCTCTGAAAAGTCTCCATTTCTAGCTAAAGGTGAGTCCCTGCGTCATAATCTGAATTTGGGCTTCTCTCACCCAATCTGGAAGGTTGCTTTTTCTATCTCCTTCGTGTCCTGCCCAATCACCCACAAATGTTTGAGGCTGACTAGGACACCAGTTTGAATCCTCTCCCAGGCATTTACTAGCTTCACAACTGTGGACCAACTCTTTTCGTTTTTCTGTGCCTCGATTTTAATAGCTCAGAGCCTGGGGCCCAACGGATGCAAACCATACCTTTATTGTATACCGTTAGGTGATTTTTTTTTCTCTCAAGTTTCCTGATTTCTCCAACTTCTCTTCCTTTTGTAATAAAAGATGACTAGACTGTTCCGGCTGCTACAGCACAGAACAGGCAAGGACCAGCCTTCATAGGGCCTCCCAGTCCGAAATGACAATGAGCTGAGCTCATGGCCATAAACTATTTGACACCTAATTCAGCACACGTCCCCTATTTCTCTCATATGTAGAGGAAGGGGATTTGGAGACTAATAAGGTCCTAACATTGGGGTGGCTAAGCGTTTGGTTCTGAAGGTCAGTCAGTGTGTAGATCCGGGTGGCGTCAATGATATCATGGTCTTCTACCTTCCTAGACAAGAGCAAGCCAAGTGTCAGCTCCTACCTGAGGTTCAGTGACCCAGAGACCCAGAAGGAGGAGAAAGACTTCAAAGAAAGACTCACCCGTACCAGTGGCTCTGGGATCCACATGTGACTGAAGTGGCAGGACCACTGATTGTGTAGCTGTCACACAAGTGAGGCCTTGATTGTAGCAGTTACACAAGTGAGGCCTCGAAAATTGGCTTGGAAAGAAACATACACTTAATTAGGATTCAAGTATAAGACTTAGGAGCTGGGTTTGTGCATATAATGACACCATCATGATGCACAACAATAACAGTACCAGGGAGGAGGTAAGAGCTAATGGATGCTGAAGTGCACTTTGTGAGATTCCATTGGTGTCCCTTTCTACCAGCTGCCCAATAACAATTACCCTAGTTTTTAAATGCTTACCTAGTTGTGGGACCAAAATATAACATGTTGATAAAAATTAAAATAATACTGATTTTTTTTAAAAAAAAAAAAAAAACACACGAGAAATTGCCCTAGTAGTCAGATTCAGCTTCTGGAATTTACACTTCATTTTGCAAAAGAATGTTTCTCTTGTAATTATTATTCTCAAAGGCTAATTTAGGTTAAGATACACTGTAAGTGGGGTGTACAAGTGTGTGTGTGTATGTGTATGTGTGTGTGTGTACGTGGGGGAAGGAGGGGGCAGAGGTGCTTTTCTCTATCACTCTTTACCTTACTCCCTTGAGGCAGAGTCTCTCACTGGACCTGAAGCTGGCCATTTTAACTAGGCTTGCTAGCCAGCAAGATGCTGGGATCTTCCCGTCTGTGCCCACCGACACTGGGGTTACAAGTACGCATGGCCATACTGGACTTTTACACGGTGTTGGGTATTCAAACCCAAGCCCTCAGGCTTGAATAGTAAGCACTCTCTACATGGAACCATCTCTCCAGCCCCCGCACTGTTTTTGTATATGAAATAATACAGACATATCAAGTCAGTGGCCTGGGAGGCCCTGGGAGGCCCCACAAAGCTGATCATTGTCTCTTCTGTGCTGGAAGAACCTGGACATTAAGCAATGATCCCAAAGGGCACGACTGCAGTGCACTGGTACCCTTGACACTTGGTTGCTTCTCAGCAGAGTCTAGAAAAGCATCAGCATCGCAGGCCAGGCATTGCATACCGTTTACAGCCCCCCCTGATGAGTTCCTCTATTCTAAGTAGTTGGAATTTGTGCCCTGCAGCATTCCTACCATCATCTTCAGGTTGCAGGCTGTCCTGAAGGTGAGTAAGGACGACCCCCTTTAGACAGGCAGAGGAAGCAGAGAGCTCCTCCATCATCAGGAAAAGAGGAGAAAAGATCAGTATGCACCTTGGACTTGGGAGACTAGGGAGCAGAAAGACAGCAGACACCCCAGCAGCTTCCGGGGTAGCAAGGGTCAATTCCACCACATTTTTTTTTTTACTCTACCCCACTCTCTGGTGAAAGTGGTGAGGCTGGCATCTGGGCGTGCTCTTCATGTGCTCTGGAAGATGTCTGGATCCTTGTTGACTGTGTGCAGGGAAGGTGACTGAGAGTTAAGAACCAGCAGGTCTACCTAAAGGTTCCCATGGCGTGGATGTAACAGGACCCCAAGGCTTGGAGTCTGAAGAGTCTCATTGCTGGGGGCTGAGAGTAGGCAACTGTGAGCTGCAGTTGATCCACACAAAGGCAGCAGCTCAAGCTTGAGTCCAATAGTAAGTCAAGAGGGTCATCTTTTAGAAAATCGACCCCCAAGAGATCTTCCTGTGCTGAGAGCAGACCGAAGTAGACCAGCAGCAGACGATGGAAGATGGAAGCTCAGGAAGATGGGACCAGGTGGGTTGAGCCATCTCTTCTTCCACTGGACAAAGATGACAGGTCGTCCTCCATGCCACCGGTAGGAAGCATTCCTCTCCCTCTGAGTGTCTTCCCAGCATTCAGGGAGAAGGGAGGGCAGGGAGCAGTGAGTGACAGAGGTTGATTCAGGGGCCATTTTAATCCGAAGACCTGAGCACCAAATTTCAGGAACTGTTTCTTGGGAGACTTTGACACAAGATGAAAGTATCTAGAGTAGTGGTTCTCAACCTGGGGGTCAAACAAGCCTTTCACAGGGGCTGCATAGCAGATATTCTGCATGTCAGCTATTTACACTGTGATTCGTAACAGTAGCAAAATTACAGTTATGGAGTAGCAGCAAAAATAATTTTATGGTTGAGGTCCTCACAACATGAGAAGCTGTATTAAAGGGTCACAGCATTAGGAAGGTTGAGAACCGCTGCTCTAGAGAATAATAAGAAAAATCACATTTTCTTGCATAGCAATCCAGTTACAAAACATATAGTAGGCAGTGTCGTTGTCCTAAGAGCTTTATAAAAACCAACTGTTTCACATCACAGCTCCTACATAAAACTCTCCAGTTGAAAGGATAATACTCTAAAAAAAATGTATGTCATGTGCTCCAGAGCATATATGACGGTCCTCTGATCTGCAGATTCTTTAGGGGGAAGGATTACTGTGTGTCATTTTTCATCCTGTAATTGATACGGCAACTGCCCATTGAGACAGGTTTTCAGAGGCAAGCTGACACTGTGGCTCTGTTTGCATTTCTTAGTCCATTCCATTAAGAATGGGTGAAGAGTCCAGAGCATAAAAATGATTCTCAAGTAACATTCAGAGGTGTCAGTAATGCAGCATTGAAAACCTTCTGAAGCCAGACTGGCAAAAAGTCCCAACTGTGTCCGCTGAGGTGTCTGCCATGAACTGGTGTACGCTGCATGCCTCCATTTCCGGAGTGTAGTCTGTAGTTTCAACAATTCCTAGGCCTTTTGTCTTTGGTAGATGCTCTTTATCCAAACTAAATGTAAACATTCTTTCAGGAGCTGTCAGAGGCATCTGCAGTGTGAAACAGCTTACCAAAAAGCCTCACCTCACTGGAAGCCTCCCTCTCCCGCCAGGCCTGGCTTACTCAGACTCCAACCTTGGTAATTTGTACAGTTCTTCATACCAGTGGGTTAGTTTTGGGTGTTTTTGTTATGAAAACTTGTTTCACATCTCCATACTTATTTAAATGGAGTGCATTTTGTTTTGAACCATGAATCTGTAGGATTCCTGGTGACTAGAAAAGGCGTATGCCTAGCTATGACAGCAAGCCCTTTAGCACTGGGCAGGAGGCATACTAGACCACACACTGAGATCTAGCTTTCCCGCCAGAGGCCTTGCTGTTCTTAGAGCTTCCATCCTTGTGGCCCTGGGGACTAAAGCACCTGTGTTGTGAACTATGCTCACCTGGGCAGAGCAGACAACAAAGGTCAGAACCCAATAGGAGGAGACAGCCTGGAGGACTGAGTACCTTCCTTAGTGAGTGTGATGGGCACTGGACAAACTCATGTGGAGTTTCATTGCTTACAAAGGGAAAAAAAACACACTTTTTTATTTAAGTGTAGTATTCACGGAGGAAACAGATATATGCTCATAATTTGATAACACCTGTGTAGTAACCCCACCCCCAGAGTGGCAGAGCAGAGCATGGCAGTGCTCCAGAGGCCTTCTAAGGTCCGTCTCCACTGAAGCTCTTCGGGATCTTACTAGCATAAGCCCTGTCCAGACAGATTGTGCCGTAAGCTTGTTTGCTCTGCTCTTACTAAATTTTCATGTTGGAATATTCTTAGCATCGTAAGAAATTGTGCACGCCCTGCAGAGAGCTTCTGTGTGCATTTGACATGGCTCCCATCATCTCACGGTACATTACAGAACCATAGGACCCAGGAATTTGATGCTGGTAAAATAACGTTACTTAGCTCCAGACCTGAAGGAACCTTTACCAGTTATTCTATACACTCATTTTCTTGGTACTTTTGGTGTGTAGTTCTATGACATTTCATCACACACATAGATTCATGTAATTATGATCATAACTTGATACAGAAAAAATAATCTACCATTTGGTGGCTTTTTGGCCTGGGTTTTGAACTTTATCTAAATGTTACTGTAAATGTTTGTGTCTGGCTGTTTTCAGTGAGTACTGTGTTTACAAGCAGTGTACAGTTGCCACTATGTAGTTGAGATCTGTCTCCTTCCTGGAGCCCATTAGGTATCTCTGCCATGAATTACTTATCTGTTCTACTGTCAACAGATATTTGGTAATTTTCAGCTTTTGCCTGTGACCAGTGTACTGCTGTGAACATTCTAGCATCTTTATATGAACGTGTGCATTTCTGCTGGACATACACCAAGAAGGGGATCTTTGGGATTGTAAGGTTTACCTTGACAAATACTGAAAAATCAGTTTTCCAAAAGTGGTTGGATGACTAACACTCCCTACAGTGCCTCACAGAGGCCTGCCTTCTATATCTTTACCAAATCTTGGTGTTTACTGTCTTTCTTTTCTCCCAGTCATTTGGCGGTGTTGCATGAAGTACTGTGTGGTGGGTTCAGGGAGCCTGAACTCCTTCTTGTATGTATTTGTATGCTGTGACTATTTCCTTTAAATTGAAATATTCCCTTCTGAAGGGAGCAGGGAGGCTTATAAAAATCAGGGAGCTGCTGAACTGTCTTAGTTCCCTTTCTGTTGCTGTGATAAGGCATCCTGACCAGGGCAATTTATAGAAGAAAGAGTTTATTTGGCACTTACAGTTTCAGAAGGTTAGAGTCCATGACCATCACAGTGTAGAGAATGGCAGAGGTGGGCAAGCAGGCATGGTGCTGGAGTAGTAGCTGAGAGCTTACATGTTGACACACAGCCACAAGCAGAGAGAGAGAGAGAGAGAGAGAGAGAGAGAGAGAGAGAGAGAGAGAACGCTAAGAATGCTGAGAATCTCTTGAAACCTTAAAGCCTGCCCCCCAGTGACACACTTCCTCGAAGGCCACACCTCTTAATCCAGTTTCACCAACTAGGGTCCAAGTAGCAGCCAAACACATTAGCCCGTGGGGGCCATTATCATTCAAAGCACCACACTCGCAAAGCTCAGACAGTTGCATGTTGTTGGTTGCTTTCTTTACTCTTTTGGCTCTTTGTTCTTTTGGGGGGCCCACCACCCAGCTCCCAAGTAAATCACACACAGAGGCTTATTCTTAATTATAAATGCCTGGGCTTAGCTTGGCTTATTTCTAACCAGCTTTTCTTAACTTAAATTATCTCATTTACCTTTTGCCTCTGGCCTTTTTCCTTTGTCTATTCTGCATACCTTTCTTCACTTCTTACCCTGTGGCTTGCTGTGTAGCTGGGTGGCTGGCCCCTGGAGTCCTCCTCCTTCTCTGGCTCCTTCTTCTTTTCCTTCCAGATTTCTCCTTCTATTTATTCTCTCTGCCTGCCAGCCCCACCTATCCTTTCTCCTGCCTTGCTATTGGCCTTTTAGCTCTTTATTAGACCATCAGGTGTTTTAGACAGGCAAAGTAACACAGCTTCACAGAGTCAAACAAATGCAACATAAAAGAATGCAACACATCTTTGCATCATCAAACAATGATCCACAGAATAAATGAATGTAAAACATCTTAAAATAATATTCTTCAACAGTTGCATGATTCCCACTGGTAGTATATGCTGCAGCTATTGCTGGGGAGAGTAGACTCTGTGACAGAGAAAGCTCCAGGGATGCAGCTTTCCTGAGCTGTCACCCATGCTGGGGTGGGCTTTCTGGCTACACAGCTGCTTTTGAGTCACTCATGCTTCTGTAAGTAACCCTTCACCCACATTCCTGTAAGTGACTCTTGTGAGCTCACTGGTTTGTTAAGCTAAACTTGGGTGAGATCGTGTCTTTGGTCTGTTTTTGTTGCCCTATCTAGAGTAAACAGATGCTTGTTCAAGTCTCCCAGGAAAAGCCACACAATGATCAGCTACCTGGATGCTTATTTAGATTTTTTTTCAAGCAGTGTTTGAAAAAACATTGAATTTTTTTTGCCACTAAAAAAAAACTGTGGGTTTTTTTGTTTGTTTGTTTCCCTTACTGACTTGTAATAGTTTGAACATGAAAACTTTATTGTAAAGGTGATACAGTGCCTTATCACACTTTATATGTTCTTACTAAAATAGAACATTTAAAAAAAAAGGTTCACAACATAACTGAGCAGAAAGTACAGGTTTACACATAACCCCTGAGCCCACATGTCACAGCTTCTTCCATCATCAGCAGCCTCACCCAGAGTGTCACATTTGTTATAGCCAACATAAAAATGTCACTCCACGCCACTGGGCGCCACCCTTTATGTTGAACACCCTCTGGGTTTTGATAAATGTATGATATCATGTATCCATCATTGAGTATCATGCAGAATAATTCCCTCAAAGCCCTCTGCGTTCTGCCCACTCTTTCCCGTGCCCACTCCTGGCAGCCACTGGTCATTTTACTGTCCCCATGGTGTTCCCTTTTCCAGAATGCTGTGCATCTGCAATCAGACAGTATGTGGCCCTTCCAAATCAGCACTTCTCACTTAGTAAGAAGCACTGAACTCCCCCTGCCATGTTGTCTCTCTGTCACTTGACAGATCATTTCTTTTTAATACTGAATAATATTCCATTCTGTTCACTTATCAGATCCTTTGCGAACAGACATCTTGGTTGCTTCTAAGGTTTGTTTGTTTTGCCAAAGGACGAATTTTATTAGCTCCTCAGCCCTACTTTTCTTTCTCTTGCACTGCCTGGGTTTCAGGGAGTCTCCTTGTTTGGCAGGCAGTCAGGAGACCCAGTGTGCACCCAGCAGGGGCATCTCTGTGGATGGTGGAGCATCTGTCGGCTGGTGGTTACTGCTCTCAAAAGGAGGCTCCACAGGATGCATGCCCCTACTCTCACCACTGGTCAGCAGAGCCTCTTTGTCTTCTACTTGTGGTTGGAACAGCCAGCATTCAAGACAGGCTGTGGGTTCACCCCCTGCCAGACATCTCACCAACAACAGCTCTATCGCCAAGGTAGTAACTGTCTTGGAACCCAGGACAATTTTGCCCAATCTTCTTGGTCGGAATATTAGGGGAAGGGATGATGGTATAGTTCCTGGAGGCTCAGGCCAGCTCGCCTCTGCCCATAGGCTTTTCCCCAACAGTGTCGAGTGCCCACAGGAGAGCAGAGTCCCTGCTGGCTGCCATATGTGAACTGCCCCCTTGGAGATGCTCTCTGCAAAATGGACAGCTCCATTGGTTTCTTGAAAATACAGAGATCTTGGCCTGCAGCCGTGGTGAGGGGACCAGCCACACTAGGTCATGAATCATGTCTCTCACAATGCTCTTCATTTAGCCATACAACTCACTACGGAGAGTCCATTTCACACAGAACACCAGATCTCTGCTCTTCTTCTGCCTACTGATCACCCTAGTGGCTAGTGAGCACAGCCTAGAGAACTACTTCCAACTTTCCAAAACTATGAATGAAACTGCAGTAAATCTGCACACAGCTTTTGGTGGGCATGATTTCAACCTCTCTGAGTAAGCTTCATGAGGCATGATTGCTGGGTCACATGGTGAGGGCATCTTTAGTCTTACAACAAACCACCCAAGCATCCTTACCGTTTTGTAATCTGCAGGCAGTGAAGGAGTTCCTGCTGCTCCTCGTCCTCAGCAGCATTTGGTGATGTCGGCGTCAGGGATGTTGACCATTCTAAGGGATATGTCACGTCCTCTCACTGTCTAAACTTGCATGTACAAAGAATGTATGCTGGGGAGCTCTTTCAAGTGCTTATTTGCCATCTGTGTATCTTCTCTGGTGAGGTGCCTGTCCTATCAATTATCTGGTTTTAACTCAGTTGTTTTATAGCTCTATGTTAAGGTTTTAGAAAAGATTTTCTTTATTTTAATTTTTATCTATGTGTATATGTGTGTGGTGGGGAGTAAGTACACATGTGTGCAGGTGCCCCAAAAGGCCAGAAGAGGGCATTGGATCCCCTAGAACTGGAGTTAGAGGTGATCTTGAGCCTCCCCAGTGAGTGCTGGAAACCAAATGCAGGTCTTCTGCAAAAGCAGTCAGTTCTCTTAACCACTGAACCATCTCTCCCGCCACTTACTGTTAAGAATGTTTTGTATGTTTTGGATAACAGCATTCTATCAGACACATTTATGAAAATATCTTCCCCGACTCTGCAGCTATTCTAATGGCTCTCTCCTCGATGCATTTTCATTCTCTTAATGATCTCTTCCATTAACAAACATTCTGAACACTAAAATGATTTAATTTGTATTTCCCCTTCCCACTTTGGGCAAGTGCTTTCTTATGTCCTATTTAAGAAACCTGGCATACAAAATCATACAAAAGTTTTATATTTCACCCTAAAGTGCTATTGTTTTACTCTCTTTAGTTAGTTTTGTTGTCCAGCTGCACTTGATTGTGTGTGTGTGTGTGTATGTGTGTGTGTGTGTGTGTGTGTGTGTGTGTGTGTGTGTGTGTGTGTTACGGGAGGATCGGTACTCTCTTCCTTCTGTGGCTATCTAGTTGATAAACACTGTTTATTGGCGGTGTCCCCATTTCCCATTGTACAGTGTATTAGCCATAAACCAGATGTTCCTCTAGGAGTGGGTCCCCATAGGTTCTTTGCTCTTTGTAACAGCTGCTTAGATGAGGTGGGCGTCCAGGGTTAGGGCTTCTCCTCCTGGCTGGCTCAACAGAGCCCCAGCCTGAGACTGGCTGGGAACTTTGTCATCGTCCCCTTGAGCTTCGGGATCTGGCAAATGGGCTTTGGAGTATTTGCCGTGCGGCCTTGAATAAGCCTGAATTCTTCAAGTTTGTTTCTACAGGTATGACGAGAATAATAACCATTTCAACTTGGCACTTGAGAAGCTGAGACAACTGAATGGTTAGTATTTTTGTTGTTATTTGTTATGTTAAGGATGCTGATGCTGAGGCTGGGGGCTGCCACTCAATCATCTTAAGTGCCTTAGTTTCTGCCCCTCACCCCAGCCCCATCCTCCACTAATCTTCTTGTGAGGACAATGAAATGGGAAAGACTCTGAAGGCTTCGGGGAGGTCAGGGGAGCCCATTGCTTTGTCTCCTCCACTCTGCTCCTCCCGGACACCATCCCTAACCACGTTTCTTGGGGACTTTATGAGTGCTTGACATTCCAAAGTAGGCACAAGATACGAGGCCAGGACAGGCTGGCCAGTCAGAAAAGCTCACATCTTCAGCACCTCTCAGGAGATAGCCTGAGCCAAGACTACGTAAAATAATCTTCACTGAGCCTTTGACTCTCAGCCACGGTGGATGGAGTGTTCTGTTCTGTCTTCAGTCCTTCTCATTGCTCATATTCTGTAACTTCTTAACGAGCTGTGGCCATTGATTTGTGCTGAACTCCAAGATAAATACCTAGAGGGGCTTCAGAGGAAGCTTGCCCCACCCAAAGGGCCCATCACTACCCAGAGGAAGCTAGGCAGTCTGATTGCTGTTCTTTCTCACTTCTCACAAGGCAAGAATTTGAAACTGAGAAATAGCTTTATTCACAAAGATATCCACCACACCATTGCTTGTCACAGTGGAGCCATCCAGGTGGGAACAATGGTTCTGCATTACACTCTACTTGAGGCTAGTTGGCCTCGTCCTCAGGAACCCAGAGTCTGCAAAGAGGAATAGGGTAAATGGTGACTTGATCCAGAGGGCAGCATCGCACTTAATACAGGATCATGTAGATGTCAATCAAATATCCAAATCCTGAGCTAAGGAGCGACTGGCTGTTTGAGAATGAGCTGGGTACCATTCAGTTCAGGTCTATCCAAGAAAGTGGAACCAGAGCAGTGGAGTAGAAGCCAATGCAAGCGTTGCACTGGGAGCGGAAGAAAAGAATAGTGGGAACACACAGAGAAGAGAAATTCGTTTTTCCCAAGGGAATAGATGGAGACTTTGCGGAGGAAGTAGCATCTCCAGAGCTTCCAGATGAGAAACTAGAAAGTACTTTCAGGCAGCAGGAACAAAGGCGTGGAGCCGGCTCTAATGGTGTGGTTGTATTGCAGGGTGCATGGGGTGGGTTGTAGGGTGTGTGGAGCATGCTGCAGACTAGATGAAGGGGACTGTGTATTCGTGGAGAAGTAGGACAACAGTCAGGACAAATGGGGCACCTTCAGGTGGCCTCAAGTGCTCGGTTAGGCATCGTGACACCGTGTATGTCACGATGATGGTGGAGCGGACTGGAGATGTAGTAACAAAAGGATGATAAGGAAATGCTTTTGAAAATGATGGATAAGCACAAGGAAGAAGGTGGATCAGGCAGGAGCTGCTGACAGTTTTCCAGGACAGAAAGCAAGAGGTTCAGGGCCTGGTGTAATTAAGGGTAGAAAGAAATAGATCCAAGAGCTGTTTAGAAATTTAGAAGCCGTAGTCAAAAGCTTTTGTGAGCTGAGAGGATATGGGCACTCTGAGGAGTCTCAGGTTTCTGAGTGTGGCAAGCGCATAAACAGGGATATCATTTACTGAGCTGGGAAACCCAGTGTCTTAGGTACCATTCTACAACTGTGAAGAGATACCGTGACCAAGGCAGCTCTTAACAAAAAATAGCATTTAATTGGGGGCTTGCTTACAGTTTCAGAGGGTGAGTCCATGACCATCATAGTAGAAAGCAGACAGGTATGGTGCTGGAGCAGTGGCTGAGAACTTCTTTAGGGGGCAGTGGGGGGGGGGGGGAGAGAGAGAGAGAGAAGGAGGAGGAGGAGGAGGAGGAGGGGAAGGGGGAGGAGAGGAGAGGAGAGGGAAAGAGAAGAGAGAGACTGAGCCTGGAATGGAATTTTAAAACTTCAAATCCCACCCCCAGCAACACCCCTCCTCCAACAAAGACACACCTCCTAATCCTTCCCAAACTGGGAACTGTGCATGCAAATATATGAGCCTATGAGGGTCGTCCTCATTCAAACCACCACACCCAGGGAGATCTGTGACTGCAGACTGGCTTGTGTTAACATTGAAGTGCCAAAGAGGAGATAACAGGAGGCAGATTGGTGGATAAACCAGAGGCTCAGAAAGAGACGGAGGCTGGTGACATTGTTGGAGGCCTCTTCAACTCCTAAATGGTGTTTTAAAAGCTTTGGGGGCTTGAGAGAGGCATCAGTCAAGGGCACTTGCTGCTCTTTCAGAGGACTGCAGCTCAGTTCTCAGCATCCACATGGTGGCTCACAAACACCAGTAACTCCAACTCCAGAGGGTAGAATGCCCTCTTCTGGCCTCCATGGGCATCTGCATACATGTACACATACATACACACATAAATAAAATGATAATAAATCTTTTAAAAGCCTTTGGAAAAGAAATACGTATTGAGAGAAGAAAATGAAAGCATTAAGAGGGGTCCCCACAGTTACAGAAGGGAATGAAAAGGCAGACAAAGAAGAGATGCCGATGTAGGAGGCAGAGGAGGACTGGTCTGGGAGAGCAGAGGGAACGCTGCTCTGGGTGAGAAGGGACGTGGGCGCAGTTGCTGTCTCCCACTGCTGAAATCCAGGAAGTGACGTATCTGTGTGTGTGTGTGTGTGTGTGTGTGTGTGTGTGTGTGTGTGTGTGTGTGTGTTCGAGACAGGGTTTCCCTGTGTAGCTTTGTGCCTTTCCTGGATCTTGCTCTGTTGACCAGGCTGGCCTCGAACTCACAAAGATCTGCCTGCCTCTGCCTCCCAAGTGCTGGGATTAAAGGCGTGCGCCACCACCGCCCAGCGTGCGTATCTTAAATATGACAACGAAGTGGTCAGAAGAGGGTAGCTCATGGTGGGGAGACTAGAATCCAGAAGGCAGGAGTGAGAGAGAGGAGCACACTGAATGCAGATTGGTGGTTTCAGGAGCTTGGCTGGGAAGAGAAGACGTGGGCAGTGAGGGGCATGGAGGAAGGTTGGGGAGGGGACTGAGCTACAGGGGAGGTCAGGAGTCTCTTCTCCCTAACTCTCAGCTAGGACCCTTCTCTGGAAAGACTTCCTCAGAGTAATGTGTCTGAGTCAAATGTCTGCTCTCTTCCCCTTCCTGAGTGTGACTGTTTGTGGGTGGGTACACACTGTGTGTGTGTGTGTGTGTGTGTGTGTGTGTGTGTGTGTGTGTGTGCAGCCAGAATAAGCCTCTGTGGAGATCTCTGGCTCCTACCTGGTCTGGAGGCAGCCTGGGGCAGCCCAGAGTTTTCTGAGGTGGGAGTGGTCATGGGGGTAAGAACTGCATCTTCTCCAAGATGAGGAGGCATTAGAGGCAGGCTGTGGACCATCAAGATCTGTCAGGAGCCCCTGAAAGTTACCCACCACCTGGGCCCTATCAGACAGGCAGAGTTTTGCCTACATAATCTCTGATGAGCTTGGCTCGGCTTTCATTTCAAAAGGCTCTATTTTCTCTCTTCCACCCAGCCCTTCGTTCATAACCCTTCCCCCAAAAAAGAACTAAAAATTATGCTTTCTTCTCTCCTTTGTTTCTCAGTACAGCTGGGGCGAGAGAAAGCTTTGAAATTGGAGCAAGGCTCAAGGTAAGAAAGGAGAGGATGTCAACAGAGCTGGTGGTGAGAATAAGGAGAAGGGGGTGGCCAGCAGAGCTCCCAAGGAACAGGGAAAGAGCAGAGGTCTCTTCCGTGACCATGTTTTGCCCCCTATACAAACCAGGACCTCTGGTCTTTTCCTCTTCATCTCCTACACATACCTGCCCTTCACTTCAGTTCTTCTCTCTGCCTCACACCCTAAGAAACCATAACCCAATATTTCATCCAATCTCTTGGGTGTCTCTATAGATTAGGGCCAGCTCCCTTGGCCCATCAGGAGTTAGTTTAGGCAAATCCCACTGGTATGTCTCAATCCAGTGGTTTCTGAGCCCATGATCCAGGGGCTTTGGGAACATCTATCTCTTCTTTTCCTCATTCATCACACAATATTTTTTTTTTAAAAAAAGCATTAAATGGCTGTGTTAAGTGCAAAACAAAGTGTGGGGTTAACCTCCATAGGTAGAGTTTGACGTTTCCTAGTGCCAAGGAATCCTGGATGTCAGAGAGAGCAGACACCTTGAGAGACCTTGAGGTATCTCATCCGGCACAGGTATTGCATCCAGAGGAGCATTAGTTCCCAGAGAGAAGAGTGATCATACAGAGTGATAAGGCCAGGATGAGAACATGGTAGCAAGACTTTCATGGGACTCACTCGTACAGGGCTCTGCAACAGGCACAGATAACGCGTTGCTGATCCTAACCCAAGGGCTAAGTTGGGTCCATAGTCAATGGAGATCAGGGATGTCCTGAAAATATATGACAGATATAGGCTACACAGATTGGAGATGGAAGATGGGTTAGAGGCAAAGTTAAGGACCTTTGTGTGAGAGGATTAAGGGATGAGAAGACATTACATGGCCCAGGATGAAGACAAATCTGGTCTTGACTGGGTTCCTTACTGCATTAGCCTACCTATTTGCACGAAAAAGAGATGCCTCAAGTAATGGAAGACATTGTGTGAGTACATATGTATCAGCTACACAAAACATCTAGCTCAAACCCGGTCAAAAAACATGGCACCTTTATTAACTCGTAACAAATGCAGAGATAAAGCAGACTTTGAACTACTTGACTTAGCACCCCAACCTTGCTCTCTACCAAGAATCTTAGCTTTCTCTTCTTCTGTCTCCCGAGATCACTGACTTCAATACAAGATGGCCTCCTGTGGAAAGGTGTGATGTCACCCGGTGGTGGTGGTGGCACATGCCTTTAATCCTAGAGCTGTTGTTTTAAAAATGATAAGCGGTGCTGGTTACCATGCGGAAAGGTCACAAGCCACGACAAAACCCAGTATCAGAGCTTTATTAGGAGCAGGGCGCCGGGGGTGTTGTGGGGGACACACAACAGGACCAGGCCTGGGGAAGAAGCAGTGCAGAGAGCAGAGAGCAGAGAGAGAGACAGAGGGGAAGGGAGGGAGAGAACAGAGAGGGGAAAGGAGGAGTCTGTGTCTGGCTTTTTAAGGCACAGGTGGGCTTACGAAGCTACGCCATGCATTCTCAGATTGTGTGACCACGCTGCGCACACTGATGACATAAGACCCCTTACTTAGCGGCTGAACTGCGTATATGTGGCCATGCAGCTGGAGGAGCAGCAGTATCCTAACAAGAGCCAGGCAGATCTCTGTGAGTTCGAGGCCAGCCTGGTCTATAGAGTGAGTTCCAGGGTAGCCAGGGCTACACAGAGAAACCCTGTCTCGAAAAAAAAAAAAAAAAAACAAAGAAAAAGAAAAAGAAAGGATGAAAGGAAGGAAGGAAGGAAGAAAGAAAGGAAGGAAGGAAGGAAGGAAGGAAGGAAGGAAGGAAGGAAGGAAGGAAGGAAGAAAAAAAGAAAAGTGTGTCTCTTTTCTTCTCTCTAGTTTAATAGGAGGGGATAATAGTGGGAGAAGTGGGGTAACTTTCCGTTACATGCCTGCCTCCTGAACAAAGAGTATTCACTAGGAAAACTGTGTACGTTGAGGATTGACAAGCCATAGTCCACTGACCAAATCCAGCCAGCCACTTGACTATTTAAAGGCCACAAGCTAAGACTAGTTTTACATTTTAAATAGCTACATTTTAATGGTTATAAATATCCACTAAAAGCCAAAAAAATTACTACTTAGCTGTCTAAGAAAAAGTTAGTGTTCTCCCAGCTTAGACTGATTATATTTATCCCTGAAGTTGGAAATGAGTTCAGCTTTCTCTGAAACTCATGACTACAAGAAAGGTAAGTGGACACCTGCATAAAATTATGAAGGGGAAGGTTGCTGCTAGGCCTGGGGAAAAACAAACACTAGAATCTGTTGTCAAGTAAGAGCCACAAAAGACTGTGAAAACCAAGGAGCAATAATTTGGTAAGATTCATAGATTTTGACAGCCATCCAGAAACTGGGAAATCATTCACAACCCAGCATAACCTCGCACTGTCTTGTCCAAGACAAAACGTTATTGTTTATTCTGTGCCAGCTATTTCCAAGCACGTTCTCAGGTCTGTTTGTCTTTCCATATATAATAATTCATGCCTCTTGTTTACTAGGGTTCCTGTTGATTCTTGGCTTCTGCTAATTCATGTTGCTGCTCATCTATAGCCTGCTGACTTATGCTTCCATTCATTCATGGCCTGCTGACTCATGCTTCCATTCATCCATGGCCTGCTGACTCATGCTTCCATTCATCCATGGCCTGCTGACTCATGTTTCCATTCATTCATGACCTGCTGACATGGATCTACTCACTCATGGCCTGATGAATCATGATTCTACTTACTACAACCTCTCTTCTTCTGCTTACCTCTTCCACACTCTGCTTCTACCACCGGAATAATAAATTATTTCTACTCTATGCCATAGTCAAAGATACTTTTATTATTGATTTGGTGATAAAGTCCTATAGCCAGAACTTGTGCAGTCTCCATCTTGGCTCAATCTGTCACAGTTCAGAGATAAGTTCTTACCTAAACAACTAGGCTCCAGAATAGTCTCACAAAGCTCTCTTCACATCCCTGGGTCTGCAAACCACACTTAAGGGCAGGCCCCATGCCCAGTGGCAGACGGCCACCACAAAGTGAATGCAATGGCATGTTTCTGGAGATTGTCTTGTCTCATATTGTTTTGTTTGGACATTTTCTTTTTACCGCTCTTGTTTTTTGCTTGCATATTATTGTTAGTGGTTTTGCGTGTGTGTGTGTGTGTGTGTGTGTGTGTGTGTGTGTGTGTGTGTGTGTGTGTCTGTGTGTGTGTATGTGAGTATGTGTGTGTGTCCATGTGTGTGTATGTATGAGTGTGTGTGTGTGTCTGTGTGTGTGTGTGTTTCCCCTGCTCTTTGTTTGTTGTTTTGTTTTATCCTTGTTTGTCTCCTTTATTTGCCTATCTGTTTTCTTAAGAGAGGGACAGGCCTGGAGTTGGAAGCGTGGGGATGTGGGGAGGATCTTGGAGGAAATGAGAGATGTGAAGCAGTGATCAGAATACATTGTACGAAAATGACTTAATTTTCAATAAAAAAGAATAAAATTTAAAAACCTACTTGCTAAGTCATTGTGATTTGGAAATGGTCTGTACCAGAGAATTCATAAATGATCCAAAATAATACATTTATTTTAAAAGATTTTTAAATAAAGAAGTTAAAGACCTTTGTGGAAAAGATGGACAGTGTGTATGACTAGATAAGCGTTTTCAGCGACAAGATGGAAGCTATAAGAAAACATCAAACAGAAACGTTAGGACGAGAAGCAACAGCAACAATGACAAGGGCAGGGGCACGGTTGGTCGGGGACACAGGAAGTGGACGGGACCCATGTGGAGACAGAGCAAGTGAGACAGACAGAGGGAAGTCAAGGATACAGTTACCACACTGACGCTCACAGAGAAGGAAGAATGGGAGCAAATGGAGCATCCCGCAAATGAAAACAGTATGCAGTTGGAATCTCAGGAAGAGCAGAGAGAAAGAGTGGAGGAGAAGAGGTGCGTGAAGACTCACTGGCAGAGTGTTTACCAAATACAATGAAAGACGCCAAATCACATATCCAAGAAGCTCAGAGACCCACAAGCAAAGTAAGTTCCAAGCAACCAATCAAAGCAACTCTAAAAAGACCCTGTATCTAAAACTACCTCATTCAAACTGCTGAACATCAAAAATAAAGAATCTTTGAAGGGAACTGGAGCAAAAGTATTGGTGAAATTATTAAAGCCACTCCACGTAGTTAAAAGGGAGGTTTATAAGTGGCGTAACTTACAAATGAAGGGATAGGTAGGTTGCAGGGTCTGGGAAAGGTGTGTCGCAGTCCGGCGGTGTTCTCTGGAGAACTCTGCTTGGTCTGCCTCCAGCATCCAGGGTCCAGGAACCAAGAGAGCCGGCGCATCCAGAACTGGGACTTCAGGGCCCTCTCTTGGCCCCGCCTTGTAGGCGTGACAGTTACCGAAGCCTCAATGGGGGTTGGAACTTCCAGACCAAAGCTGGAATGGCTACCCACTACACAAAAGGACACATTAGACACTTAAGAACAAGTTGAGACAAACAACAGAGCTCTCATCAGAAATTATGCACACTGGAGGATAGGGGAGAAATGTCATTAGTGTGCCGAAGAAAGAGAACGCAGACCTGTAAAAATTAAAAACTCTTAGACACACAAAAGTCGACATAATCCACATCCAGCAGAATGAAGAAGACGCATTAAAGAATAGTCTGAAGGCAGAATAAATTTGATATCAGAGGGAATCTTTGATTCTGGAAGGAAGGTACCAAGAGCAGAGGGGTGGACACAGAATGAAACCCTAAGCACGTCTACGGCAAGCAGAATCCAGTTTTTAAAAATGAATAAATAATGCCAGTGCTATACAAAGTCTTCCAGGTATTTGGAGAAAAGGGCATGCTTTCTCAGACATTAACTTACTTACTTACTTACTTACTTACTTACTTACTTACTTACTTTTACTTATTTGTACTGATGCTGTTTTTAAAAGTAATTTCACCCACGTGTAGAATGCGTTCTGGTTACTCTCCCACCAACCTCTTTCATCTCCCTCCATCCCTAACAACCTCACCAATCCTTTCTCTAGATTCATTCCATGACCCATTTATTTTAAGCAGGGCCACCTGTGAGAGCTCTGGACAGCAACTCTCCATTGGCGCCTGGTGGGGCCGCCAGCGGGCACACAACTAACTGAAGGCAGCAGCCCCTCCCTTCCTGAAGCTATCCCTAGCAAATAGTTCAACAATGAAGAGTGGAGTCACGTGAGCCTCTCCTCCCCCATCCACATCTGACTGAGATGGGCCCATTCTTGTGCAGACCCGGTGTAGACAGCTGTAGGTGGTTCTAATGGCTGTATAATGCCCAGACGATGGCGTTCTGCTACCATTCTCCCTATTTGGGCATATTTACACTCTTTTTTTTAAGTGTTTAACTATTTTACATGCATTGGTGTGAAGGTATCAGAACCCCTGGAACTGGAGTTACAGACAGCTGTGAGCTGCCATGTGGGTGCTGGGAATTGAACCTGGGTCCTCTGAAAGAACAGCCAGTGCTCTTAACCACTGAGCCATCTTTCTACCTCCTCTTTCTCAGTTTTCTTCAAGCCTTTGAGAGGATGGTATAAATGTCTATTTTTAGAGAATTTCCTTTCCCTCCCTCCCTCCCTCCCCCCCTTTTCTCCCCCCCCCCCCCCCCCGCATATGTGCATGTACCCATGCATACAGGTGCCCATGGAAGCCAGAAGAGCATCAGATCTCCCTTGGAGCTGAAGTTACAGATATTTGTGAGCTACCTACCTAATATGGGTACTAGGAAGTGCACTCCATTTCTCTGAAAGAGCAGTGTCTTAGAGTTTCTGTTGCTGTGAAGAGACACCATGGCCATGGCAACTCTTGTAAGAAACATTTAATTGGGGATGGCTTACAGTTTCAGAGATTTAGTCCATTGTCATCATGGTGGGACATGGCAGCATGCAGGCAGACACGGTGCTGAAGAAGGACCTAAGAGTTCTACATCTTGATCCGCAGGCAGCAGAAAAAGACTGTGGGCCACCCTGGGAGTAGCATGAGAACATGAGACCTCAAAGCCTGCCTCTACAGTGAGTGACACACTTCCTCCAATAAGGCCATACCTCCTAATAGTGCCACTCCCTACAGACCAAGCATCAAACTCATGAGTCTTTGGGGGCCATTTCTATTCAAACCACCACAAGAGCAATCACTGTTAACCACTGAGCCTTTCTCCAGCCCTTAAGTGCCACGTTTAGAACTGAGTGGTAACCTGTTACTTCCTCTCAGCACCTTGTGCTGCCATGAGCCTGCACTTAGCACCTTTCACTGTTCTCTGATTAAGGTTGAGAAGAGCATTTGTCTCTGGGTGTAAACCAAAATACTTAGAAAAGAATTCAATATTGTGTCATTTAAGCTAAATAACAGCACTCAGTTTCCCTCTAGGGTCTACAATTCTCCCTTACTGTGGGGCCTTAACCAGAGTTACAGTAATGGGCACGGATTCATCCTGTGGAGTAGGCCCCACTCCAACCAGAGAAATTAACCCTAAACCAGTAGTGCCACTACTGCCCAAGTGAAGGCATCTTGCCTGGCAGGTTGGTTTCTTATTGCATAGGGTTACATCTGGGTGAGGGTATTAATGCCTCTTCTCCCCCAGAGGCCTGCACCGCACCCTTTTGGATTATGGAAACTAGCTGGCAGGGAGGAAACTTCCAGCTCAGTTCCAGCTTTATTTCTATATATCATGCAGCCAATGGATGGAACTGGAAAAATTATACTAAGTGAGGTAACCAAGGCACAGGATAATAAATGCCACATTTTCCCTTATATGTGGGTCCTAGCTTTGAACCTCTAATTTTGTGTGTATGATGTGGATTTCCTGTAGAAGTCAAGAAATTAAAAATAGGATGGGGATAGACGCATTATTGGAGTGGAGGACAGTTGGACATAAGTAATATGAAAGTAGAGAGGGGGAAATACTGGGGGTGGAAAGTCTAGGCAGGGAGGGAGTTGAGGACAGGAGAGACCAGAGGGAGAAGAGGTTAGCTAAAATGAGGGGGTATGAAAATCTGCATGGAAGCTAGCAACCAAATTAAAATATCTAATTTATATTTAATAGAGAGTTTGGAGGGAGATACCCTGTGTGGCTGTACAAAGCTGCTCCTAGGACCTGTGGATTCTTAAGCAAAGACCTCAGTGCCAAGGATGGGGTACCTCCTTATAAGCTGTTGGTCAGGGAGGTCCCAGAGGCCCACTAAACAGTACCGTCTCTTGCCATCTGTCTTGGTTGCCCATGGAATTAGGTAAGGTCCGTCTGCTCATTCATTGTACTAAGCCAGCATAAACAGGGCAAAGATGTCACAGGGTGTGGTGGTTTGAAAGAGAATGATCCCCAAAAGGAGTCGCACTATTAGGAGTTGTGGCTTTGTTGGAGGAAGTGTGTCACTGTGGAGATAGGTTTTGAGGTCTCGTATATGCTCAAGCCATGCCCAGTGTCTCAGATCACTTCCTGTTGCCTGTGAGTCAAGATGTAAGGACTCTCAGCTCCTGATCCAGCACCTTGTCTGCCTGCATGCTGCCTTCCTTCCTGCCATGACAATAGTGGACTAAATCTCTAAACTGTAAGCCACCACCCCAATTAAATGTTTTCCCTTGTAAGGGTTGCCATGGTCACGGTGTCTCTTCACAGTAATGGAAACCCTAAGATACAGGGGGAAATAGATATCAGTGTTCCTTATAAAAATAGTATTAGACATTCTTAACAAAAGTTACCTAGGTGACCTCAACACTGTAAAATAATAATACATAATGAACAAGTGGGGTTTAGGCTGGAATCAAAGGATGGCTTGTAATCAAACATCATCAGTGTAGCTCATCACATTAACAGACTAGAGCCATGTGCACACAAATAAATTTTTGATAAACTCCACATTCTATTTATTTATTTACTTATTTAATGTGTGGGTGTTTTGCCTGCACTTATGTATTCTTACGACATGCAGACTTAGTGCCCGAGGAGGCCAGAAGAGGGTGTTAGATCCCCTGGGACTAGAGTTACAGAGGATTAAAGCTGGCATGTGGGGGCTGGGAAATAAACTGGGGAACCTGGGTCCTCTGGAAGAACAAGAAGTGCTCTTAACTCCTGAGTCATCCCCCAACAACTCATCTTTATTTTAAAAACAAACAAACAAAAACAATCTTCCAGCAAACTAAAAATCAAAGACAGTATTGCATCTGGACAAAGGGTATTTAAGAAAAACCACGGATAAAGTCACACTGAATGACAAAAGACCAAATTCTTTCTCCTTACATTTGAGAACAAATCCAGGATGACTCCTGATTGACATTATACAGGAGTTTCTAGACAACAAAATGCAGATTTGAAAGACTACAGATAGCACTTTTAGAAATTTGCATTCCTTCACTCAGTATAATTGTTTCTGTTTTACCTATTGGTTGCAGGTTATAAAAATATGCAAATGACCTTTCAGGACTAGTAAGTAAACCCCACAAGGTCACTTGATAAAATATCAATATGTAAAAATCAGTTATAGTCAGGAATGGTGGTACATGTCTTTAATCCTAGCTCTTGGGAGGCAGAGGCAGGCAGATATCTGTGAGTTTGAATCCGACCTTGTCTACATGGCTAGTTCCATGCCATCCAGGGCTACATAGGGAGACCCTGTCTCAAAAAAAGTGAGTTATACATCTATATTCCATAAATAAGCAATCAAAGTTAAAACATTATGGATTTATGTCTTTGGATTATTGGAGATTGAACCCAGGACCTCATGGATGCTGGGCAAATACTCTATCTCCGAGCTATATCCCCAGCCACAACTTAGAAGGTAAAACACAGTAACATTTATAATAACATCAGAATGAGAAACACTTGAGATAAATTTAGCAAACAGCATGCAATACTTATACACTTAAAACTACAAAACACTGCAGAGAAACGAATACCATCTTCATAAATCAAGCATTGTCTTGTGTTCACGGCTCAGAAGATGACAGTGTTGTTCAGCTGTGGATAACCACCCAGCTGTGAGGAGGAGCTTCTGGGAGGCGCCACTGCCCAGCACTGGGAGGATCACGCTGACTCAGTGCTTCCCTCTTGAAGTCTCTGGTCTGTGTCCTTTTGCATAGATGAGGTTTAACTGCAGTGTGATATGGGAAGTTTCCTTCTGATCTTAATGGCCTGGCGTTCTAGATAACTCCTATACCTGATGGCCACCTCTTTCTCTAGATTTGAGGGATTTTCTGCTACAATTTTATTGAATATATTATAGTCAATATCTATAATAATCTTGTATAGCCGGGCAGTGGTGGCTTTAATCCCAGCACTCAAGAGGCAGAGCCAGGCAAATCTCAGTGAATTCAAGGCCAGCCTTGTCTACAGAGTGAGTTCCAGGACAGCCAGAACTGTTACATACAGAAACCCTGTCTCAAAAAAGCAAAAAAAAAAAAAAAAAAAACAGAAGAAAAACACAAACAAACAAAAACTTGTATGTTCTGTTTATGTGGACTTTTTATTTATCTTTTTGTTGTATGAATGTTCTAATCCATCTGCCTGGTCTTCAATATCTGATATCATGTCTACCCCTTGATCCACTCACTTGGTGAGGCTTTCTACCAAGCTTTTAATGTGTTGGGTTTTTTTAAAAATTTATTCTTTTTTTAAATATTTTTATTTTATAATTAATTTAATTTTACATATCAGCCACATATTCCCCTGCCCTCCCTCCTCCCACCCCCCAGCCTTCCCCCCAATCCACCCCCCATTCCCACCTCCTCCAGGGCAAGGTCTCCCCTGGGGAGTCAGCCCAGCCTGGTAGATTCAGTTGAGGCAGGTCTAGTGCCCTCCTCCCTGGACCAAGGCTGAGCAAAGTGTCTCAGCATAGGCCCTAGGTTCCAAAAAGCCAGCTCATGCACCAAGGACAGGTCCTGGTTCCACTGCCTGGATGCCTTCTAAACAGTTCAAGCTAATCGACTGTCTTACTTATGCAGAGGGCCTGGTTCAGTTCCATGGGGGCTCCTCAGCTATTGGTTCACAGTTCATGTGTTTCCACTAGTTTGGCTATTTGTCCCTGTGCCTTTTCAAGTGTTGGTTTTGTGTGTGTATGGTGTATGTGTATAGGTCCATCTGTGTGTGTGCATGGGGCACACATTCAAGCGCATAGTAAGGCCAAAAACTGATATTGGATATCTAGCTCATTTTCTCTTTTCCTTAATTTTTTTCAGAGTCTCACAGATTCTGGAGCTCACCAATTTAGCAAGACTAGTTGGCCAGAAAGCCCATCTCCTTTCTCTGCCTCCTTAGTGCTGGGATTACAAGCACATGGCTTTTTACCTGGGTGCTGAGCTAGCTGTCCAGTCCAGGCCGTGGGGCTTTTCATTTGACTTACTAAGCTTTTCGTTTCCAAAATTTCAGTTTGATTTTCTCAGTGGTTCTCTTTTTATTGAATTCCTCTTCCATACCTTGTATTGACTTGCTTGTTCCCTTTGGCTGTTGTCTTAGTCAGTGTTCTGTTGCTGTGAAGAGACACCACGACCACAGCAACTCTTAGAAGGGAAAGCATTCAACTGGGGCTGCCTTACAGTTCAGAGGGTTATTCACTATTCTCATGGTGGGACATGGTGGTATGCAGACAGACCTAGTAGCTGAGCATCCTACATCCAGATCCACAGGCAGCAGGAAGAGAAAGACTCTGGGCTTAGGGTGGGCTTTTGAAACCTCAAAGCCCACCTCCAGTGACACACTTCCTCCAGCAAGGCCACACCTTCTAATCCTTTCAAATAGTGCCACTCCCTGGTGACCAAGTATTCAAATCTATGAGCCTATGGGGTCATTCTTGTTTAAACCATCCCAGTTGTTTATTTGTAATCTCTTAATTCAATCAGGATTTTATATCATGTTTGATTTCATTCAACACTTTTATGATTTTGAGAATTTATTTGCCTGTGATTTTTATCTAATTCACTCTCTTTGGGATCCATTGCAGTAGAGGTGTTGGTTTTCAAAGGTGTCATACTGACTTGACGAGTCCTGTTTCTGTATTTCTGTGCTGGGCCTTGCTCATCTGGGATTAGGCTGTTAGCTGGACTTTATTTTTATTACCTGTATTCTTTCAGTTGCAGTATTTATAATGTTCAAGTGGGACTAGATTGTAGTAGGGCTGAGGAATCATTCCTTCCAGGATTAGCAGGTGGAACTTAATAGCTAAACATTCAGCCTACATGCTCAGGTCTGGCTACAATCTTTAGCAGTCCTGGGAAAGCAGAACACTGACTGCAGAAACAACCCAGCAGATGCAGCTGGATATCTCTGTCCTGCCAGAGCTCTGGTTTGCCAGCATGTCCACGGTCTCAGCTTGAGTACGCTTGCCCACTGACTTTCAGGTCGGGTCTGCCCACTTGCTTTGCTTGCGTGGTTCTGTGGCTCTCTTGGTTTCTTAGTGTTTTGAGGGGAGGCTTTGGAGTTGTAGTTCTGTGGAGTCTTCTACAATTCCCAGCAGGCAGTTTGGCTGTAGTTTCTCTTGGATCGGCTCCCTCCATGGCCCAGTGTGACAGGTATTATTTGGAGGATGGAAGGTACTGGATTTCCTAGTCCCTGTTTCATGTGGATTATGCCTCTGTTCTCCTTTTTTTTTTTTTTTTTTTTTTTCTATTTTTGCTTCTGGGGATTTTTCTCTAATCTTTTGTTTCTGTACTCAGAGTTGGTGGAGGGGGTGCTCCTCACCCTCCTCCAATGCTTTGTTTATTGCTCTAGGTTTCAGGCTGTTATTTTCCTCATAAATCTAGCATGTTATACATCTGTATTTTATCTAGTCTTCACAGTTGCTATTTATTGTGATTTCCCCTTTCCTTTCCACACTTCTCACCTCTTTTTGCAGCCATGGATCAAGTGTTTCCTTTTAAATTTGTAGAGGTATGGGCCTGGAGAGATGTATCAGTGGTTATGAGCACTGGCTGCACTTCCAGAGGACCTAGGTTCAATTCCCAAAATCCACATGGCAGCTCACAACCATCTATAACTCCACTTCCAAGAGATGACACCCTTTTCTGACCTCTGTAGGCAACCAGCACACACAGACATCCGTGCAGGCAAAGCACCCATACACATTTTAAAAGATCATAAGAAAAACATTAAAAAAAATAAATAAGAGGAGGGAAATACAATCTGTTTTGTCATCTTCAAGGTGTCTTCTCCAGGCCTGTTTCTATTGACTGATTTTTCTCTTTGCTATATTAGTCACATTCTGCTTTATATGTGTAATAATTTCTTACTGCAATCTATACATAATTATTATCATGTAGTTGAATTGCTGTGGGTGATTGATTGATAACTAAAGCTGACTGGCCAGTAGCCAGGCAGGAAGTATAGGCGGGACAAGGAGAGAGGAGAATCCTGGGAAGTGGAAGACTGAGGCAGAGAGACGCTGTCAGCCGCCATGATGAGAAGCAGATGTTAAGATACCAGTAAGCCACAAGTTACGTGACAACTTATAGATTAATAGAAATGGGTTAATTTAAGATAGAAGAACATTTAGCAAGAAGTCTGCCATGGCCATAGAGTTTATAAGTAATATAAGTCTCTGTGTGTTTACTTGGTTGGGTCTAAGTGGCTGCAGGACTGGCGGGTGAGAGAGAATTGTCCTGACCGTGGGCCAGGCAGGACTGGAGAAAGCTTCAACTACATTGAACGTCTAAAATTTTTCCTTGAAAGAATTTTCAGACTTCAGTGTGTCTTGTGCTTAAGGTATTTATGTATCAGAAATGAATTTGGGGCTGGTTTCGATGTTGAATTGGGCTAGTTTAAGCCCTTTACTCTTGGGATAATTTCATTTTACTTCTAAGGTGTGACTCTTTCTGTGGCTCAATTAAGTGTCCAATATTGTCAGTGAAGTGTGTCTGCTCCAGATTTGGTAGGAAATCAATGCCTCGCAGCCCCATGTAAGCTTCAGGAACTGCTCAGTTCACTGTTGCTCTGCCCAGCTGTGTGGGGTCTGCACTGTAGGAGTACAGGATAGTATTCAGCAACTGCCTTAGTCTATGCAAGTTCCGGAACTCTTTCTCTTACTGGCTCCCTGGCCTGGTACTCTGCCCTGCAGACTCCAGTTACTAAAGTCTACTTGAACTCGGTCTCATCTCTTCAAGTCAGCGAGACCACCATGTTCTGCTTAGATGTTCCTTGCTGTTCCTCATTCAAGAGCGTGGTATGGGAAGAAATTGGAGCTGTCTAATAAGAATTATTTGATTTGTTTCCTTTCTTTTGGGAGCCCCAGCTTTTTATTGCCTTTTGTCCAAAGTCTGAAAACAAATGAAATTTGTTTTCAATTTGACCAATTTTCTAGTTGTTTACAAGTTCAGGTATCAGGTGCTTCTTGTGATGGAAACAGATCATAGATGGTTTTAATTTATAAAAGCTCTTATTTGCGTGCGTGCTTATCCTGTTACATATCAGCTTCCAAGTACATGGATAACATCTTCATGAATCACGCTAGGAATTGTTAATTAGAATATCTTCCTATTGATTGATAGATGATGCTTCACTGAAGGGCATCCATCTACCCTTCCCACTCAATTCAGACACCATTTCAGAGTTGTCCATGTTTTTAAATAAATAACAACAGTATGTATAACAACCAGAATTGCTTAGTCAGAATCAGTGTTCTGAGGATATTCTTTGCCACAACGTTAGCAGGTGGGAGGGGAGAAGTGACACTGGTTTCCCTGGACCTGGCCTTCGATAGCAGGGTCACAGGGATGCTTGCCTCAAAGGCTCTCTTCTAATCCCCTTGGAGCCCCCGAATATCCTAACTATTATTCTGATTTTTCCAGTTGAGCCAACTGAAGCTCGGCGTGGGTCAGTAATCAATAGCCATCTGTCCAGCTGGCACTCCGCAATGCCTCCTGCTTACTTGACCCTGGAATCTTCTGGAAAATTCTAGAAAATTTTCATTTCTGGGCTTTAATGGAATTGTTTCCCATTTTCCATAACAGGTACAGATATTTTCAAGTTCTATAATTTTTTTTGGTCATCTTTTCTGGCTTTGCATTTTGATAATATTTGTAACTTTAGGTTTTTAACTTTGTAATGGTAGCCTCTTCTCCCATGCTATATCCTGTTTCTTTAAGACAAATTCTTTGATTTAATGTCCTTAGTAGAACTACTGAGACAAAGAGATAGCTATATAATTTGTAAAACAGAATAAAATTCTCATGTATTCTATCAACAATGCCTCAGAATTCCAGCAACTCTATGGGACATTATTTTTAGTTGGCGTCCTTGGGTGAGCCGAAGTTTCAAGATGTCTGACGGTGGAATTTGAGGCGCAATGGCACATGGACAGAGGAGATATTTTTGGGAGCAATCCCTTCCCTGTACCTCTCAAATCCCTTACAGACCCCCTCTCTCCTCAGGCAAGCCCCTCCTGCACATGTTGAGGGGGACCGGGCTTGGGGCACCTCTGCTGGGATCCCGCTGATCTATGTTCTTGCCTGACACTCGGCAGCTGTCGTGGAGGCGTGGGCTGCAGGCGCTGCTCCCCATGGGCCGTGTGCCGGGGAGCCTTTCCCGCCTAATCCAAGGGGCACTGGCAGCAGGGAGGGAGACAGCTGGGTGTAACTGATCTGCAAAGGAATGGAATGGTTCGGGCCTCCCATCGCTGTTGGGCTGGGCTGTCTGCAGGCTGCCCACTCCAGCCGCCCGAGCCGCCGAGCCTTTAACCCTTCCTTCGCTTTCTTTTCTCTCCACTCCATCCTGGGAGCTGATGCCACCCTGTTCAGTCATGTTCTAGGGAGCCCCTCAAGGGACTGGCTTCCATAGCTAGGTCTGCAAAGGGCCCGTCCTGGTAGTAACCCATTTGCAAGAGACTCATGCAGAAATAGGTGGAGTAGGTCCTACCTGGAGCGCTCCCTGTCTTAGGAAGGAGGTTCCTGGAAGCCCCATGGCTGACCAGCAATTAGAGGCTGTGCGGCCAGAGCAGGGAGGGCATGCTGAGTGGATGGGAGAAGCCACAGTAGAGGCCTGTGGTAAACACCAGGTCTGGGGTCTGATGTTTTCTCCACTGTGGCTCAGTGCCGTGAGACCTTGGGTGTGCCACTCTCTCTGGGATCAGCTTCTGACTCCTGAAAAACGTGGAGCTTGAAGAAGACAGCCTTGGGCCGGCCAGCAAGATGACTCAGCCGGCAAAGATGCTTGCTTTCAAGGCCAATGACCTGAGTTCAATGCCTAGAACCTACATGGTAGTAAGAGAGAATAGAGTCCCCAAGGTGTCCTCCATCTCCACATGAGTGATAGGGTACACCCATGCACACACAGACCACAGGTCTGTGCCTGCATGTATACATACATACATACATACATACAAGACATGCTGTTCATTTCTCACACAGTCATAGCAATTCATTAAACCCATTAAATGTCCTCTACAAGCCAAGGGTGTGAGGAAACCAAGTCTTGGCCTGGGTAAATCACACAGCTGTTTGGAGCCACACCCTAACCGCACAGTCCAGTCTTTCCTAATGCTTCCTGCTCCCTTGTCATGTCTTACTGTCTCTAACCAGTGTCCCTGTGAGGAGAAACTGAGGCAGAATGGAATGGCTGGCTGGTGCACATAGCCAAAACTTAGCGTCCAAAGCCTGCTGGGTAGGGGTGAGTTGGGGCTGGTCAGGCTCTGCGCTCTTGCTTCTCTCTTGTCCTGGACCCAGTGGATGGGATCCCTGGCTCAGAAGCTTCTGCAGTTGTCTGGCCTTGTCCCATCCATGATCTCACTTGACCCTCATGCCAACTCTGCGATGCAAAACCTGTTGCTCCCCCTCACCGTGAAGGGTGGTGACTGTCAATGTCCCCTACCTACTAGCTCCTGGGACCCCAGTGTCCCCCTTGCCTTTTTCCTGACTGAGAAGGGAAGTCTGAGGATGGGGACTCTTATAACAAGTGTGGGCTCAAGCCCCGATTCCTCTACTCTTCAGCTGTGCACACACCTTGCTCTTTCTGGGCCTTACATTCTTGTCTAACATGAATGAAGATGTGGGTGTATGAAGGAATTACTGTGGAGCAAGCCTGCATGCCCCTCTCCTGCATAGAGAGCATGGATGCAGTCTGGTAGGCAAGTCCCAGACAGGCAGACTCCAGGACTGTAGGACGGTAGGTCAGGCGGTAGATGCCAAAGGGCGAGAGTCTGTGGGCTGGGGTTGTGCAGCTGTTCTGAAGGGCGGGCACGGGAAGAAGGAACAAGTCATTCCAGGTGAGACAAAGGCATAGGAGCAGGAATAGGTACCGTGCAGCCTCCGGTTTGGCTGGCTCAGGGTAGGCCCTGACCAGAGGGACGTGTGTGTGTGTGTGTGTGTGTGTGTGTGTGTGTGTGTGTGTGTGATGACAAATGAGGGTGGAACAGCAAGCTTTAGAAAATGGACTTTCCAAGGGTGCTAGGGATGGGCCGGTCGCCCCCCCCCCCCCCCCCCCGCCCATGCTGACTGCCCAGTGTCGCCCGCTTTTACCCAATCCCTGGGCAGTCCAGATCCCTGGGCAAGGGGCCGGGGGCAGCTGGGGGAAGGTGCAGTTCCAGCTTGGAAGAGACAGCTGTGCAGGCCTCCTGCCTGCTGCAGGGGATTAACTGACACAGCCACAGTGTGTTGGGGGGCACCTGGCTCTCCAGCTCTACTCACCCCAGCCTCTTTTAACTCCTTGCTGTCCAGGCTCTTCACCATCAGACTTACCAGCATGCTCAGACTCATTTTTCTGTGATCTCTGTGTTATGTGTTGGAGATACAAATCAATAAAAATCCAAGGCAGTGTCCACCCAGCCAGAGGCACTTGGATCCAATCCCCTCTCATACCAGCACATATCCTCTGTGACTCTGGACTTCTCCCTAAAAGTCCTATCTTAACTGTTTCATGAAGAAGAAAAGAATCCTTCTATGACCACATGACCTGACTTTCCTTTGTCCTCAAACTTCTCAGTTGCATTTTCTTCAGTCTCTGTTTCCTCCCAAGACTCCATCCACCAGACACATGTCTTCCTCTTCCCGGGCATACAGGTGAACTACATGTCCCAGCCTCCCTTGCAGTTAGGTACGTCCTCTTCTTGGGCATACAGGTGGACTACATCTCCCAGCCTCCCTTGCAGTTAGGTGTGACCAATGCCTCTGTTCAGGACAGTGTAATGAGAACTGCAGGAAGTAATCCACTTTTCATTTACTACAGCATCCTCTAACTCCTATGATGCATGCTCCCTGAACCCTTGGGCACAGGTCTGGCAGAAATAGGCAGAGCTACCATGGGAGAGTTGGATGGGCCATGTGGACCTTCCAGAAAGAGGAACCAGGGTGTCTAGGTTATTCTGGACACAAAGCTGCAGCTACTCAGGCCCACCTATTTTGAAAGCTTTTTTGTATATAGGAGGGGAAAATACACTTCCATTATGTTTGAACTGCAGGAAAGATATTGTGCACACACGCGCGGACACACACACACACACACACACACACACACACACACACACACACAGAGGAATTTAGTTTCCCATCTCCTCCATCTTGTCCTGCGGACAACCAAGGAAAGCCTAGAACTTGGAACAAGGCTTAGGGTGCAAAATATCTGTAGGGAGAGCTTCTCATGGACACAATGGGCTAGTAATGTTATACATTTTATTTCAGCTTGAAACCATCCCTGACTTCTGTCTTCCACAAACCACCGAAACCTCAGCACCTTGGGGAAATGCAAGAGACAGACCACAGAGGGGGTGCACCAACCTTGGGACCTAGACTTGGAGCTGACAGGAGTGACAGGCGTGGTGAGGAAAGGGTTAAGTGATCTGTGCACAGGATTGGCTCCCCTGTCAGTGAGGGCATTAAAATCAGCATGTCGCCTCCAATTTGCTGCGGCCTGACCTTGAACGTGAATCATTCCATCACAATGTCCTCCTTGATTTCCACAGGAAGAGGATTAAGCCCTGAAAATCAGGGCAGGGAACTTGAGCCTGCACCAAGGAGAATGGGATGGCTCTGCAGCGCAAAGCCCCCTGCTGTTTGCAAATACAAAGTCATGGCGTTTGCAGGCTGGCCAGCCACCCTGCTTGGCCACCGACCCTCCGAGTGACTGCCTTTGATTGTGGCCTTGTTTCTCTACCAGTGGCACATGTGGCTTCTGGATTTGTCTAGTTTTATGTCCTGTGCAGAGTGAGGAAGAGTTAGGCAGGGAGATGTTGCAGATGTTCCTAGAGTCCTGGGTCTAGTCTGGTCTGTGCATCTTGTGCACACCAATGACCACGCGGTCCTGCCATTTCAGGACCAAAGCTGCCATTGAGCTACTTGGCCAGAATCGCCAGGCAGGGGCATACTCAGCTGTGAAAACCCTTCAAAGGCATGAGATCAGTACCAATGAGAATGTGTGTCCCACATACAGGCAACAGGAGGGGCAGGTTTTGTGGGGACCTACCCATAATTTGCCTTTGTCATGTAACGTATGCTGGAGAGTTCAACATGTCAGTACCCTAGAGGGGTGCATGCTAGTCTGTAGTGTGGCTGTTCCAGCTCATTTAATTGTTCCCCTTTGACAGGAAGGAACCCACCGCTGGTATCTGTTCTCAAATTCAGGGCCGCCGTACAGCCTGTACCCTGGCTTGGCTTTCTTTGTTGGGTTCTCGTTTAGATGCCATTTCCTACTGCAGCAGCTATGACACACACACACACAAAAATCACGGACTTGGGGCCTTAAAGCCGTGTGAATGTATGCTCTCACAGTTCTGGGTCCCAGGCCTCTTTGCCCTTGATTTGAGCCTGGTAAGGCCAGAAGGCTTGTGTTCTTCCTGGAGGCTCTCAGGAAAAGCCACTTTGTGTGAATGTGTGTGTGCACTCATGTATGGATGTGTTTGGATGTGTGTATATGTGTATGTGTGCATGTGGGAATATGCACATATGTATATGTGTATGTGTGTATTGTATGTGTATATGTGTATGTGAATGTGTGTGCATGTATATGTAGTTATGTGTGTGTACGTGTGTATCTGTATATGTGTATGTATATGTGTATGTGTCTGCATGTATGTGTATATGTGTAATGTATATGTATGTATGTACTGCGTATGTGTGTGTGCATGTATATGTGTGTGTGTGTGTGTGTGTGTGTGTGTGTGTGTGTGTGTGTGTGTGTGTAGGTCAGAGCTAAATCTCCAGTGTTGTTCCCCATCAGAACATGGTCTACATGACTAGGGTAGGCTGGCTGGCCAGTGAGCCCAAGGAATCTGCCTGTGTCCATCTTCTCAGTATTGGGACTACAAACATACCCCATCATACCTAGCTTTTTAAAAGAGTGTTTTCTTATGAATATGAGTGTTTGCCTGCATGTATGTACGTGTAGCACATGCATGGACTGAACCCAAATCTTTGAGAGCAGCACTTCTCTTAATCACAGAGCTACCTCTTTAGCCCCATGCCTGGCTTTCTAAAGTGGGTCAAGGGTTGAACCCTGCATGCTTGCGTGGCAAGCCCTTTACTGACCAAGCCCCCATGGGTTCATATGTTTGAATCTTAGTCTCCAGTTGGTAGAACTGTTTGGGGAGGACTGGGAGGTGTGGCCTCATTGGAGAAGCTGTGCCATTGTGGGTGGGCTTTGAGATTTCAAAAGGGTCTTGCAATCCCCAGTTCTCTCTCTCTGTCTCACAGTCGTGGATCAAGATGTGAGTTCTTGGATGTTCTTTTGCTCTGCTATCGTGGACTCTAACTTTCTGAAACCATAAGCCAAATTGAACACCATCTTTTCTAAGCTGCCTTAGTCATGGTGTTTTATCACAGCAATAGAGAAGTAACCAAGACACCAGCCCAGAAGCCTGGGTGTCCCCACTTCCTCCCTCCTTTGAAGAGAGCCCTACTCCATCTCCCAGTCACTGTATCCTCTCTGACTCTGGTCTTCCTGCCCCCTTTCTAAGAACCCATCATCTCGATCACACCTGGAAAGACTCTTTGTCATGTAAGATAAGACCTCTTCACAGGTTCCAGGGATACACTGAGTACCTCTTTGGAGGGCCACAACCAAGCTACACTAGTTGCCTAGAAACATTATGGCATATCAAAAGATTTTCTTCTCAACCAGCTTTCTGAATTCTGTGCATAGGTGCTACTGGTCTTGTTTTCTGAGGACAACGGGACACCACTAGGGTCCTCTGTCCCCATCCCTTGCTGTCAGCTCCACGGTGTGGGGCACAGTCCTGGAGTCCTCACCCTCGTGCCTCACGGTACAGGGCAGGGCTGGTGATTTGCTCATCTTTCCCTGACGTGTTTTAGCCTGGAGTGGTTGGTCTTCCCAGGAGTGACCTACAGCCATGCTGGGAGTGTGAACTGCAAGGCTGGGAACAGGAGCAGGCAGTGGGAGGTGCCTGGGTGGGAGTTGGGGCACAGTCAGGCAAGCTGTAAAAGTCCAACAGACCCCCGGGGCCCTCACAGCTGATCCTCCCCTGTGTCCAAGGCAGGCCTGGCATCCTCAGAGATGCTTGCAAGACTCCTCGCAGTTTATTGAGACACGAACAAAATACAGAAGAGTTACAGAAGCAAAGCAGATGTGGGGACCGTCCTGACGCAGCGCCTTTACCCCATAGGGGCATCGGGGCAATGCTGGGACCCGAACAGCATCAGGTCATGACCTTTGAGGCCCATTATCACAAAGCAGCGCAGGGAGGAAGGGATCTGCAGAGTGGCAGGTGGACAGGAGCTCTGGCCCTGGCTTTGGGGGAGGGGCCACTTTGGCGTGGAGACAAGGCTCCGACTGGGCTGCTGGGGTGCACACCTACATGGCTGCACTTTTACCTACAGACACTCTCCATCAACACAGTCCCAGACAGCACTATGACCAGAGTTGGCTGAGCCACAAACACACAAATAAGCCCTTGCACAGACACACTTGCCATCCATCCCCTTGGAGAAAAGAATAGAACTTCAGGCTGGAAGTGCCACCTACAGCCTAGAGCCACTTAGAGCGGTGGCATGGATACCCAGGGCCTGCTAAGGAGATAATCCTTCACACATCTGCCAAGCTGACTTGAGGGAGGGCGTGTGACACACAAAGGCACAGACCTGGACCTGCTCTTCTAAATTCCAGAGCATCAGGGCATCCTCTGAGGCTAGAGAAGTTTAGCCTACTCTTCAGCCTCTGAGCATACCCTCATAGCTCTCCATGCGCAGCCCTGAGCCCCCAGGCTCATCCTCTTTTCTTTGGGGATCCCTAAGCCTCTTGACACAGGCCAGGATGTTACTTAAACACCTTTTCCTTTCACTGCGTTGAGGGCCACCAAATCTCAACCCAGCACTGGGTTCTGCTTTGATTTCAGTGTATCAGGAACGTCTCAGTCCCTCTAGCAAGAAGCCAAGGCCAGAGTCACAAACGTACGGGCCTTCAGCTACTGGGTCTGCAGCCCCTTCCTGACCTCAAGCCATGTAGTGTTGAGTTCCAGAAGCCCCGAGAAACGGCACTTTCCCACACGCATGTGGAGGGACCCAGAGGGGGAGCCCGGATGGACAAGGGGGCCTATCCTGGTTCCTTGTGGGCGCTGTTCACCGTTCCACACACACAGCACGAGCAAGCTCTCTCCCGACTTTAACCTCTCTCCCCTAATCACCTAGGCCAGCTGAAAGGAGAACATGGGGATGGTAGGGGTGACCCAGACAGCCCTGGCACCCAGGCCTCAGGACCACTGGCAGGCACAGTCGGTCGGCTCCTGTACCGTGTAGGGCACCCAGGTGGCATTGGCGGCACAGAAGAGCTGCACAGAGCGACGCTGCAGTCCCACCTCACGGCAGCACTTGCAGAAGCGGGCATAGGTGTTGATGTTGTGATTGTAGATGCTGGCAGAAGGGCACCTCCCATCGCAAGACACCAGGTTCACCTGGGGATGAGCGTGTCAGCAAGGTAGCCCATGGAAGGTCTGCCTCTCCATCCCCGCCCCCCGCCGCCCACTGCGATGTCCATCCCTTTACGCACAGGGGTGTTACTCCTGCAATCGTTCTTGCGGATGGTCATGCGGATGGTCACCTTCTTGCAGGAGCGCCCATCTTCCTTACCTGGTAGGGGCAGGGTGGGCAAAACAGTTGTGCCCCAGACTGTTAATGTCATGCAAGAGTGTTCCTCTTCCAGGCTGGTGCCCACAGATTAATGTCCCTTTCCAACAAGGGGAAACCTTTTTAACCCAATGCCCCAGAAAGAGGTGGCAGCCTGAGCAGCTGAGACAGAGGAGGACACATGGGGCAGCTGGATAGAACCTCAGGGCTCTGTACTATAAGAAGATCTGAGACAAGGGCAGGCCGTCCCCATGCCCAAGCCCCAACACTTATTGTCAGCCCTGTTGGAGACTCTGGATATACATCTCTGTGCCCTCTCTGAGCTTCAGTGTTTCTACTCTGAGAGGACATCTAGCAGCAAGATTCTGCCATGAATGGAAACCTCAGAACCAACCAGGATGCTCTACATAGCAAGACCCATGGGGGTTCCACAGCTCTCAAGCAGGGGTCAGGCATGGAAACTGGCAGTATAGAGTTTCTTCTGCTCTGACCAGCTCTCCAAGACAGACAGTCACTCACGAGACCCTCTCTCAGCCCACCTTCTTAAGCAGTTTTCTCTAATACCTTGTACAAGCCCCAGTGAGACCTCCCTAGATCCCCTCTTCTGGAAACTGCAATTCCCTTCCTTAGCCCTCCTTGGCCCCTCCTTGGCCTACTCTGTCCCAAGCATAATCTGTCTGGCCAAATTTACACAATCTGTAATTTTGCTGTGGAGACCTAAGCTTGTAAGCTTCGGGTCCCTCATCTACACGGCCTTCCTCACCCCAGTGCAAATTCTGTTCTCAATGCAAAGATTCTCTTTCACACCTCAGTCCAGATGTGTGGTTGTGGATTCTGTTTTGATGATTCCCCTCCCCCCAGATTCTTTATGGCTCGGACCCTGCAGAACTCAAAACCTCCACCCTGTAATCTAGTACACCCGTTCTTCCACCCCCCTCCTGAAAGTGACACCCACAAAGGCCTTCTTTATGCCATGCCCACAGCTCCTGGGCCAGTGGCTGGCACACAATGGCACACATTAGATGCCTGCTAGAGGTGTGGACTTGTCCTGCAAGCCCACCGAACCCATGAGAAACCAACTGGGTAGAATCCCTTCTCTTAACTTCTGAGACTCAGCACCGAGAGGCAGGAGAAGGGAGAGCTGCCCTGGCCACAGCCCTGTGGCACTGGAATGAGGAAGCCTGGGTGACCATAGGAGAAAGCAATGGTGGCCTTGGACATGGAAGGATACTAGATACAAGTGGGAACTGCTGAAATTCTGAGAATACAGCTCAGTACCCAACATGCATGTGGACTAAATGGCCTTCACCAGAGGCAAGGACTCTCCCTTTCCATCATCTCCAGAGCTTGGGGCCACCTAGAAGGGATACTTGGAAATAGCCATGTGTCTGCCTGCCTCCTGTCCTGTGTACTTCTGAGAGAAGTAACTGAGAGGCAGTGAACACTAACCCAGGGAGGAGTGGTAGGTCTAATGGGGACCATGGGAAGCAAGCCTCCTAGGAAACTGAGGAGAGAGGCATAGGCCTCAGGCCACATGGGGGAGCACAGAACATTCAGGGAGCATGAGGTTATGGGTCATAGATCAGCCAGTCAAGGTCTGGAGCAGAGCTTCCCTGTAGTAAGTAATGTGGACATAAAGGGACTGAAAACCTATGGTCCTTTAGACACAGGGTCTGAGCATTCTAGAAGGGCAGACATGTGAACAAAGGTCATAAGGCTGATTGGTCCATTCAAGCATTTGTTGTAGAATATTAGTTAAAGATGTGTTATATTCATTTATGCTGTGGAACATTTGTTTAATGATGCAAAGATGTGTTGCACTCTTTCATGTTGCATTTGTTTAACTCTATAAAGCTGTGTTACTGTGCCTGTCTAAAACACCTGATTGGTCTACTAAAGAGCTGACAGGTCAATAGCAAGGCAGGAGAAAGGATAGGCGGGGCTGGCAGGCAGAGAGAATACATAAGAGGAGAAGTCTGGGAAGAGGGATCAAGGATCGAGGGAAGGGGAGAGGAGGATGCCGGGGCCAGCCACACAGCCTCACAGCCCCACACGGAATAAGAAGGAAAGAAAAGGTATACAGAAATAGAGAAAGAGAATAGAAATAGAGATAATTTAGGTTAAGAAGAGCTGGCTAGAAACAAGCCAAGCTAAAGCTGGGCATTTATAGGTAAGAATAAGTCTCTGTGTATTTATTTGGGAGCTGGGTGGCGGGCAAATAGCAAATAGCAAAGAGTAAAAAAACAAAAACAAAAACAAGTATCTGCGGTTGAGACGCTGGTTTCAACCAAGTATCCAGGGCACCAGAAGCAAAGTGTGAGACACAGGTTCTCCTCTGACAGCCAGGGTCTGGAAGCCTAAGTCTCCCTCAGGAGGCACCTCCAAGACCAGGGCTCACGGCCACAGAGGAGAATCAATGAGGGGGCAGAGTCTTCACCAGAGACAGAAGAGCCAGGATGACTGGGGAGTGAATGACTTCCTGACTGGACTGACTATGGTCTTTTATCTCCAGAAAGAAGCAGAGGCCTTATACTGGGACAGAACTCATGAACATGTGACCTCTGGCCACCTGATTATTTGTACCAGTGCCATGACCCTCAGCAGGTGGGTCATTCCTTCGTCTACTCACCTAGAGCTGCCATCATAAATACCAGGCTGGTAACACATCCTCTTGAGCATCTTTCTCCCCCCCCCCCCCCCCCCGCACACTGCACCCCGGGTCTCCATGCTCACTCACACGTCCTACAGCATCCTTCCAAGGATGGTACCACAGAGCCGCCGACCTAGAGGGAGAAGAGGAGGAGTGGGTGGGAAAGCCATGTTCCAGGCCAGGAGCCAGGTTCCCAATGACAGGCAAAAACAGAGCTGGTCTGTAATCCCAGGAGGATAGCTACAAATTCTAGGCAGCCTGAACTATAGAGTCAGTTCCAGGCTAGCAGGAACACAAAATGAAATCCTGTCTCAAAAACCAACTAAATAATACATAAAGAGGCTAAGGTAGTCTTCCTCCCATGGCAGGAGCTCCATGAGAGACTGAACCCAGGGCTTCCTGCACGCTAAGCAAGCACTGTACCCACTGGGCCACAGCCCTGGGTGCCTGCTACCTAAAGAGGCAGAAGTCGTTAAATGTCTTATTATTAATCTTGGGAACCTTATTAGTTCAACTGTAACCCCCTAGTCCTCCAGGGATCCTCTTCTTTGAGTTGTGTCCACACTGACAACCCTCCACACCAGGCTGGAAGCATGCCATCCTACCACAGGACTAAACTATGCATGTATGTAGAAGCCTGGAACACATACGTGCAAGAGTGTGCCTATCTGCAAGTATGTCAGTATGTGGTGTGTGCACTGGCATTCCCTATGGAGTATGAGTGATTGACAACCTGGGATGAGTCCTGGAACACTTGATAATGTGATTGCATGCCTTGATGTGTGGCCATATGATTTTTATAGATATGGGGTGTGATTGAGAAAAATGTGCCTGGAGAGATGTGGATTTGGTATGTAGTGCCATCACAGGCCCCAGGACACAGGATTCTGACCCAGATCCCCCCACCAGTAAAACATGGTGCCTTGACGTGAAGCCAGCTGCAGGGGGAGGAGGAAACACTGACCTTGGCACACTCGGTTTCATTGAGCGGAGGGCAGCTGATGGGCGAGCGGACAAGTACGGCACCCAGGGGAGTGCTGCCGCAGTGATGGCGGGCACAGTCTGCAATCCAGGATGCACCAGGCTAGAGAGCACATGGACCGGCAGTGAGGACTTCTGACCAAGCGGACAGCGCAGCCTGAGGACACGCACAGCCCAGGTATACAAGCTCAGGTATACCACGCCCTAGTGTGGGGTCCGAGAGGACCCTGCAGTGGCACTTTCCAGGACCCATTCTCGGGGGGTTTAGGGGCCATTTACCAAGAACAGGGAGGTGGTGCCATTGGGGAAGGTGAAGAGGCAGGACACGTTCCTGCAGGAGCCGCAGCAGGCAGCCAGGTCCCGTGGATGGTCATACTCCTGGTTCTGAACCCGGGAGAGAAGACAATTTCAGCCTTGTGCCTATATCCATCCCCCAGTGTCTGGTACCTGCTTGTCTCTGGCAGAGCCCAAGGCTGGAGTTCAGAAAGGAGACCCACAGCCTCCCTCCACCTGTGAACAGGTCTTTCCTGTTTGCCTGAAGTCCTAGACCCAACCCCAGGGAAGAGGGAACCCCCACCACTGCAGAGGCAGCCCCAGGGAAGGGGAACCCCACCATTGCAGAGGCAGCCCCGGGGAAGAGGGAACCCCCACCATTGCAGAGGCATCCCTGGGGAAGAGGGAACCCCCACCATTGCAGAGGCAGCCCTGGGGAAGAGGGAACCCCCACCATTGCAGAGGCAGCCCCGGGGAAGAGGGAACCCCACCACTGCAGAGGCAGCCCCAGGGAAGAGGGAACCCCCACCACTGCAGAGGCAGCCCCAGGGAAGAGGGAACCCCCACCACTGCAGAGGCAGCCCTGGGGAAGAGGGAACCCCCACCATTGCAGAGGCAGCCCTGGGGAAGAGGGAACCCCCACCATTGCAGAGGCAGCCCTGGGGAAGGGGGAACCCCACCACTGCAGAGGCAGCCCCAGGGAAGAGGGAACCCCCACCACTGCAGAGGCAGCCCTGGGGAAGAGGGAACCCCCACCATTGCAGAGGCAGCCCTGGGGAAGAGGGAACCCCACCATTGCAGAGGCAGCCCTGGGGAAGAGGGAACCCCCACCATTGCAGAGGCAGCCCTGGGGAAGAGGGAACCCCCACCATTGCAGAGGCAGCCCTGGGGAAGAGGGAACCCCCACCATTGCAGAGGCAGCCCCGGGGAAGAGGGAACCCCCACCATTGCAGAGGCAGCCCCAGGGAAGAGGGAACCCCCACCACTGCAGAGGCAGCCCTGGGGAAGAGGGAACCCCACCACTGCAGAGGCAGCCTTGCAAGTCATCAACAGCAGCAGCTTGGGCTCCAGACAGACCTCAGTTTGAATCTCAGTCCTGCCGTGCTTTTGATAAACCACTGGACCTCCCTCCCGCTCACTTTTCTCCATTGAAAGATGGGCATAATTCTAACCCCTTTCACCCAGGCAGTATTGTTTAGACTTTGGTAGAAGCCAGGCCTCTCTACCTTCCCAGGCCTTAACTTAGTCCCTTTGCTGTTGTTGGGCCCCTCTCCACAGGGCTCTCTGACGTGATTTCTGGAGCAGGCAGCAACCCGCTGAGGATCTGCCAGCCCAGCCCTCCAGACTGCACGCACCCCACGCAGCCCCTACCGCCTCGCAGTGCATGTCACAAAGGACAGAAGTGGTGTTGATCTGGTAGAAGCTGGTGAGAGGGTCCAGCACATCTGTGCATCGGGATGTATGGCACACGCCATCCGCCGAAAGCTCTACCACGGTCTGGCCTGGCTGCATCACCCCCAGCTCACGGCTCAGACACACAGGGGCTTTCACTGGATGGGCGAAGGAGGAGAAACTGTCCTGGAGAGCCGGGTCACCCACCCTGGCCCCTCCCAGCTGACCCACCTGAGGTGCACCACCCTGGCGCCCCGCCCCCGGTACCTGCCCTTCCCCACTCACCACACTCGTACTTGGCACAGCCACACACGTTCTCCACGCTGTGCATGAACCCCTCATCCAGCTGGGACTTTTCCCACTGCGGGTGACAGGGGAAGTCAGTCAGCATTTGGAGTGGACAGCCCAACCCCACCCTCAGAAACAGCCTGCTACTGGACCTGCGTGCATTGGGCAAAAGAAGATGGCGAACTTGGGGTCCCTCAGCACCCGGAAGCTCAGTCACTCTCCCCACTGTCCAGCATCCTGCCCTCAGAGCCCCACCTGGCTTATACCTTACCCGTGTCCTAGCTTCTTTACCAGTTTCCGGGAAGAAGACGGGATGGGAAGGGGAACACGAAAGGGAATGTGTCCTGGGACAACACGGGGAGCATAATCCAGAAACAGCCTGCCATCACTTTACACACACACTGTAATGGCCAGGCAGCCTAAAGGTTAAAGGTCCACGAGAGTCTAATCCTGGCTCTGTGATTTACCAGCTTCATGATCTTAATTTCAACTTCCTTGTTTAAATAATTGAGATCATCACAGACTCAATCTCTTGAAGTTGTCCTAACAATTAATAAGATACTTTATTAGAAAGACCTGGGGAAGTTCAGGCCTATGGTAAGGTCTCAGCAGCTGGCGCTGTGATTATCATCAGCACCACCATCATCACCACGATCACCATCTACACTACCATCATAACCACCTTCATCATCATCATCATCATCATCCCACCAACTCCACCATCCTCATCGCCTGCATCGTCACCATCCTCACCATCATCACCAGCACCTGCAGGACCAGTGTGCTTATTCCTCAGCACAGTTCTGACATACGGCCAAGCTGACTCTCCAAAGAGAGGACCCAGTGCCCAGAGTGAGGGGCAGAGCTTGGGGCATTTGTGCTGACTTGAAATCCAGGGCTCTCGGCACTAGGCTAAAGGAAGCGTCTCCGGGAGAGGGGAGAGAGGAGAGGGAGAGAGGAGACAAGGAAGGGTGAGGAGAGACGGGGTCTCATACCAGATGGCATCTGGGCACAGGGATTGTGTCACAGTCACACTCTGAAAAACAGAAGAGGCCAGAACCTACCTCACCAGGGATGTTCAGACACTGCGCTGCACACCAGTTCCTCCTGAGGCACAACTCTAAGGAGGTAGGCAGAGAAGTACCAGCCTCCTCTCATCCCCACATGCAGGGGGTGGAGCTCTCCTGCTTAGGTAGGTGGGCAGTCCTGACCATCACGCTCCTGACTGGGTGTAGCGGAAGTGAAGCAGGCCGACAGAACACCTGTAGATTTCCCTTTCTCTCTCCCCTATCCGCAGGGCCTCTCCAGGAGTAAACACTTGCCTTTCCCACAGTAAGTCCCAGGAGCTGAGCTCTGCCAGCACAGCCCTGACTGGGCAGGTCTACCTGTGCACAGTGGCCTGGAGGCACTGGGAACTCATGTAAGGGGCACATCAGCTTTAGTTTTGAGAACCAAGGGCCACAAGCCAGAGAAGCTGACAAAGTCCCTTCTGGGTCACCGGCTCATACAACAAGGGGATCTAAATGCTCCCTAGACGGCTGACTTGTTCTGTGCTCTGAAGACAGCGTGAGGATTAAAGCCGAGTATGATTCTGCCCTTAAGTAGCGCATGTTCTAGTGAGGCCTGGAAAAGGCATCTCAAAGTCAGCAGCAGAACGGTCTCCCAGCTTGTTAAAGTAGCTTTCAAAGCTTTGTGTAAAGCTCACCCCCATTCACTATTGATCGCTGATGTTGCTGTTGACCTTCCGAGAAGACCCGAGTACACGGACTGTACGTGCAATCAGGCAATGGCAAGAACCACACTTGGAGAAACCATTCGTGATCTCGGGGAGGAGGTTGTTGGGTTGCTGCATGCTCAGAGTGAGGCTTGCACATGGCCTGGGGGCGGGGGCCGATCTCAGCACCGCTGATGGTGGTGGGGGCTCTTTCCCCCACCCGTACCTGACTGAAACGTACCACAGGACTTGTAGGGGCAGCAGCGGTCTGGGCTCCACACCTCCACCAGGGAAGTGCCCATGCCACACTGTACCTGTGGGCAGCGGAAGCTCTCGCACACTGGGATGCATGCGGCGGGAGAGACAGGTGACAAATTAGTCTCAGACTTTACAAATGCTCAGGCAGGACCCAGCCAGCACTGGTCAGGCGGGGCACCTCCCAGCTCCCGTTTATACCCCTACAGTGTACCCAGACACCCTTTTCACACGTGGGACTCACCACACTGATACAGAGGGCAGCAGAGCTCCGTGGTATTCTTGTGCACAGTGAGTGCCTCTCCTTCCTGGCACTCGGGGATAGGATCTGGACACTCGCCACAGCCTGTGGGGATGGAAGGGTCACCATGGTCATAGAAGTTCCTCTCATAGTGAGGGGGCAGGGCACCTAACCAGCCCAAAGCAGCATTTTGGGGTCCCAGGTATCTTGGCATCAGAACCTATGTGTTCTTCTATGTCGACCCACAGTCTGGCACTGAAAACACACTGATTTCTTGTGCTCAGTGAGCTGGCGATAACACAGGACCCATTTTTCTTTGTCCCACGTTGTTTTCTGGGTAACGGCTTCATCCTTCTCCCTCTACCCCTCTCATTCAAATACCCCAGCCTTTCTCACAGCCACCCACCGCAGAAGTAGGAGGTACAGCAGGAGTCCCCTAGGCGACCGGCAATTAAGACCTGGTCCTGGCGACAGGTGGGGACCTGCTCAGCCTCACATAGACCAGGGTCACACTCTGAGGAAAGGAGAGAAAAGGCAAGCTCCATCCAGGACCCAGAACCCGGAGCACAGCCCCGGCTTCTCAGGCCCACCCACTCTCCTGTCCCAACCTCTTACCGCAGCTGTAGCTGGGACAGCAGGAGTCCTCCTGGAAGTGGGTGATGAGACTGTGGCCAGGGCGGCAGGTGGGAGCGAGGCCCTCGCACAGAGTCTGGTTACACACTAGGCAGCGGACCACACAACCTGTCACCTGGAGGTCGGCGTCCTCACTGCCCGCCAGTCCCACTGGCCACCTGGACACGTGGGCTCCTTACACACTCTTCCCCGCCCCCACTCCTAGATGGCTGCAGAGTCTTGGACACTGCAGAGCAATGGACACTCCTCCAGGTGTCCTGTGGGCCTGTGTTAGCATCCGCACACCAAGATGGGTGCCAAGAGCCGCCCAGCAGCCTCACATTACAGAAGAACCAGCCATGGCGCAGCCTGGGATAGTGATTTATGGAGTGAGTCTACAGGGGGAGGAGCGTTAGAGGGTGCCGGTCCCAGACCTCCGTCCACTCCATACCAACCAACTCCAGCGTCTATCCTTGCCCCCGCAAAGCCTGGTTCTTATTCCCCCACCCACCCATGAACATCCCAAAAGACGCTTTAATTTTCCAGCCCGTCATGGCAATTTTCCAGATACAACAGGCACACTGGAACCTGTTGCTAGCTTATAGTCGAGAGGCAGGCTCACCGCATACACTCCCCAGGCAGCAGGGGTCCTCTGTGGGCTGTAACAGGATCACTTCTCCAAAGCGGGGGCAGCTCTCAGGCCGGGGACCAGGGCAGTCCAGGTCCACGGGTATGATGGTGTCTAAGGCCCGGCACTGCTGCTGGCAGCAGCCACTGAGGGAACTGTTCCAGGTCTCCCCCAGGGCACGCGGCACCCCTGTGCTGTCGGTGCAGGCTGCGGTGGGGGCATGCAGGGGCGCAGGGGACTAAGGACCAGACTGTGTCAATGCGAGGACCCCTCTCACCTAAACATGAACCGCCCCAAGGCAGACCTGGAAGGATGCAAAGTGGCCTCTGCCACAGTCTGCCCGCAGCAAAGGAGGCCCTAGCATGAGACCGGGGGGCTTGGGGGACCCGTCTGGGGAGGGCAGGGACCTACCACACTTGTCCTCAGGGATGCAGAGTGCAGAGTGGCGCCGGTGCAGGATGGTACCCTCTGAGCACACGCAGCCTTCACCCAGCACTTGGCACTGCTCGGGGTCCAGCGGGCCCAGTAACCCATCCTGGCAAGTTTCAGGGGGTTCACAAGCCGCTACACACGCCTGGTAGGTAGAGTCACTGGAGCACAGGAAGGCTGTAGGGGTAAAATGGGCATCAGGCCTACTCTAGTTCCCAGCAGGGGTCCCTGCTGAGGGCAGCAAGAGTGGGGAGGGGTGAGGAGGGGGAGCACAGAGTATCTATCTTGCCTCAGCAGTGCCTAAGTCTGGGGCTTAACGCTGGACCTCCTTCCTCTAGATCTGGAGTCATCAAAGGACCGCTCCCTAGCCCAAATGCTGCTAATTGTCTTCTTTACAAATAAAGTTTTATTAGAACACAGACGTGCCCATTCATTTGTGTAAATGTTGTTAGTGTTGGGTTTGTTTTTGTTCTGTTGCTGCTGCTGCTGAGTCAGGGTCTCATGACTGAGGCAAAATCAGTCCTGGCTCAGCCTTCCAAGTACTAGGACTACAGGTGCCAACCATCACACCCCATTCCTTTATATCTGGTCTTTATCTGTCTCCACACTGCAAGGGTAGAACACAGTCCTCCAGACAGAGACCATGTGGCTCACAAAGACACACTATTCACTATCCGGCCCCTTGAAAAAGTTTGCCAACCCCTGGCTTTAGATCGGTGTGTTCCAGCGGTCCTGACTGGAGACAGTGGGTGTGGGGTTATGGCCCATACACACAAGCCTGCTGGGCAGAGTCCCAACCCACACCAAATGGACCTCTGATGGGACCCAGTGCTTTTCTAAGTCCCTGTGTGACCAGCTGGGTTGGAAATCGCTGCTAAAAAAATTTTACTACACATGATACATACTGTATTTTGTATTTTGTTGCATTTTTTAAATGCTGGTGTTGCTCTCTTCAAATTGGCTTTATATCCTCTGTATCAGGATCCACAGTTTGAAAAACACTATATGTTTTAAGTCTTTTCCTTTTCATCTGTCATGTATAGATATGACCTTCCCAGGAGCTGTCCCCAGCAGTTCTGGAATTCAAAATGTTCTACCCCTGTTTGACCCACCTCTAACAGCACGGAGGTGAGGATCAAACATTACTGTCCCCCGTTGTATGGAGAAATGACTCAAATTAAAAACAACAAATTAAAATAAAATTATGGCTTGTTCATTAATACAAAGATAGCAGAAGAATTTGCTCGTGAGCTAATATCAAATATGCTGTGTGTAACATAAAATTTAAATACAAATGTAAACTATTTAGAAGCTCATGAATATAATTAATGAGTGGAGAAATGACCAAGCTTGGGAGAGCCTTGACCTCAAGTGGCTCTGGGAGCCCCTTCACACACTCACGGAATGGGAACAAGAGGACCACAGAGGAAGGTGCCCGGACCCCCACTCACGGCAGTAGTCGGAGCCCCGCCACTCAATGCACACATGGAACTTGTGGCACATAGCCACGTAGACAGTAAGTGCCACACAGGGCTGCTGCACATACTTGGTGTCCCGGATCCACAGCTCACAGAACGACTCTGGGGAGACCTGGACAAATGTATTAGGCAGTGCTGCCCATCCTGGCGCCCCACATTCCAGGACCCCGTTGTGCCTGCCCCTCCCGGAAGAGCACGGCATCTCTGCAGGTGGCTGCTACCCTCCCCAGCCCGGCAAGCCTCCCCATGCTGCTGCACTCCACGGGCACCTACAAAGTGGTGGCAGTCACTGAAAGTGCGGTTGGACACCATGCGGAGGCAAGGCGAACAGTCGGCTGTGGCGCAACTGTCTGGGCGGAAGCGGGTCTGACCCTCTGAGGTCAAGGAGCTGGGCACTTGCCAGCTGTCCAGAAAGGGAGCAGGGTCCTCTGCCTCACCCACCACAGAGCCATCCTTCAGGGTGAGGTCGTTGGCTGCATCTCCATCACAGACACCTGAAAGGGGCACAATGGTCCTAATAGGTACAAAGAACACCGTCACCCCGGGGCCTCGGTGCTCACTCCGGGCAGTCATCAGCCGGTTCTGAAAGGGGTCACTGCCACCTGCCATGTGACAGATGAGGAAAGTGAGGCACAGGGAGCCAGGGCGCATGCTGTGTAGGAAAGTGCACACCAAAAATGTTTAGTGGTAAAGGACACAGTGTTTTGAACTTACTTTAAAATAGTTCAGGGATACATGAAAACATGGCTATGCACATATGTATACTACATATACATATGTACTGTATGTGTGTCTGTGAGAGAGAGAGAGAAGCAAAATGTGAGCAGCAGTTCCATCTAAGTAAAAGGGAATCCTTTATTCTGCTTTTCAATCTCTATGTCTGACACATCGGAATGAAAAGCTATCCCCTAAGAACCTGCTCCAGTGGAGGCTGCGAGCTAACCCTAACGGCTGTCTCCTTCCCTTTCTGGAATCAGCCATCCGTTGGTCCCAGACTCTCTTGCATTTGGATGTGAACGTGTGACCGAGGCCCAGCCAATGGAGTGTGAGTTAAGGTGATGAGCACCTACTCCCTGGTCCATAGATCCTACCGTCGTTCCTCTGCAGAGTTGGAAGCTCCCCCTGGACATTAAGGAGCTCTAAGAAGGAAGGAATCTGGGGCGTGAATTGTCACTAGTCATTTGGGAAATCATGCTCTCAGGAAATACACTTCTGGTATCTTGGGCACTGAGGTGAGGGCAAGGCTGTGGTTTATCTTCTCACGTGACGTGCTTCCCACGCCATCCCTCCCCTCCAGGTGTGCCCTCAGGTCCAGATGCGTGTTCTTCTGCCTGTGGTTTTGTTGGTGCTACGCTTCCTGCCTGCAATGCTTTCGCGAATGTCCTTCACCCCAGAGAGCCTCCCGTCCAGCTAGCCACGACCTTCCTAGCTCTGTGCAACAGCTACTGCCTTGTGGTAATGAGTCACAGAAGATTTCAGCCGAGTGCCAAGGGGTCTTCTTTTCCGGGTCTCTCTGATCTCAACACTCCCTCTGTTGCCTAGCAGGGGGCCCAGTGCATGTGTCAGAGGACAGTTTGGATAAAACAGACATGTGAATGATCTGATTTCTGCTCTGACATCTCCAACCACCACTCCCGCAAACATAAAGCGTTACTTGAGGCAAACTTCTTTGATTTAATTAATTTTCTTGATAGTGACATTTTAGGTCTGGGTTTTGAATCACCAAGGGGTATCTCAAAGGTATCCCAGGGAGAACATGGTTTGCCTGGATCCTGACATCTTTGCCAGAGATAAACAGAATATGGTAGAAGATAAAGGTGTGGTGGTGATGATTGTGGTGTTAGCGGTGGTGGTGGTGGAGGTGGTGGTGGTGGAGGTGGAGGTGGTGGTGGTGATGGTGGTGGTGGTGGTGGTGGTAGTGGTGGTGGTGGAGGAGGAGATGATGGTAGTGGAGGTGATGGTGTTGGAGGTGGTGGAGGTGGTGGTGATGGTGGTGGTGGAGGTGATGGTGGTGGTGGTGGTGGTGGTGGTGGTGGTGGTGGAGGTGATGGTGGTGGTGGTGGTGGTGGTGGTGGTGGTGGTGGTGTGGTGGTGATGGTGGTGGTGGTGGTGGTGGTGGTGGAGGTGATGGTGGTGGTGGTGGTGGTGGTGGTGGTGGTGTGGTGGTGGTGGTGTGGTGGTGTGGTGGTGGTGGTGGTGATGGTGGTGGTGTGGTGGTGGTGGTGGTGGTGGTGGTGGTGGTGGTGGTGGTGTGGTGGTGTGGTGGTGGTGGTGGAGGTGGTAGTGGTGGTGGTGGTGATGGTGGTGGTGTGGTGGTGGTGGTGGTGGTGGTGGTGTGGTGGTGGTGGTGTGGTGGTGTGGTGGTGGTGGTGGTGGTGGTGTGGTGGTGTGGTGGTGGTGGTGGTGGTGGTGTGGTGGTGATGGTGGTGGTGTGGTGGTGGTGGTGTGGTGGTGGTGGTGGTGGTACAGAAAAGCAAAGAGGTTTTGGTAGCAAGAATGGAAGCTCCATAGAACAGAACTTCATCTGTTTTGCCTCCCAGGGGCTGGCACTTAAAGGAAGGAGAGAGACCATGCCCGTCACCCACCAGCACAGTCACAGCAGCCTGCCATGAAGTGGCTGTTCAGGGAGCAGCCACCTGCACCCAGGCTCTTCCTGCCCTCAGGTTCCTAGTCAGCACTTGGTCTTTAGAGAGTTCTGTCTGCAGCCGTGCTCGGTCTGGAAACCCCTAGCTGTGCATGTCACGGCATCTCTGCCCTGTGCCGTCAGACAGCCACTTGACCTTTAACCCCCCCGCTTGTCTCTGGTTCAGTGAAGGGGCCACTTCCCAGGACTGTTGTGTGGGTGACCTGGAGTAAATAATCCTAATGAGTGCAAGTGTCTGGCGAAGGGCCCCAGCACATGCAGACAGGAAGGATCATCTGGCATTAGGAAGCCATCTGAGATGCTGACAGACAAACCTGGCTGAAGCGACCATTGGCGAGGAAACCCTGCGCTATTCCCTGCTGATGGCCTCAGCCCCAGACAGACATGAGGCCTTCTTGCACTGGCAATTCCGTTGGTCCCACCTCTGGTCTGACACCCTGTCCCAACATATCCTGATCCAAGGGAACCTTCCTGGTGCCAGAGAGGAACCAGGGAAGCACCGCCCTCCCCCAGCTGGGTCCCACCTCACCACACAGGCCACGGCCCTGGGCCTTGCTGGCTTTGCTGGCTTCCAGGATCATGAGTCCTGAGCTGTGGAGCCACTGGATCTGGATGTGTGAGGGTGTCCGGATGATGTACATGTGGCCTGTATCCTCAATTCGGAACCCATATCTGCTCACTGGCGGCCACACAGCCTGAGAGTCCACAGTCACCTTAAGGCATAAGGAGTTAGGAGTACTGGTCATATCTGTCTGTGCCCCCACATACTTGCCCACTTATGTATCCACTTATCTATCCATCCACCTGCTGATCTATCCACACATCCATCCACCTGTCTGTCCACCTACCTACCCACCCACCCACCTATCTTTTCATTATCTTTCTGTCCATCAGTCCTTCTGATAAACACTTTCTAGGCACCTCCTATGTGCCAGGCTGTTTGGGGCACATGCATCCAAGGCATAGTCCAACAGAACATGGGAGAATTCTGAAAATATTTTACAGGCAAAATCCAATAAAACCAGAACTGTAAGAGCAGGAGGCGGGCTGCATCTCACTGCCCACATAAACACGAATTCCCATCCTTTCTAAACACCTCCTTATTCACTGGCTCTGCTCAGATAGTTTCTCCTGGGAGATTTTCTCTACAGCCTTGGAGGTTAGGTACTGCCTCCCTGGTATCAGCTCTCTTCTGCGCTGACCTTCAAGGAGGATGTAGCTCTTGCCTAGTTAAGGTTACCACTAGAGTATGGTTTTCTTCAGGGCAGGAACTGTGTCTGATTTTTTGAATTTCCAGCACTTGCCTTTGGCCTTGGCATCGTTTAGGGGCTCAATCAATGTCTGTTAAATAGTCAGCACACCCCAGTTCTCACAAACACTCAAGGCTATAGCTTCTATTACAAACAGACAAGGTTAAAAGTGTATGTAACGCCGAGTGAGAGTTAAGTGTTGTGCTATAAAACTAAAAGAGAGAAAAGATTAAGATTATAAAATATTTATTATGATTTACCACCCTCCCTTCAGGAATAGACTATTTTATTAATCCTTCCACAAATTACCCAGCATGTGAATTACCGAGCTATAGGAAGGAAAACTTCAGTTCAGGAGCTAGAAAACTGTGACTTTGGGAAGGTCCCCAACTCTGATACCTCAAGCCTTCCTTGTACTGCCAAAGGCTTGAACTCCAGGTTATGAGTGTGACCATCCATATCTGAAGCCCAGGCCCCTGGAGTTCTACAGGCCTAAACTGTTCTATAAAGAATAATCATTTAAAAGTCTCTCAAGAAAGACGAGCCCAGGACTGGACAGATTCATGGCCAAACTCTGCCAGAACTTTAAAGAATTAATGCCAATGCTTCTCAAACTATTCCAGAAAACAGAGAGGGAAAGAATGCTACCAAACTCATCTTACAAAGCCAATATTACTCTCATGCCAAGTTGGCTAAAGAACATGACAAAATACAAAACAAAACTATAGACCAATCTCCCTCATGACACAAAAATCCCTCAACAAAGTACTTGCAAACTAATTCAACTATACAATCAACATATCCTATACCAGGATCGATTGGTTTCATTTCACAAGTGCAAAGATGATTCAATGTGTACAAGTTAATAAATGTAATGCAGTGCATAAAGAGACTCACGGGGACAAATCACATGATCACCTCAATGGATGCAGAAAAGGCCTGTGACAAAGTCCAGCATCTTCTAGTGATACAGGCCTAGGAGAAACTAGGAATAGGAAGAATGTACCTCAACACAATGATGACTAGACAGTAAGCCCATAGGCCACATTGTATTCAATGGAGGGAGAAAATAAAAGCGTTCCCTCTAAACTTAGGGACAGACAAGGGTGTCCACACCCTCAGCTCTTATTCAGTTCAGTGTTCGGTTGTATCCAGGGCAACAAGGCTAGAGAACGAAACACAAGCAATGGAAACAAGAAGGTAAGCACAAACCACATTATCCCTCCTCGCAGATAATATAATCTCATATCCAAAATACCCCAAAGGTTTCACCAGGAAGTTCTGGGGCCTGACATTTCAACCACGTAGCAGGAAAGCAATCTCATTTTCAACAGCCTCGAAAAAAAGCAGAAATACACTTAACCAAGAATGTGACTATATCGACAATGAAAAACTTAAGCATCAAGGAAAGAAATTGAAGATAGAATGGAAAGAACATCCACACGTACAGATTTGCAGGATTAATTTTGTGAAAATGGTTATATTACCAAAAACAATCTGTAGATTTGGTACAATTCTTATGAAAATTCTGTCTTTACGGAAAGAGAAATTCAAATGGAAGCACAAAGGTCTCTGTATGGCCCAAACAATCCTGAGACTAGAGAGCCATCCTGGAGGCTCCATGGTACCCAACTACGAGTCATACTCAGAGCCATAGTGGAAAAGAAAGAAAGAAAGAAAGAAAGAAAGAAAGAAAGAAAGAAAGAGAAAGAAAGAAAGAAAGAAAGAAAGAAAGAAAGAAAGAAAGAAGAGAGAAAGAGAGAGAGAGAGAGAGAGAGAGAGAGAGAGAGAGAGAGAGAGAGAGAAAGAAAGAAAGAAAGAAAGAAATAATGAATGAATGGAAAAACAGAAAGCAAACAAACCTGCCACAAAGGACTAGAACGGAGGACCCAGAAAGGAACACACAGCTGCAGCCACCTCATTTGTGACAGACGTTTAAAAGACACATTGAAGAGAAGATAGTTCCTTCAGCAGATGGCACGGAGTACACTTTGATGTACTCACCTTCCTGTTGAAGCGGTCGATGGTGACATGATGGGCCAAATGAGTCACATTCAATACAACCAGACAGAATGGGGGCCAGTTCAGGTGTCCCTGCAGAAAGCCCAGCCTCATCAGTCCAGGGCCCCACCCCCCAAGTTCCCCTCCAACTGTGTGAGTAAAGGAAATGTGCACATTTGCAGGCCTGAGTAGATGCTACATAGAATCCTACCTGACCTCCTGTGAGCCCATTGAGGGGTAGGAGGGAGGAAGAGAAGAGGAAGGAGGAGGGAGGGGGAGGGAGGGGGAGAAGGGGAGGGAGGGAGGGAAAAAAGAGGAAGGGAGAGTGCTTCCTCTATCCACTTGCTCCCAGGGTTATCCCAGCAAGCCCCTGCAGCTGGCACCTATGACCACAGACTGCCACCTTAGAATGGCTCCCCGACTCACAGACTGCCACCTTAGAATGGCTCCCCGACTCCTCCATACTCGGTGTCAACTCCAGGGAGTCTAGAAAGCTACGGGGGACTAGGAACAGCGCAGGTCCCAAGAAGGGCCAGGAGGTGGCACACTCCGCTCCACTTGTCCCCCCAGTCACCTGGCCTGATAAGGGGAGATCAGCTACCATTCCAGGAACCTCCTGGAAGGCAGAGAGAGAAAGGTGCCGCCTTGGCCCTCCCCAGGACCTACCCTAACTTCCGGCATTCCTTGAACTCCAGCTTACTACCCAATCTCCCCTCTCCGCCCAGTTCAGCTCTCAGGTCCTGGCAGGGAGAAAAGCATGGGGCATTTACCAGGTTGGCACTCTTACAATCCAGGACATGGACGGAGATGATTTCATCCGGGCTCTGGCTGAGGATATAGATGGCCTCCTTGAACAGGGCCACATGGCTGCCATCGAAGGTTACAAAGCTCAGGTCCGGGAAGACTGAGCATCGGCCTGGAAGCGGGGCAGGGAAGAACAAGCATATGGCTCCAAGGCCACCTAGGAAGACGGGCGGGTGGGTGAGTCAGAGATTCGGCGGACTGGAGAGTCCCTGGGGTCACAAGGGTAGGAGCCACAGCTAGACGAGATTTCCCGTGGAAGTGTGAGCGAGAAGACAGACTGGGGAAGAGGCATGCTGGGGTAGAGGAGAGAGGAGGGCGGAGACTCGGGCAGACTCCGTAACTCACAGGCACATTCCCAGAGTGGGCAGCAGCGGTCCCCGCCCACTCGCACAGCGAGGCCTAGGACTCCACAGTGAGGGCGTGCAGCGCCCTGAGGACAGTGCTGGGACCGGTTCACACGTATCAGCTGGCCCTCTAGGCAAATGTGCCGGATGCAGTCTTGTTCGGCGATGGGCTGTGGCGCAAAGTGGAGTGTCAACATGAGTGCCCCTCAGAGTTTACGGTATTACCTGCCTCAGCCCTTCCGGAACAAGCCAGATTCTAGCAGGGCAGGCGACCTTGAGGTAAAAACTAGGGAACTGATGCCCTGGATAGCCCGTTCCAACAGTCAACTTGAAACAACCAAGAATCACTTGGGAAGAGAGTCTCAGTGAGGGGTTGTCTGGGTCAGGCTGGACTGTGGGTGGGTCGGTCGTGGGTTGTTTTAATCGTCTTAATGGATGTGGGAGGCCCAGCTTGACCGTGGGCAGCACCATTCCTCAGGTTTGAGCCCCGGACTGTGTAAGTGTAGAGAAAGCTGGCTGAGTAGCAAGCATGCATGCCCAATGGGGCCCTGGACCCAAACAGGTGGGGTGGGCCCTGCTGTGGTTTCAGGGGTCCAGGGAGACCTGGGGAATTTTGAAGTACCAGGAGCTTGAGATAGGGATAAGCAGGGTCAGGGACACTAACGCCATCTTGCAGCAGAGCACAGCCCCATACTGTGAGGCCCATCTTAGTGGCAGGGAGAAGGGCAGGTCTTGGGGAAAGGATTCACAACCATTGAAGAAGCTGACAAGTCACTCACCACACAGGTGGCAGAAATGTTCACGTCGACCTCCATCGATCCCTCTGCTAAGCTCTGGGCTGGAGCTGAGCGCCCTGACTGCTCCGTGGTAGCCTGCCTCACTAGATCCTCTTGGGGCTGGAGGCCTGCTGGGGTCCCATGGGCTTCTGCCAGCTGAGGCAGCAGAACCAGTGAGCTCTCCCGGGAGGCCGTCCTGGCTGATACCTGGCTTAGGGAGTAGGATGTGGACACCAGTGGCACTGTGACAGCCCGGGGGCCCTCCGCCTCTGTCACCAAGGGAGTAACAGTATGGCTCACTCTGGCTGTGAGTTCTGTGAACCCACCCTGGGCAGAGCCAGAGATGAAGGTGGGTGGAGTTACTTTCTTAGATAGGATGGCTGCTTTAGGGGTGGTGCTCTTCTGTGGGGCCACAGACACTGTGGGGGGCACCCCAGCAGTCACCGCTGAGGCTCCAGAGCTTGGCAATGTGGCTCCCAGAGTTAAGTCTGGAGCCACAGCTGTTACTTGGGGTTCCATAGGGCTAGGTGACTGTGCCTGGTCCTCCACAGCAGACATGAGAGGCACTGACAGACTGAGTGTGTGAGCAGGTGGCGTCACTGTCGTGGCCACGGCCGGAGTGGTGGCCTGCCGCTGAGGTGGAGGGGTGGTGATAGAGGCTGGGGGGCCTGGTGTGGCCACTGGGGCAGATGTGCCCGCTTTAGCCAAGGGCAGGCTGGTGTCAAGAGGCAGGCCAGAGAGGAGCTGGGGTGGCCGAGTTGACTCTAGAGAAACTAAAGCTGTGGCCCCCCAGTCTGTGAGCATCCGTGAATGGGCTGCCAGCAGCCAGGGTTCCTAGGGACAGCGCTGGAGGCCCAGGGGCTGTGGTGGAGTGCTGGGCTGGATGAGGCAAGTCGATGGGGACTGAGCTTGGGTGTGAGGACACTGGCAGCCTTATAGGCTGGCTGTGCCCAGGTTCTCCCTTCTCTGTAGCTGGCAAGACCTCCAAGCCCGTGGTGACGAGGGGACTGCCCGGAACCCTCTGTGCTGTGCTCACAGCCAGGGTGTGGCTGGAACTGGAAGTTACTGTCACTGTCTTCTTATCTGTGACCTTAGTTACTGCAGTTGTCGGGTGGGATCCCAGGGCGGTGGGGGGCCTGGAAGTTGCTCCAGGGGAAGCCACAGGTCTGGAAGAGGGGCTTGGTAGCCAAGAGGGCTGTAGGGGTGTAGTCCTAACAGGAAAGGAGTCACGACTTAGGACTGTCACCGCTCTGGTCGTGAGTGGGAAGCGAGGTACAGGGGGTGACCGGGAGGAGGCCGTGGTGTTGGGACTCCCTGCAAAGGTCGCGGTCACTTTGGTTGTCTCTGCTGTACCAGATACGGTGCCAGATGTGGGTGTCTGTGGAGAACTTAAGAGGGAGGATGAGGACCCTGGGAGGTGAGGAGTGGCTAGGAGGCTGGCAGCCCCTTCCTCTCTGGCTAGGGCCTCTGTGTGGTGAGCAGGAAGGTTAGATGCTGTAAGCCCCAGTGGGGGGTGCAGTGTGGGTTGGGTGGGGCCTGGAGACAGCACTGGCCCCTCGGGGGCAGCCGTTGGTGGGTTGGGGGCTGAAGTCAGCGGGGCTCCTGGGACAAGGGCAGGCCCGTGGGTGGGGGCACTGGGAGGCCCCTGTGGGAGCTGCTGCTTGTCCCTGGGGGTGGGTAGCACTTGACCAGGTGCCAGGGTCTCATTGCCAAGCGCCTCCGTGGGACCCTGCAGGGCTGGCTCCACACCTGGGGCAGACAGGAGAAGAGGCTCCTAAGGAGGGTGACTGCCCCTAGCGTCCTCAGGGGGCAGGCCTGAGGGAGGGGGCTGGAGGACTAGTACTCTAAGCAGTGGGGCAAGCGTGGCTTCTGATGACAGACAGCCAAGGTCTTTGTCCACAGAAGCCAGCAAGGCTGGACTCTGTCCATCTTTTTGCTAAGCCTGGCTCCCCTGTGCAGTCAGCATAAGACCCCAAGCAAGACCTCCAACCCTCCCTTTTCCTTTTCCTGAAATGAGGACCGGACAAAGCCTCGCCTGCTCTGAAGCTCTTTCCTTCTAGAGCTCTGTGCTGACCCGGCTGCCCTAGGAGCTGGGACCCTGAGCCCCATTTCCCAGAACCCCCCTGGAGACTTGAAGGAGTCGGGAGGAGGAAGGAGAACACCAGACCGCTTACAGTCTTCCAAATAGACACATCTCTGTGTGACTTCATCGAGGACCTTAGGAGTGGGGCACACAGGGACACAGCCTTCTACCCTAAGGACAGAGCAGGGAGCTGGTCGGTGATCAGAACACAGTGCTGGCCTCCCTCTTCTGCCTGGGTAGCACACAGGCCCCACCCTTCCTATGGCATGTGCGTGTGTACACGCTTGTCACGCACACTCTCATGTAAAGCTCTATAGAAACCGAGTCACACGTGTGTACAGTAGCACCCGGCCCATACTCTTGTTCCCCGGCCAACAGGGAGACACGCGTGAGCAAGCGTGGCTACGTGCACACCTGTGCATATGCTCGGGCTCTCCACATAGGCCCACGATCACACAGCCCACAGGCTCTTTCCAAGGCTATAAAAAGCCAAGATGTACACATATTGCATACACACATACGCATCCATGTGGATGCCCACAAATATCAGCTTACACACCCCCATGATATTTTTTTCAGCCACCCCCAGGTGCATATAATCAGCTCACACAGGTGTGTGAATATAGCTGAGTACAGCCCATACATACTGAATACATAAAAACACAAGATTCAGCTATATACATACACGTCACGGGCCAGTATACAATCTGAGTATGTGACATTTATATATGGCACACATACGCTGTTGTGATCTGAATGCGAACCCGAATGCGAACCCTCCGCCATGGGTTTGCCGTCATGCCTTCGCACAACAATGGCTGGATCCCTTCTTAAACTGTGACCACAAGCCAACCCTTCCTCCCTGAGGCTGCTCTTGTCACAGCCGTGAGAAAAATAACTAAGACACACACACAAAATAGATTCCCCTGACACACACAGCCCTATACTCACCTTAGTACACACCCCTACACACACCCACACAGGCGTGTCTACACACATGCTCACAGTGCGCTCAGACTCTGTTTCACAGGCGTTGACTCCATGCCCACTGCCCCCTGGCCTTACCTGGGCACATCCTGGCAGCTGGCTGCCCATGGGTCCCGGCAGGTTTGGAAGCAGGGGCTGGCACAGGCATCATAGTGCCACTCGCAGATGGGGTAGGCGGCCCCCAAGGGCTTGGCATCTGGAAAGACAGTCCCCTCCAAGTCGCTGGGCTGAGAGACTGAACACCAGACCCACCCGGAATTACCCCAGCTCAGCCCGTGCCTCCCCTGCCCTGCAATGAGGACAAGTGACTATGGGTAGAACAGGAGTTAAGAAGCTGAGATCCTGCTGGCTTCTCGGCCTGGTGCCCCTACGGGTACACTTTAAACTCTGGGGGCCGGTACGTGTCCTAAGGCAGGAAACAGGGAGCTGAGCGCTCCATGAACCTCCCCCAGGCTCAGCTTCCCGCTCACTTCCACACAGGCCACGTATTTCTACACTATGCAAGTGGCCTGTGGCAGCAGGCAGGAACCAGGAAGTTGGCTAGGTCTCAACCCACCCCGCCACCACTCCCTAATCTGCCAATATGGACATCAGATCACCTCCCATTCCAGGGGTAGCCACCAGGGAGCACCCCTCCCCTCTCCAAAAGGATGAGGATTCTGTTCCTTGGGGACACGCGGAAGGGAAGAGGTCAGGAAAAGCAGCTGAGTGAGGCAGACGCCCCAGACTTAAGAGCAACGGCAGGGCAGACATTTACCCAGAAGGCGGAAGAGCGCACCGCCACGAAATGCCTCTGTGTGCTCGTATGTCCGCAGAGCCAGCTTAAGGCCTGATGAGTGGAGGAAGGAACCAGGCTTTGCCAGGGACTCCAGAGCCACCAGGCCAGCCTGCCATGTCCCCCGGTGCAGGGAGAAGGAGGCGTGCTGTTGGAAGGCTTCACCACCCTGCCACTTAGTCATCCCTAGAGACCCGTCGGCTGTGGTGTGCAGGAAGAAGTTGGGTCTGTCCGCCGCCTCCAGGGACACGATATCAGGGTCTGCAGAACCACGGGAGTTAGGTCAGTGTACACAGAGAACCAGATCTGGGGGGGGGGGGGGGACGCAGCATACTAGCACGTGTCCTCACACTCAGTGGTTGGGGCTGGCAGCTCCCTGGGGACTCGCTGGACCCTGTCACTGCTCCTCTGACCTTCCTCCTCATCCTCGGCCTTCCTCCTTCTGCTCACCGGCCACCCTCTGGTCATTCATCTCTTGGGACTAAGGCGGGAGGTTAGAGAAGCCCACAGCTGCCCTCTCCCGTCCTGTCTTGCCTCCCTTCAACGGGGTCTGGCGATTCAGCGACTTAGTGTCCTCATCACGTCCAGTGCTCCCCATTTCTTCCTGTCACTGTAAGTTTCCATTTCTCAAGCTAGCTCGACCCAGGCAGACCCCCCACATGGGACTCTGAAGCACTCCTCTCTCTCTCTCTCTCTCTCTCTCTCTCTCTCTCTCTCTCTCTCTCTCTCTCTCTCTCTCTCTCTCTCTCGTTGTCCTGCTGTGGGGCTGGAATGCCTGCTGGGCAGGGACTAAGTCTCTTAATGTCTCTAGTTCCTGTGCCTAAGGCTCAGAGAGAGGGAGACCAGGAGAACGGAGGAGAGAAGAAGGGGGTGGGCACAAAGAGAGGGGAAAGAGAGAAGGAGGAAAGAGGGAGGAGGCCAGCGAGAAGGAAGAGAAGGACACAGGAGGAGGAGGGCGGCAGCCTCTGCAATTCTCTGAAAAAACAGTAGGGGACAACGGCCTGTGTGGGTCCTGTCCTCGGCAGTTTGGGGTCACAGAGGTTAAGAAACTAGTCTGAACTAGTAACAGAGCGTGGGGCTGGAGCCCTGTGGGTGGCTTCGGACTTCAGGACCCCTCCCTCCCCCCACGGCCACCCACCCCCCACCCCCCCCCCACCCCCCCCCCCCCCCCCCCCCCCCCCCCCCCCCCCCCCCCGTCTGTGTCTGTCTGCTGGCACTGCCTTTCCTGAGAGGGCTGGACTGCAGCCAGAGGGTGGGCCTTACCATGGGCCTTGGCCTTGTACAGAGCAGCTGTCAGCAGGAAGCTTGAAATGTCCCCTGGCGCCAGGTCCTCTGCCCTCACAAGGCCCATGTCACTGTCCACTGCCTTCGCAGCCACAAGAGTGCCGCCGGCCGCCACGCTGGACAGCTGGTAGGGACCCTTACCTAGCGCTGGAGAGGAGAGCCCCTGTCATAAGCCCCACGACCCGACCCGCCTGTCCCACCCATCGGAAGTTGAGGAGAGGCGGGGGTGTTAGAAAGGGCCTTTCGGTGGCTTCTCATCCCAGACCACAGGAACTTTAGTGGCTATGATGGGTCAGGAACCCCAGGCTAGCAGCCCCTGAAGGAGATGGACCCTCCCTCGGTGCTTAAGGCCATTGCACAGGGAGCCTGTGACAGTCACCCCCGTAAGCATGAGCCATTACCATGACAGACATCACTAGGGACCCCCACCCAATCCTGAGGGATGCCAGCCATGACCTCAGAGCTCAAAGTTTGTATCTATTTATTTCTTGCACATGTCCCGTTTGTGTTTGGGGAGGCTTTGGATATAGGGTGGGGAGAGGGTAGAGGGGATGTGGGTGTCCCAGACAATTGTTTTATAAATGACCTTCCTGCCTCTGGTGTGTCCCACAGCTGTCTGGGTCACCTTCCCAGCCACTCTCCCCAGTGGCTCTCCTCATCTCTAGGATAGAATCTCAAGAACACAGCTTTATTTCAGGGCTCTTCCGCACTGGACCCACGCTTTGCCCCCTACCCCACAGGGGCTCCTGTCACACTGGACTTCCTGCTTCATTGAAAGAGCCACATGGCTGTCCTAACTCATCTCATCCTGCTGTCCCCCATCCCCAGAGAAATCCTCCTCCTCTCCTGCCTTCAAGACACCTCCTCAGTCCCTGGAGAGCAGCTCAAATGTCACCCCCTCCTTAGGGAAGCTCTCCCCGCACCCTTTCCCACCACACTCCCCTCCACGCTCTACCAGCTCTTGGAGAGAACACAGCAGTCACAGCTTTGTGGTGTGGACCCATCTGGGTCCTTCATTAGAAAGCAGACAGACAGCGTAGTGTGCCGGTCAATGGTCAGCAACCAGCTCTCAAAAAACCGATAAAAAGTGGGTCACAGGGCTTATGAATTGTCTATTTTGAAGTCTACATAAATAATGTGTATGATGATTTTCTTTTGTCCAACTCTCTGAGCACAAAATTGTTCATACAAATTTATTCACACACTTTAGCAAGTCATAGCCCACTAATTGTGATTATTAAATATTACAATGCACTATGAGTACTGTATCAGTCAGTATTCTCAAGAAAAACATAACAGATTGAATGAATCAATGCTTACTAAAGGGGGATTTCATAGAGTGGCCTATAGGCTGTGGTCCAGCTAGCCCAACAATTCCTATCTCCCGATGGAAAGGCCAAGAGTTGTTCATTCCAAGAAGCTGGATGTCTTAGTGGGTGTTCAGTCTGTATTGGAATCACATAGAAGTAGTGTGTGTTGTTGCTGTTGGTGTTTCTCATAATTCCAATTCCTTTAAAAAGGTGCTCTTCCGAACCAAAAGAGTAACAGGTAGTGGGTGGACAAAATAGTGCTTCTCGAGCCCTGCTCAGTAATTCAACAGTCATCTTCTGATAACTGGATCTTGGTGGGGTTAAAACAGTTGGATTGCATGGTGGCTTCTCATTATTTCACAAGTCTTTCAGCTTTCTGGCTGCCCTACTCATGTATCCTGTAATTAGGCAGATAAAACCCAAAGATGGTACCAAAGATCAATACACTGGAAAAAAAAAAGACAGCTCGCATATTTCAGATGTTCACCAAAGTGTCCTTTTCATAACCATGAAATCTGAGTCCTCTTACAAGAGCATGGCTGTTTCTCATTGCTGATTTCCCCTCAGTGCACACAGAGTGATTACAGCCCTGGAGGATTCCCAGAGAAGGCAGGCATCTAGAGCCTTCCTTTTGCTGCTGTTGCTGAAAGGCAACAAGCTTACAGTCTTAACAGCCAGGTTGCCATGACAGCATGTGCTTTAAGGAAATGGATTATAATACTAGTAACATAAGTAATAAAGTAATGTCTCCTCAGCAGGGTAGGTGAACTTGAGCACTGGAAAGCAAGCAGGAAATAGACAAAAGCTTCTTTCTTCCATGTCCTCTTAATGGGGAGGCCATAAGAAAATATGGCCCAGAATAAGGGTGAGCTTTTTGTCCTCAAATGATCAAGATTCAAGGTAAGTCTTCCTGTCATGAATGATTCTAAGAAGAAAAGTCAATCAAAGTTGTGCCCAGTTGCTTAGGTTTTAGTTGATTCTAGATGTAGTCAAGTTCACAACCAAGATTAGGCATCAGAATTATATAGCAATGAGTCACATACATTGGGCTTACTGTAAATTCTGTTGAGAAAAAGAATACTTTTGAGCACAGTGTTGCAGCTCAGTGATAGTGATTTCCTAACATTCTTTTCATCTTTATGCACCAGAATTTTGAATTTTAATTTTGTAGTTATGCCTCTAAAATGTGTCTCTTTTTTTTTTTTTTTTTTTTTTTTTTTTTTTTTTTTTTTTTGGTTTTTCGAGACAGGGTTTCTCTGTGTAGCTTTGCGCCTTTCCTGGAACTCGCTTGGTAGTCCAGGCTGGCCTCGAACTCACAAAGATCCGCCTGGCTCTGCCTCCCAAGTGCTGGGATTAAAGGCGTGCGCCACCACCGCCCGGCTAAAATGTGTCTCTTAAGTGTGTATGTGTACTTTGCCTATATTTTATTTATTTATCTTTTCCATGATTTAATTATTTAGTCTATTTACATTTAATGGAATCATTTGTATAATACACTTTCAGAATAAAAGTTTAATGTTTTCTTCAAAAAAAAAAAAAAAAAAAAAAGTGGGTCACATCGGCTGACTTCGATGGCGTGAACACTCAAAGCAGTGACCAGTTTCAACAAATGCAGGGTTCAGAGCACACCCATGGAAGGCTCCCATGGACCTCTGCAAAGGTCTTCTTTCCCAGCACCCCATGAGGCCTGGGCCACAGAAAATGCTGGGAAAAAAAAAACGAACCAAGAAATGGGCGAGTGGGCGGGTGGGTGGGTGGAGGATGCTAGAAGCAGCTTGTCCTTTGCAAGTTACTGACACCCAAAATGCCGCAGAGGGGGAGAACTGCTGCTGAAATGCCTTGCCTGATGTCACAGGGACCCTCCTGTCCCAGGAAACGCCGTTCTCCCAGAGTCTGGGACCATCAGCTGCCCCTTGGAACTACCATTAGGCAGGACCATCTCTCTGAGCTGTGATGTTGCAGTCTGGTCCATCCAGCCCTCCTCTCCCTCACCCCTAATCTTGTCTCTCGTTTCCTTTCCCTAAGCCATAGTTGTTAGCTCTTAAACCTGGGACAAATGGCTAATTGAGCTGCCGAGTGACACATCAAAGCTGATGCTGGCTGCCAGGTCCTCCCAGCATACCTCAGTGCCTACCTGTTGTAGCAGCAGTTCTCAACCTGTGGGTCGTGACCCCTGGGGGGGGTCAACCACCCTTCACAGGGGTCGCCTAAGACCATCTACATATCAGATGTTTACCTTATGATTCACAACAGTAGCAAAATTACAGTTATGAACTAGCAATGAAATAATTGTATGGTTGGGGGTCACCACAACATGAAGAGCTGTATTAAAGGTCACAGCGGTAGGAAGGTTGAGAAACACTGTGTTACAGGGTCCTCCTGGCTGGCATACCCCATCCCCTACCCTAAACTCGTCCAGCCCAGGGGCTGGGCTGCCCTTCCCCCAGCTGCTCTGTCCTACATAATCCAGCCATTTTGGTTATACCGGTGCTTTTTTATCCTCTTACCTTTTGGCCCCTTGGCTCCTGGCTCTCCTCTCTCCCTTCCCCCTCTCTCTTCACATGGCCTGGCTCAGGGTCATGCTCACTCTGGACTCTTCCAGATGCCTCTGCCTCTAACTGTATTCTCCCTCGTATCACACTAAGCCTTCTCCTCCACAGTACCGAGGAGCACCCACATCTCTTTTTTATTTCTGGTTTTCCACTCAATAGTCTTGCTGGGAAGACACTTCCCAAACCCAAATCAGCATCAAAATGTGCACGAAGCCTATGCCCACACCTACACAGGCCAGCTCCTGCAGGGTGCGCTGGGAGGAGACGTAGGGGCTTAGACGCCAAAGGGCTAGGGCACTGAAGGCCCCCAGGTGGGCCAAGTTTGACGCTGAGAACTATTCTGGCGGCCATCTTGCCACAGCCCATTCAACCTCTGACCAAACTGATTAAGTGGCTCTAATACTGGACACTAATCTCCCTTGGTCCTTGGCAATGACTTGTATTTCCATCTCCATCAATACTCTAGATGTGGGTGCATATCTTGGTTCCATGAACTCTTGGGTGTTTGAAGATCCCATCTAGGTTTTCAGCAGCGTTCCTCAGAGAAAGCGGTCTGCACCTGCTTTGGACAACTCGGGTCTTCAGAGAACCCTGGTGACACTTGATGAGCTTATCGGGCCCAATCAGAAACGCTGTGGGGCGGGCACACTAACACCAGTGGCTTCCTGCTGCCTGGTGAAGCCGCCCTGAGTGATGAAAATGCCCAAGAAGGCTGCCGTCCTGGGCCTCACACGGGGCTGCAGGGACAGCTGTGGATAAAGTCCTGGACGTCCCTAAGCCCTGCACCATCGGGACTCCCCATCACACAGTCCCCCCTGGAACAGTCTCAGCTGTCCCAGAGCCAGGAGCACCTCAGGAGGTCAGCACTGATGTGGCCCAAGGACAGAGTCAGCAGTGCCCCAGCCAGGCCCCGCCCCCTCCCAAGGCTCCACTTGGGGGAAATCTGGCTTACCTTTGTTGAAGAAGTCACAGTCGTATGCTAAAGAAGAAAGAAGAGAGATTTCCCATGAGCACGGCACCTGGACCCAGCCTCCCCTCATCAAAGACTGGATCTGGCCTATTTCCAAAACTCCAAGATTGAGGGATGGACTTGGATCCAAACGGTTTTTGGTTTGCTTGTCTTTCAAGACAGCATTTCTCTGCATAGTCCTGCTGTCCTGGAACTCACTCTGCAGACAAAGCTGGCCTTGAACTCAGAGATCTGCCTGTCTTTGCCACTCAAATGCCAGGATTAATGGTGTGAACTACCACTGCCCTGCAGATCCATGTGTCTTAAGAGAAGGAAACGTAGTGGTCCTTCCTTGCACCCCAGCACAAGGCTCAAAACCTGACTTGGAGTAGCACTCAGCAAAGTGATGAATGAATGAATGAATGAATGAATGAGCAAACGAACGAAGGAATGTTGGACAGAAGAGTATGTTTTGTGTGACCATAAAGGTCAAGAACAGAATATGAAGGTGTAGGAGTGAAGATGCAGCCTGGTCAGTAGAGAACTTGCCTGGCACATACAAGGTCCTGGGTCCAGTGGTTCTCCAGCATTGCATTATATGGTGTGGTAGTGCACACCTCTAATCCCAGCACTCAAGAGGTGGAGGCAGAAGTATCGAGCTCAAGTTCATCTTTGGCTATATAGGGAGTCTGAAATAAGCCCGGACTAGAGATCCTGTCTCAAATACCATAAACGGAACCAAAGTGGAGAAGCTCTGATTGGGTATTTTGCAGAAGAGTCCCAAAGAAGGAATGCAAGCGTGAGTCAGAAGTCCCTCAGCCTTGGATGGAACTGGACAAAGGGCTCCAGGATCCCAGGCTCTCCACAACCCTCTGTGCAGTATCTGGCTGCACCAAAGCGCTTCTAGGCAGGAAGGAGCCCCTAAAGCATGGACCCATTGCGCCCTCTAGTGGATGATCTGCATCTGTCCAGTAGCATCTCTCTTACAGATTCCTCCTTCCTCTAGGGGTGAGCAATTGCCAGACCTTGCCAGAGTGTGTCAACCAAGAACAAAACTATGAGGAACCAGCTGGGCGCACGAGGGACAAAGGCTGAGGAGGCGTCTGCCTCATACACAGGGATGGTGTGAAGAGAGTCATCAACTCCTCTTTACACCCCAGACCCACAATCAACACATTTGGTTGTGCCCTCTTGCCGTCATTAAGGATCAGGAGATGAAGCCAGGCATGATGGCACACGCCTTTAATTCCAGGACTTGGGAGGCAGAGACAGACAGGTCTCCGTGAGTTTGAGGCCATTCTGGTCTATGTAGCAGCCAGGACTACATAGAGATACCCTGTCTCAAAAATAAAAAACAGAGTGAGGAGCAGGCTTGCCATAAGCCTACGGGCAAGCACTTGCTTTTCCTCATTTGTGGACGTGGAGTGCTGAACCGTAAAACTATGGGGGGGGGGGTGACTCGGTTGGTAAAGCGCTTGCCTCACCAGCATGAGGACCAAGTTCAAGCCAGTGTTAGGGAGACAGAGGCAAGGGGATGGATCTCTGGGGCTCATTGGCCAGCCAGCTTAATGGCTACACATTGATGCAAGAAACACTTTTGCAGCCGGGCAGTGGTGGTGCATGCCTTTAATCCCAGCATTCAGGAGGCAGAGCCAGGCAGATCTCTGTGAGTTTGAGGCCAGCCTGGTCTACAGAGCGAGATCCAGGACAGGCACCAAAACCACACAGAGAAATCCTGTCTTGAAAAAAAAAAAAAAGAAAAGAAAAGAAAAAGAAACACTTTTGCAGGGACGTCTGTCCCCATCTGTCCAACCTTGGACTGACAGGACTTGCTGTTGATCTGAACAGCATTCATTTTAATGTGTTAGCCAAGGACTTTTCCTTTAAGTTACATCTAGTTGTTTACTGGGGGGATGCATGTGACATGGCATATATGTGGAGGTCAGAGAACAACCTGGGGGTGTCTGTTCTTTTCCTCTATCACAGGGGACCTGGAAATGAACTCGGGTGGTCAGGCTTGGCAGCAAGTACCTTTACCTGCTGATCTGTCTCACTGGCCCAGGATTATTGGTTTTAAAATATCTTGTGTAGTATTTCTCACTTTACCTTTAAAATCCCTCCTTGCCTCAATGTCCCATAAACTCATAGCTCAGTGAGGTCAATGCATTCCCATTGTGATAATTTGATACCCACTGAAAACCTTATTAATCTTTGGAGAAACTATCTCTGCTTTCTTTAGGTCAACAGCTAATCCTACCTTAATGTGACATTCTAAACATATTCAAATCAATACAAAAAGTTCATAATAAACACAACATCAAAACATTCAAATAAGCAGTAACAGGGTCCCACTGAGCCATCATGGAACCTAGACCCAGGGGAAAGTGATAACACTGACCTTTGATATTTGTTCATCAACAATACTTTTGCAGCAATCTTTAGTTTTTAAAGACACTGCATTAAAACGTTATTGTGTTGGATCGCTGAGTTTTCTGGTGTCCCTATAAATGTCACACCCCTGTCAAGTGCCTCAACTGCTTTACCTTAGTTCTAATTATTACATGAGACAACACACATGCAGCATGTCATGGTAGGTCCTCCACAAACCTGTGTGTCCCTCTCCTTCCTAAAGGGTGGTTACCAGAAGCCAGGAGAGGGGAGACCCCACCAGGACCCAGCATCTGTGCTGAAGAGTCTCAGGGGAGCAGGCAGGAAGAAAGGAAACCAAGCGGAGGAGGGTGCTCCCCCATCTTCCCCCTGAGGTCCCCCAGCCTGGAGCTCCTGAGGCTGGGGCTTTGCCAACAGCCATGTATCTATTAACAGTGCTGTGGCAACAGTACACCGGCACTGTAGGAAGTTTGTTTCACTTCACGTCCTCCGTGGCTGTGAGGTGGGGACTTGGCTTTGCTCCTGTGCTGTGGAGAAGTGATGAACCCTGGCCCCAGCTGGCAGAACTGAGCAGACCCACATTCTCTTCCCTTGTCGAGCCTGGGCACTTGCCACTGTCCCGAACACAAGGTCGGAAAAAACCCACTGTGGGATATTGGAATCTAAGGGAAATGACCTTAGATTTTAGGAAATTAACCTTCTACACATTTTATTTCACCTTTTACTTCTTTTGTGTATTTTATGGTATATATCTATACTCCCAATAGTGTATGTATATAATTGTGTGTGAGTGTGTGTGCACATATGCCTGTGTGCCCACACAATATTTCCATCTCACAGAAGTGTCAATCAGCAGTATCCACAGGCCCACACTGTTTTGAGTAAACAGGACCTCTCTCCACAGCTCAGCTGACAAAAGGCTTTTATGTTCATTATCCTGTTTGAGCTTACAGAGAGTTAGCTAGAGGCTGTCTATTCCTATTTTTCAGGTGATAAAAACTGAGGCTCAGAGGAGTTGAGCAGCTTGTCTGAGGTCACACAGCATGCAAAAGCCAGTGTGGCCCTGGAGCCCAGGACTGGGAACTCTCCTAGCAATGAGGCTAATCAGCCCCTTCGGGGATGAGCTCCAGCCACCCCACTCTCCTGCATGACCTCGAGCACCCCTTTCTCATCTCTCTTTCTTTACCACAGGCTCACCAATTGCAACACAGGACTATACAGCCATGCGGGTGTGGTCTGGAACACTCACGGCAGAGGCGGGGGGTCCGCCAATCAATGACCACCCCGTGCTGGCAGCACTGATGGGCGTAGGCAGACACGCTGGCACAGAAGCACTCACAGTCACCACCCTGGCTGCAGCCGCATGTGTCCGTCAGGCAGTTTGAGTAAAACCAAGTGACATCAACCTAGGGAAGGTCGGAGGATTCCGAATGTCAAGCCTGCGTCTTTTCTGTGACAGCACCATATAAAGATGGCCCCAGGTAGGATGAGCTGGAATAAGCCACAGGATGTTGGACTCGGGGGACTAGGGAACCGACAAAGCACAGACAGAGTGTGTGACCTGCCCAGCCAGGCTGGAGACACAAAGGCCAGGCTGCAATGGTCTTTGAAGCCCTGGAGGAGGCACGTGGAACTGAACCCCAGCCTCCTCATCCCAGGGCGGGCCGTGAACAGGCAGGGGTGCAGCACGGGTCAGTGCTCACTCTGCAACAGAACTTGCTCATGAGCAGGGGGAGCCAGGTCTAGCTGGGTTTGTGGAGAGCAGAGGCCTGGCTGGCTGTCCCAGGGCGGCAGGGACTTGGGGAAGGATCATCTCAGCAGAGCAGAAGCAGGAGAGTGGAGGAAAAGAGATGGCTCTTTCTCTCTCTCCTCCCTCCCTCCCTCCCTCCCTCCCTCCCTCCCTCCCTCTCTCCCTCCCTCTCTCTCCTCTCTTCTCTCTCTCTCTCTCTCTCTCTCTCTCTCTCTCTCTCTCTCTCTCTCTCTCTCTCTCCTCTCTGTTTTTCAAGACAGGGTTTCTCTCTGTAACAGTCCTGGCTGTCCTGGAACTGACTCTGTAGACCAGGCTGGCCTCGAACTCACTGAGATCTGCCTGCCTCTGCCTCCAGAGTGCTGGGATGTACTGCCACCTCCAGTCTCCCTTCTTTTAAGGGAGTCTTTGAGAAGGAGAGGTCCTTGGAAGGTGGGAGGGACTTAGGAGGGGCGGAGGAGGGTCCACTTAACACAGGCACTCACCACGGGGTGGCAGGTCTCGAACACCTCACTGAGCAGAATAGCACACTCCTTCCTGGCAAATGGTTCTCGGACAGGGTTCAGGACGCACGTGTCCCGGGGGTCAGGGGTGTCTGGGCACTGCAGGATAAAGGAAGAGCCGCACTTAGGGCACCGAGCAGAGATCTCCCTATCCCTCAAGTGCCTGTGCCTGGTCACAGGGAGGCCCTGAGACTGCCCTCTTGGTATCCACATCCTTGTTTAATCCCCTCCCCTGGAGAGTGGGAGCAGCCTCCAACCTGCTCCCAACAAACAGAATACACCAAAGGTTCTGGGAACACACCAGGTTGGGTATCTGTGATCACATGGTTGCATCAGATGAGGTCCCAGAGCCCACCTCCCTGGGAGTCTGTCCCTTACTAGCTGTGAGGAAGCAGGCGGCTATGTTAGGAACCCACGTGACAGGAAGTGAGTGGCCTCTAAGAACTGAGGGTGCTCTCTGGCCGACAGCTACTGAAAGCCAAAGGTTTCAGGCCTACAGGTCCAGGAGTGGAGATGACCCACAGCCGCCCACGTGTGGAGCTTCTGGGTGAGAGCCCAGCCCTGGATGTCACCTTGAGCGCAGCCTATGGGACACAGAGTAGAAAACCCATGTTCTGATTTCTAAGCACCAGGAACTGAGGTGTTACTCAGTGGTCTCAAGTTGACCACCACTGTTACACAGCAAAGGGTGGTTAACACATGTTTCCCCAGAGCTGGTCCTACTTCCCCAGGCCTATATTATTATGCCCTGCCTCCCCAGCATGCCTAAAGTTATAAGCAATAAAGAAATATGGACTGGTGGGGAGAGGGTTCACAAATAAAAAAATCAGTCACCCATTCAGTTTTTCTAAAATGGGAGTGGGTGCCATGCCCAGCTGCTCTGCCTCCCCTCTCTATCTATCCTCCTGCAAAGAACTAAGATCCACTCAGCGCAGGCAAGTGATATGTGAAACAGTCATATCACCATTCTCCATTGCTGCACCCAAGGCAGACATAATTAATCAATCACAGTCCTTAGATATTTCTCAGTGACACTTTGCAGGCAGCCTCTTGGGACTGATGAGAGTTGTCATGGGTCCTCTTCTGGCCCAGACCCCTCACTTCAACAGAAGACTAAGTTCACCCAGAGAGCCCAAGATAAGCCAAGACAAGAAGTCAAGTTTCCTGTTCTCAGTTCAGCACGGTTCCCCCGACAGCTCACAGCTTGGCAGCGTCAGGCACCTTCCAACCCTCAGGGATGCCACGATGCTTCTGCTCATGGTCTCCCTCCAAACACAGCCTATCTGCTAAATTCCACCCTTGGCCTCACCTTCTCCATGATGCAGTCACTGAGGACTGCCTCAGTGTACAGGATTCTCTTCTCTGTTGTCCTAGCTAGTGCCCAAAGTGGTGATGGTGGGGAGGGTGGACAGGCCTGCCAGGGTTCCACAAGCCCTGCCTTCCACACTAGGGGGCTCCCTTGCCTAGGATAGGAACCCCATCTTTTCCAAACATTTCACCAGTCACATTTGGCCAAGGGCAGGGTGGGCTGCCTGCCTTGTGGGGCAGGGACAGAATTTTAGGCTATGAATACCAGTCAGAGGCAGAGGGCATTCCCAGGAAGGGCTGCACACTGATATTGCTCTCCCCTGACTTGGATCCAGGATCTATATGGCCCATCTAAGAGAGTGAGAGGTACCAGCCAGCTGGAAGTCCTTACCTCCACTGCAGCCCAACTGCTGCCGAACTCCTGGGGGTTCGTCAACTCCAGGTTCTCTGGGGTCCTCATCTCATTGACAGTTTTCAGGTCAAAGTTCCCACAAAGGCCCACCAGCTGACCCTGAGAGGAGGGAGGGTACTATGTCAGCTGCCAGTATAGAAGGGCTGAGCTGCAGCACCAAGACTGTTGGTCCAGGACAACTGTGGGAAGAATGCTTTAAAGAGGGATGGGGCAAGGCCAGAGAAAGATGCCAGAACAGAATGGGTAGCACGGGACAGGACAGGGTTGTGATCCTCTCAGGCCCTCAGAGAGGGACATCTCAACCAAGGGCAGCAGCAGCCTGCCTTAGTCCTGGACAATGGCAGAAATGGTGGTGCTCAGGTCTCACAACTACCTGCCACTGAGGGCCGGCCTGTACATGCACAGTGGTTCTCTGGTCCCATAGGAGGGTGATGTGCTCCCGTGGGAAATGCACCAGCGTGAAGAAGCCTGCTCTCCAGATGTGGACAGCCTGCTTCTCATCCAGGAAGCTCTCAGGACTCTAGAGAGACAGAACGAGTCAGTCCTGAACCCAAGTGTCCCTCAACGCCAAACCAACCAGAAGTGGCCATGAATCATTGTCCAACTCCAGTACCTCACTAACACCGCTCCCTCCCTCCACCCCTATACTGACCTCTGCTCCTGCCCTTTATAAAGAATCCAGTCAGAACTTCTGCCTCAGCGGCACTATGGATCCCAACCCTCTCCTGCCTCACCACCACCAATCGTACACTGTCTGCCAACCTTCCCCAGCGCAGGCCCTTACCGGATCCCCGGAGTCGTCATCGAAGATGACCAGTGAGCTGCCCACGTTGATGGAGATGGACTTCCTGCAGATGACGCCGGAGCTGTAGCAGTTCACATCTTCCACCATCACCGAGAAGCTCTGCTCTGATGTACTCTGAAGAGGAGAAAAGAAGCCGGTACAGCCAAGGAAAGGACTCGTCCTGTGAGGAGCACAGGAGAGAAGGCATGGGGGCTGGGGGCTTTTCCACCCATTTTTTTTTTATTTTTGGTGAGTGTTGGTGTGGAGGTACATGTGTGTTTGTGTGTGACATGGAGGTAACCCAGGCAGCTATGTGCAAGTATGCATGCACATGCAATGTGGAAGCCAGATGACAACCTTGGATGTCGTCATTGGATTCTGCCCACCTTTACAGGGAAACAAGATCTCTCACTGGCCCGGAACTCACTGAGTTGGCTAGGGTGGGCCAGGGAGCCCCAGGGAGACGCCTGTCTCTGCCTCCCCAGCACTTGAACTACAAGTTCAGTCCAGCTTTTATGTGAGTTCTGGAGATGATCTCAGGCCCCTGCGCTTGTAAAGCAAGATCTCTACTGACTGAGGAATCTCGCCAGTCCTTAACCTACGTCTCATCAGCTGTGTGGCTTCGGGCAGCTCATTTCAGTTCTCTGCTGACACTCAGATTCATTTTCTGGCTGCCTAGTGCTGTGTTTAGCAGGTGGTGACTTTTCCAAAGAGTCTGAGGGATGAATGAATGAGTGAATGGGTGTAACGGGAGGAGAGGGGACTGTCTTCAGACAGTGTAAGTGCTCTGCGGGAAGCTTGCAGTATGGAAGGGTAGATACACATCACTTATCATGCAGCACTTCCGCTCCTAAGGACTAAGACATCAGTCACACAAGTGTTGGCTGTAGCACTGAAGTACTGCCACCAAGCTAAAGCCCATCCATCCCCGTGCGGCACAGTACTCTCTGCATGGAATGTTCCAACTGGCATTAAAAATAACATAGCGCTCCAAAAAAAAAAAAAAAAAAATAACATAGCGCGTACTGGCAGTGTGTGATAATACCCAATGGAAAAAGAAAACTGTGAAGTCTTATTTGTGTTAACTAAACAGTATGTGTGTGTGTGTGTGTGTGTGTGTGTGTGTGTGTGTGTGTGTGTGTGAGAGAGAGAGAGAGAGAGAGAGAGAGAGAGAGAGAGAGAGAGAGAGAGAGAGAGAGAGAGAGACTCTGTCTCAAAACTAATCAAAATTAGTTTTGAGGCATGGGCATATCACGGTGTGTGTCTGCTCACGATGGAGACCACTCAAAATTTCGAATTCACCTTGGGCAACATGGCAAGTCCTTCATCTCAAAACAAACAGACAAATAAAAACACTAAAATCAAATGGCACGAGTTCAACAGTGTGTATCTTGTGGAGTTATTGAAATGACGAGACAGACTCTAGCTCAATGCTTGTCCATGTGAAAGGTTCCGTTTCACCCAGCATATGCGAGCCCTGACCACAAAAATCAATAATAAATAAATAAGTGCATGTCTGCTTGTCGTTATGATTATTGCCGATACTCATATAATGAGATGGATGGGCCTAAGAAAATCAGTGTCCCTGGAACATCCAGCACTGCCTCACATCCTGCTGGCACCCCTCTTCCTCTGGGGGACTCTTGCCTTCCCTGTGCCCCCCACATCACCCTTCTTCTTCCTATCCATGAACAGAGTTTTACCACGTGACTCCTGCGGCCCAGCACTTTTCTAGTCATGTTTCCTGGTTCTGTGGCTGCCTAGCTGTGTCACAAGCAAGTTCTCTAACTTCTCCAGGCCCACGGTGTCCCATCTGTCACATTGGGACAACTAACCCAATCTGTCCACTGCCATGAAAATTAAGTGAGAGAATCCATAAAGATGGCATTAGACAACCAGACACACATTGCTACCGAAGCTTAAAAGGCAGGGGCTCTTTCTAGCACAGACAGAAAAAACATTAGGACTAGTGGGGCAAGGCTGTGATGGTGTGGGGACCGGAAGTAGGGTTTCCTTCACCCTGACCGGCTCCTCTGGAAGTCGCACTTCAGGGTTTAGATCTCCCCACCCACCCAATTATACGGTAGCCTGGAGTCCAGCTCATTCACTCATCTGACAGGTCTCGGTCCCTGGCTATTCTGGGTGTCCATGGAGACAGCTGGGTGAACACGCCCAGGAACTCACCTTGATCAGGTGCACTTTGCACGCCCCTACGAAGTCAAACGGAAGTCCATCAAACGTACGGTAGTGTCGGTCCCCGTAGACGGTGCAGGTGGCGGCACAGGGGTGCAGGGTGCATTGGAACGAACCCTGCTGGCACACGCTGAAACACACCCACACAGAGGCAGCTCACAGAACACGATTTCCCCTGTGCTGGAACGCCCTTGAAGCTTTTGCCTGCTGAAGGCACGGGCTATGCCCCTAAAGAAGGGATTCCTCAGACATAGCAGCCTCCAGCAGGAGGAAGTTTGTGGCGCTCCTTTTATTACTAATTCATTCATTCAACAGATCGCTGGTGATGGACACATCTCAGGCATTCTCCCAAGAATTTGAGAAACATCAGTGAACAAAACAGAACAAACACCCTCTGGCTTAGTGAAACTTGTATCCTAGAGAAGAAGAACGTACCCTGTCTGTTTTAGCAGGCGGGTAGAACTGTGGCAGGGGGCGGGGCATGGAGGGAAACAGGGTGTGTTTAGGAATGTGTCACCATTTTAAACAGGGTTGGCAGAGAAGAGGGAGCAGAGACTTCAAGGAGCCGAGAAAGTTAGTTACATGGACATTTGGAAGAAGAGCATTGTGGGAACAGGGTGTGGTCGACGCTGACCTTGAAGAACACTCAGGTGATAACAGCTGAGATGCACAGCCTAACGATAAGAGGGTAGAGGGGTTTGGAGGGCAGAGGAGGGCTGAGTGGTGCAGTCCAAGAAGGCGGGTGAGGGTGTGACTTCTTCCTAGGAACGAGAGAGGAAGCCTCTGGAGGACTGAGGTGGAGGTGGCTCCATCTGACTGGTACTGGGCAGAGGGGAGGGAAAGGCCACCTGGGAGGCAAAGCAGCAGGCCAGAGAAAAGAGGGCGGGGCTCGGTGCGGTCCCAGCAGTCGGAAGGTGAAGAGGTAGTCAGGTTTGAAGTCTGTTTTAAAGGCAGAACCGAAAGAGCCGAAGACTTCACTCTCTGACAAGTTCAAGCCAGCGAGATTCAATACTGTAACCAACCAGCTCCGGCCACCAGTCATGAACTCCGACACCTGAGCACACCTGAAAGGGACTCCGGGTCCTGACCCTCTCCCCTGGGACTTCCTGTGTCAGACAGCCAGGGTGCTGGTGGTACACACACACACACACACACACACACACACACACACACACACACACACACACCCTGGTGTGTATGGCAACAATCTGGGAGCTCAGTCTTGACAGTGGCCATGCTGACCCAGGAAGACATGTCCTGTGCATCCTCTGGGCTGAAGAAACAGCATTTCCACCATACACAAGACAGGAGCTGGGAGCCAGCTGCCTCTGGCTGGATGACTCTCTAAGAGTCTCTGCTGGGCTCCTGGGCCCCAGCCTGTCTCTACTGAAACCAATCCAATCCAGGTGCACACTTCTGTATATGCGTGCTAATATCACTGAATGAACAGTGTAGAAATACACCCACATACACACTCATTTTGAATATAAGCATTTCTGTATTCATAAGGCAAAACATAAATCACATATTCACACACATATCCATTCAAGTGAATGCAAATATATATTTAATGCACATTCACTGTAGTGTAGTACATATATGTGCTAAACAGATGTGCATGCATGTAAATATATATGAACACGCCAATATACATGTGTAAATTCCTAACTACTGCTATATTAATGAATTTACTTAGCTCTATGGCACTTGCCTTTTTATGTATGCCCACGTATGTTCACTCACATGCCTTTATTCAGACCCATACGTCTATATGCTCATTGAAATATGCAAACACATTTTCATGATTACACACATGCAAGTATGTATGTTCATAGACATGTCTGACCATTCATTAAACAGTCACAAATATTCTGAGTATTACTTCACATACATATACTTGTGTGTGCAACAGTCACTGTGAATGTAAGCAAGATGAAGGGAAAAATCATACCCTTTCCAGCAAAAAAAAAATGAGGCCAGCTCAGGGGACTTACCAGGTGTGGCAGGAAGATACCACCTGGTCCCCAGGGAAATACTCCTTCCCCTTCCAGGTACATGGACACTCCTCCGGTGGGAAGCACGCGTCCCCATGTCTGAGCAGGCTGGAGGGACACAGCAAGCAGTGATCAGAAGAGCACTCCTAGATCTGCTATGATGTACGAAGGCCCAGCCCAGCGTGGGCAGCGCCATCCCTAGGCAGGTAGGCCTGGGCATTTAAGAATGCTAGCTCTACATGAGCCGGAAAGCAAGCCAGTAAGCAGCATTCCTCCACAGCTGCTGCTCCAGTCCCCACCTGAGTTCCCGCCCTGACTTTTCTGGGATGGACTGTGACCTGGAAGTACACTCCAGATAAACTCTTGCCTCTCCCAGGTTGCTTTTGGTCAGAGTGGTTTACCACAGCAACAGGAAGCAGACTAGGACAAACACAGACATCCCCAGGCCTTGTGATGTCCCCAGGGTCCATTGGGGGCAGTGCCCAGCACTGTAGATTCTTAGATGGATTTGGACAGACTTGGTGACCATGGTAACCAGGGAGCATAGAAGTAATTGTGGGTCCAGCGAGTCCTGGAGAGGAGTTGGTGATGGTGGAACTGGAGCATCTTTGAGAACCCTTTCCCATCCAGAGAATTTTTCAGGATGGTAGAACTGTCTCCTTTGTCATAATCCCCCTTAGGTGAGCCCCCTGTGAATACAGGTGGATTCCCCACAGAGTGTCCTATATACCCTCAAATGATCCTGAGCAGACCCAAACCAGAGCCAGGATCCAGTCCAGGCCTCTTTCCCGGTATCTCTGTGTGGTCACACTCTGGACAGTGAAAGACCCTCAGCTCCTCACTGCAGAGACCTAGCCATTCCTGACCTCAGACCAAGAGCCAAGCTTGTGCAAACAGGACAGTATTCCCAGAGGCCTCCAGTGATACACTTCAAGGTCTGAGACCTGGATGGCTGCAGGCGAGGCAAGGTGAGGATCCCATGCAGGCAAGTGCCCTGGCTAGGGAAGGAGCTGGCACGTACCCCACACTGTGGACCCTGCCACTCTGGGCAAGGAGCAGAGTTTGCAATAAAGGAGACTTGGTCAGAGTCTGGCTCCTTCAGCAGACTATTCCCCACTCTGGCCCTGGCCTGTGTTGTCTTCTGCAGAATAAGAGTAAGTGCCTCCCTGCTTTGAGACGGACAGAGGTAACCTTAGTGTCTTACACACTTCAGAGCTCCAATGTGCCGTCTCTTGCCCCATCCACCCAGAAGCTCTGAACCCCATTTCACTCCCTTTGGTTGTCAGGCCAGAGCCAGGGTTCCCAAGTGACCACAAATCTCAACACAGACTGAAGGGCGCAACCCCATGCTGCCAGGTCATGGGACAGAGTGGTGCCCGGGGACCTCTTTGACCCAGACCTGAGAATGTCACTGGCAGAGCTGAGCACTGGGCCCTGGGTACAGAGCGCATCCACAAGCCCAGCTCCTGTAACTACCACACAGCCCCCATACAGTATCTGGGGACCCAGGAAGGAGGCTGCTCTTGTTGGATGTGGCTTTCTTTTGGGGTTATCCCAGGGGCACCCTCTCTACCCAGAGGCTCCAGTCAGGGACGGAGGCTGAGAGCCCACACAGGTTTTCTTGTGCCTGATCTTTGATCAGTGGGTCTCTTGGGCATTTGGGGCACATCAGACACCTGTCTTGGCGCTTCCACTTTGATGCCTTTTTAAACCCACCCGCTACGGTGCCAAGTATTACAAAGGAAACACTGAGCATCAGAGGAGCAGATGCTTTCCTCATCCAAGGTCACATGGCTCATGAGAAGTAGAACCTGACGCACTCCATTCCAGGCTGAGCTTCTGTTCCTTCCAGAACCTTCCCTACCGGCAACACAGCCACACTGCGTCCTCCATCCCAGGCTGTGTGAGGTCTTCCCCACCCCCAACCCTGAACTCAGTTGATCTGTCACCCTTTTAGGTAGGAGAGTTTGTAGCGATGTAGATCCGTACCCCTGGGGACAGGCACAGCCCGACAGGCAGGGACCACGTGCTGGCATGCTCAGGTTCAACAGCTGCTGCTCACATGTCCTCTCCCTGCTGAGCTCAGGGCCCGGGGGCAGATCACTGCAGTTCACAAAGACCTGGCCTGCTGGACAGGAAGTAGCTAGAAGAAAAGGGGGTAGATGCTGCAGACCCTGGCCTGGGCTGGAGGTGCTGATACGTGGGTGACCGGAAGAGATGGACAGCTGCTGGGCATAAAGTGGGTCCCACATCATAGGGACAAGGTAGATAGGTGCTGCCTCGGTACAGGACAGCCCCCGCCCAGCAGCACCCATTACCAAAGAGGACCTCTTAATGGAGGCTGCACCATGCATTCCCTGCACACTTAACCTTCCTTACTTTCTATTACAAGTACTGTGCAGGTGTCCCCATCTCCCTTCTCACGTGATATTATGAAAGCTATTCTGCTGTCTAAAGGCAGTGGGAACTGAGAGGAAGGACCCCAGAAGGACCAGGAGAGGGACCCAAAAATAGACAGTCAAGTAGTCAACAAGGGTGGCCAGAGAATTTTGAACAGGGAAAGTCAGTTCCCTACGCATGTTTCTCTGATCTAGCCCTCCCATCCCCTTCTTCAGCAAAATCTGCCGTGCAGCACGGTCACGCTTTGTGTGAGTGATTGTTTTAGGAAACCCAATAGAAGGTAGGAAAGTTCCGTGGCCAGGAGAGCACAGAGCAGAGAAGTGAAGAGCCAGATCCCAGAGAGGCAGAAATTCCAAGCCCGGAGAGACCCAAGTAAAGACGCTCCCGGGAAGGCACGGGGAATGAGGATGGGATGGAGGGTTATCCGGGAAAGAGGGGGTGAAGGTTCACAGAGGTGAGGCATGTCACCCAGGGCTGCAGAGCTGGCGGGTGCAGGACAGGGTGTGAACACAGCTGACCCAACCCCAAGGCCTCTTAACCACCTGCCACATGCTTACTGTTGCTCTCCTCTGTGCCCATCCCTGCCCTGTTCTCAGTGGGTTTCTCTGCTGAGAATGTCCAACCCTCCTGCTCTGCCCACCTCCAGACACCCCACAGCCGCCACCGCTGTCCCAGCCCTGCCCTATCTCTGTGCTGTGGAGACACCCCACAGCCGCCCACCGCTGTCCCAGCCCTTGCCTATCTCTGTGCTGTGGAGACACCCCACAGCCGCCCACCGCTGTCCCAGCCCTGCCCTATCTCTGCGCTGTGGAGGAGCTATAAAGTCCCGTCCTTTCCTCTCTGCAAGCCCGTGTCCACCACTGGCTTGGGCAGAACCAGTCTCAGAAGATACTTGGCAGTTCCGACTAGGAGAATTCAGGACCAGCAAAGATAAGCAGCAGCTCAGACCCCCGCGTGCCCTCCAACAGTTTGACGCCGGGATGGGGTTTCAGGGTGCCACTCTCTAAGCTGGGACCTTTGCCAAGAGTGGAGGAACACCAACACCCAAGGCAGGGTGAGCTAGAGCAGCTCCCCTATCCCGACCAGCACCCCAGTTCTTCACTCTTTTCTCCCCCTTCTACCCCAGACTCCCCCCTTTCAGCCCTGCTTACCTGGGGCTTGGCTGTCACAGCTCATGACTCCATCCCTGCAGTGGCTGCAGAGAGTTGGGGGAATTACATCAGCCCGGCCAGTCATTCGGGACCCACCCAGAACATGCTATTGCCCTTGGGCCCTGTGGGCTTCAGACAGTCACCCCTGCGTACTAGCCCTGCTCCCCACCAGCACCCCACACAGAGTGAGAGGATGGGTGCTACTTCTCATGCAGCCGAGACCCAGGGAAGCTCACCAGTGGCCCAGGGAAGGGATGTCGCTGTCCCCAGGGGGATAGTCCACTCCTTGGAAGTGGCAAGAACATTGGTTCCTACAGAAAGCAGGGAGGAAATGAGCAGACTCAGAAACAGGAATGGAGACAGCCAGGTCAGGCGGCCCACCATCAGTCCGCTGCAGGCATGAGGATGTGGAGAGAGGCAACAGCAGTTCCTGGGATGAACACGCTTCCAGAGGACCAGAAAGCCCACCCGGTGCTGAGGTCAGAGGCAGAACCCAGTGCCAGGTTGGAGGCCGCATTTTGAGCTTATGAAAGCACTGACCCTCCCAGAAACAGCCTAACTCAGAGCCGAGATCAGAGAGGTGACCTGCTCAGGACTCCACCTTTCAGCCCCAGTCCACTGTTCCGGGGTGGCATCGGAGCCCTGTTGGCCCAGCATCTGGCCTGACCGGTCAGTGACTCTTTTGACGCTTGGCTGGAGACTCAGGCTCAGCCCTCCCAGGCAGTGTCTCCTGGATTCCTCTCTGGGATCTTGGGATGTGAGGATGTTGTTACTGTGTCTTTGATCCTTTGACTCATCTGAGCTCACTGGCTGATGTCTTTATACACAACTCCTATAGCTGATTCCAACACTGCTGGTCTTACATCAGAACAGGCCAGGGCTTGGGGGACCCGTGGGAGCGACCCTGGAATCCTCTTTCTCAGTGCTCTCCAGCTGCTCCTCATCTTCCCTGTTAGTTCACAGAGGCCTTTATTAAGGGCAATAGTGGGCACTCAGCTGAGACCTAGGGAGGGTTCTGCAGTGTGATAAGCCTGAGAGATTCCCCTGACCACCTAAGGGGGTAACTCCTTCCCCTCATTACTGGAAAACCTCCAAGCGATTAATAGGCCATTTTACAGACAGTGAAACTGAGGCGGAGAATGCAGGATCCTTGCCAGTCATCCTAAGATCGTGTGGGATCATCATCTACTACTCTTCCCACACTGCCTCCAGTCCCACTGAGCCAGCTTCCTCCAGCTGGGCTACCTCACCTCAGACTCCCTCCCTGCCTTCCCTCACCTGGGGGAAGGGCACTCAGATGCCACTTCCGCCTCACCTCTGTGTGACAGCCCAGGACTCCTGGCCTTATCCTCTGTGTGGCCTTCCTGCTCTCCTTACCACCCCAGCCCCCTAAGTGCCAGTTTTGGGGGCGTCTATCTTGCCAGCTTGAATTGTGGACTTGGGGAGCTAGACTCTACTCTGTTCACTACTGGATGGATTCTCAAAGCCTAGAAATGTCCAGAACATGGTAAGATGTACACAGATGTTCATGGAAGAAGAGAGCTGGGGAGAGTGAGGTGCTGTGACTGGTTCATGTTTTACAGGGAAGGAGAGAGAGGCCTGAGAACAGGTTCAGAAGAAGGAGCAACTCACCTCTTCCAACAAGGCCCAGGAAAAGGTTAAGGGAAACAGGGATAGGAGGAGTTCAGACCAGCTGTCCAGAGCAGAGCCCATTCTCACACCCCACCACACCCAGGCACCAGGCTGGCCACTCACCTGGGGACACAGAGGTCTGCTTGTGTGTCCAGATACGTGTCCGGCGGGCAGGTGCAACCCTCCACACACTCATCCCTGCTGAAGTTGCCACCACCATTAGCCCCACAGACATCAGGGCTGGCCAGGTCCTGGCAGGTTTGTGCACACAGAGCCACGCATGGGCTGTACTCCTTGGTGGCCTCACAGGACAGTGCTGTCGGGAGAAAAGCTGAGCTTGGTCTCTCTTCTTCCCACAACCGTGTGGGATGGATTTAACATTTTAATGAGAATCAGAGAGGGTAAGACATTTGCCCCCACATAGCAGCTCAAGGTCAAAGATGCCTCTCATTGTACTGAAATGCCAGAACATCACTACATTCAGCTTGGAAAAGGCACTGATCATGATCCCGGGGGAGAAGTGGAGGTCAAGACCCCAGTGGCTCAGCATCCAGCCATTATACACACACACACACACACACACACACACACACACACACGTTCCTCACAGGTGTGTGAATATGCAGAGGCTTGCACCCTTTGCTGTGGAGATCATATACTCTCTCCAGCAGCTTCTTTAGATTTTTGTTCCAAGCCTCGGGCCTGCCATCTCCTCACGGGGCCACCATCCCACTCCCCAGGATCCTCACACAGCACCAAGGTCAACAAATCCACTGAATGCCAACATCAGCTGTTTTCCATGCCAGGCTGCTCATCAAAGCCACTTAACATGGCTTCTCAACACTGCAGACATCTGGAACCCACAACCAGAGTGACATTTTCACTGATTCAGGGTGTGGACAAGATGTGAGCAGTTTTTCAAGTTCCTTTGTCTCTATGTTCAGCTGGAGTTGGGAACCACTGCCTCTGTCCAAACACCTCCAGAGAAACTAATTCAGAGTGACAGAGCTTTGCGCAAGTCTACACAACATGTTACCTGTCGGGCTGGAGTAGAACTCAGAGCCCCTGGCTCCCAGCACAATTCCTTTGTCTCTACATCTTTGTAAAAGCACACAGGGAGCCAGGCTCTGCGAGGCTCAGGGCAGCAAGGACTAAGACCCAGAGGGCAATGGAGGGTCATACACTAATGTGACCTCAAACCGGCCTCACTGCTCTTATGAGAACCCATTCTTCTGCCCATGGAGACGGCGTAAGAGGAGGTGAGAAGGGGGCTAATTTGGACAGGATTTGGCGATGGACTGATGCATGGGTTAGAGAAGAAATCCCGAGCAATACGTCAGGTCAAGTGTCAAGCCTGCGGGCCACGTCAGCAGAAAGAGAAGTGGGCGGTGAATGGAAGTCAGGCCGGAGGAGACAGGGCCTTGCATTCGAGCGTGTAGCGGGGTAAGGGACACCTGTGTCTGGAATCTAGACTCCCATGGATGTACAGGGGCGGGGCACTCACCGCAGGCTGGCAGATGGGCACGGAAGTCAACCAGGAGCCCGTGGCGCTGGCATAGGTGGGCATAGTGGGCCAGCGTGGCACAGAGGCAGGGCTGTCCGCAGCGGCAGGCATCCCTGCGGCACTGCTCGAAGTAGGGTATTGGGCTCAGATATGCAGAGCAGGGTGCAAAGAGCTCCCCCGTGAGCACACTGCAGGACTGCAGTGCGGAGGAGGCTGGGAAGTGAAGAGACAGTCAGTGAGCAGGGCTCTGGCTGCCTGCTGCCCCAAGACTCAGCCTCCACGCCCTCAGGGTCTGTAGGGGTGTGTGTGTGTGTGTGTGTGTGTGTGTGTGTGTGTGTGTGTGTGTGCGTGTGCGTGTGCGTGTGCGTGTGCGTGTGTGTGTGTGTGTGTGCATGTGAATATGAGCAGATACTTTAATCTACTGCATGCCAGGCAGGGATCTATCTGCTAAAGGAAACACAGAAGTGAACATTGCTGAGCAAATTCCAGACCCTCAGGTAGCTAGACAGCTTAGAAGAGAGTCAGTAAACCATTTTGCTAGTCAGTCAGAAGCACATCAACCTAAGCCTCGAGAAAACTAGGGAAGGCCAGACAGCGTGGGCGGGGCAGGCAGGCCAACTGCTACTTGAACTCAAGTGGCTAGGAAGGCCTGCATGAGAAGGCCGTGTTTGAGCAAAAGTTTGAAAGAAGGGCTGAAGTGCATGTCATCCCGAGGTAAGAGTGTGGCGGGGGGAGGGGGAGCCACAGAGGCCTGGGAGGAGGGCAGGCCTGGGAGGAGGGCAGGCCTGGCATGTCAGAAGGACAGCATGCCAGTCAGCTGGCAGCATGCAGGGCAGTGAGGGGAGAGGAAACAGGGGGCTGGGCATGGAGGGGTCTGCTGGAACACTTCTGAGGACTTGGCCTTTGTCTTAAGATGGGTATCCAGTACTGACGTGAATATAGGTGACAGAGGTAGAGCAGGACGCTTCCCATCTGCCTTGCCTTCCCCTCCCTCCTGTCCCTCCCTGCGGCTTCTCCTCTGTCACACCTATGAATCTGACCAGCACCCTTGTATCAAGTTGCCATCTCCCCTCTCTCAAAACACTCCCCCTACCCCACTCCCCAAGTCTCCCCACCGCCCCACTCCTCACCAGCTTGTAGATGTACATCACAGGGGTCCAGCAGGGAGCCAGGGACCAGTGGGGAGCAGGCAGACAGCATCTTCCACGAATTGCCAAACAGTTGTGGGGTGCTCTCAGGCACACCCACTGGAGACCTGCGGCCACGGCAAAGCTATGGTCGCACACTTGTCCATTCAGACATAGGGCTACACTGAATACCTACCCACACAAGCAGCCGCTTGCTTACATCTAAACACGTGGTCACAGCGGAGGCATGGGCATGCACTCTGAGACACTCTCAAGTGAGCACACCTGGTCCTGTAGAGACCCTCTGCACACATCAACACACATGCACACGCACACCACACAAGTGCATGCCAGGCACACCAATTGTCAAAGTATTCGATAGAGACACATTCAAACACATGCAATTAATGATGTGCACATTTAGCAAGACCCAAAAGGATCACAATGGGCTTAGAACTGTAGACTTTCAGCACCTCCCCCCAGCTCTTCATGTAAGAAAGAGCATTAGAACTCTTAGAAGGAATACCAGACCTTAACGGTCTATGACTTCCTCCGTCTCCCCTCCTGGGATATAGTTAGGAAATGGGGGAGTGGGAGGGAGAGCTGAGACAAGCCAGAACTGACAATCACTAAAACTCAGTGTGAGTGTGAAAGCGAAAGAGCTAGAAGTCTGTGTGAGGGCAAGGTTCTGCCTGACGGCCACCACGCCTGCACTACTGATCCAGCTTGTGAGTTTTCTAACTACACGAGGCAGGACTCACACACACCTGGAGGGTGTGGAACAGCCCCCCACACGAACCCAATGTCCGCCTCCACCACTCTGGCCAGCTGCCCAAACACTAGCCTCACTGGGCAAGACAGGAGAAAGCTTCACTTGTACATATGTGCACACGCTGCAAAGCTGAACTCCTCCTGTGGCTATGGAATGCCTCCCACGTTTAGTTCGGTGACAACCATTGCATGTATCTTGAAGAACTGGCCAGATTCTCCAGCTTCAAGATCCTGTTCTCCTTTGAAAGGCCTGACTGCTGTCTCTCCAGAACTCTTAAACTGTGACCATACCCAGGAAAGCCACTCAACGGTCAGCTCATGGGAAATGGCCTTCTTCTCAATGCTGGGAGGCTTCCACTGGGCAAATTCAAAAGCATTCAGCCACCATGCAGGACAAGGTTATACTGGTCTGCTGGGGCAGAAGGTGGGAATGCTTGATTTATGGGGGTTATCTTCACCTAAAGGTATTCACAGTCAATGAAACAGATAAAAGTGTGAGACTAACCAAAGCCAGCCTGAGGTCTCCGGCATTTCTCAGGTTCCCAGGAGTCAGTATTTAAGCAAATCCCCCAAGTGATCTTTCTACACCATTTTAAAGAATTATACTTCAATTTAAATGTAGAGGGATAAATAAGTAATGGTATGTGTGTCAGGCAGTGTCTCGGGATGCCTGACCCTAAGGGGCCCACCAGTCTCCCTCTCCTTCCTGTTCCGGGACAGGGACACATACAGGAAGTCATCCTGTGTGTTGCCGTTGAAGGTGCCACAGAGGCCCACAGTGTCCTCCACCCATCGCTGGTCCACTTGCAGGTAGAGCCGCAACCCTTCCCGGTCATAGAGGATCCGCACGCCCACGTTGGTCCTCACCCTCAGGAACACGGAGGACAGCCTCCGAATCTCAAAAGCATCTGGCCACAGAATGGGAAACAAGATGTCAGTAGTCTTGTTAGTGCAGCCCAGCCCTCTCCATCACCTGTCGGCCGACTCCCACATCTACATACAGCCCTGGCTTCATCCTGCAGAAAAGCCCTGCCTTGGGATTAGTTTGCCAAACCCCGGGAGAAGCCACTGAGAAATGTCACATAGTCGGTCCCAATAACAACCTGCTCTCCCTGAGGACTGCGGTTTCTTGCTCTAACACCAGAAGAATTCTGTAATGACCCAGTTTTGCATGGCGGTCTTCAGGGAGCCCACTATACAATCATGATGGATTAGATCCAATGGTAACACATTGTTTTTTGACCCAGGGTCTCACACAACCTAGGCTACTTTGGACTCACCACATACACAAGGCTGACCTTGAATTCCTGATCTCTCTGCCTCCAGTTCCCACACATTCATCCAAGCTTCACAGCTTCACGGCCTGCATTCCTGTGGTCTCTTTACCTCGGTGCAGCCCTGCACCTCCTAATGCCCAAGAACTGCTCTTCCCTCTCCAGCTCTCTGTTCCTTCTCCCCCTTTCCAATTCTTTCTGGTATTGGATCTTACTTCTTAGTAGTTTTGTCTTTTCTGCTAAACATGTTTTCTATGGGTTTCCCACAACTCACTGATGGATTAAGGAATCAGGAGGGAGAATAAATACTGAGTCTAGAGATGGGAATCAGCCACATGCATGGGCGGATGTCAGGAGGAACCGTCATGCTGCTAGAAGACCACTGTCGTGTTGGAGTCGGGGCAAAGCTATATGTTAGGAGTCCACTTTCCTGAATCCAATGTCCCCTAGCCTGATCCCTGGGAGGAGTCTCCTTGTGGCAGTCCCCTTGGGTAGAGGGGCTAGGGAAAGGGCCTGAACTGTCAGACCCCAGCCAGCCCTCTTGACCATCTTGAGCCATACCATCTGAGTAGGGTGGGGTGATCTTGTACTGGTCAAACAGAAGGACATCTCCTGCCTGAGTCAGGGTCACCTGTCTCCGGGGGTCCTGGTTCAGAATCACTGACACTGACTGGACACAGGCTCCATCCTGGTTCTAGAGAAAAAGAGGGGCCAACAGGCAATATGGGTTGGTTCTGTCTGTCCTGATGGTCCAAACAGAACCCTCCATGACAGAGACCCAGGCCAACTCGAGGAGCAGGCTCCTCAGAGTGAGAAGCAGAGCCCCAAAGGGCATCAAGGATTGCCAAACAAAATACTCTCATCTGGGAGATCTGTCAGGCCCAGAAGGGACAAGGTTGGCAGCAGAACTGGACAATGAACACAGTGAACATGATGATTGACTCTCAGTTGTCCACACAGAACAGAGGCAGTTCCCAGACAGCTCAGTCTAGCCTTGGCAACTGTGGCCCCCTCACAAGACTGCAACCCAGAGCTTTAATATTGTCCATTTGCCAGATACGTGGAGTTCTGCTCACGTGTCATATCTTGAACCCCTCTGAAAGGCAAGCAGGAACCCAAGTCTGCTCAGGAAGTTAATGTAAGAGGGTAAAAAGTTCAAGTCATGCCAGAGCTACACAGTGAGTCCAAGGCCAGCCTAAGTCACTGTGCAAGACCCTGTCTCAAAATGAAAAACTTTAAAGGGCCAGCGTGGTGTGGCTGACCTGGTGCAGCCCTTGCCTGGCAGGTATAAATAAGGTCAGGAGTTCCGTTCAACCACCACAGAAAGCAGGGGTGGAGAGCAGTAAATGGGCCAATAGTCCCCGGGCCTCAGGTTCTCTACCTTTGAAGTGGATGGTACATATCATGCCCATTCATACTTCTCTTCCACAGGAAGACATCTGCATCTCATTCATTCAGAGATTTCCTGAGCATCTGCCATGTGCAGACTGCACTACACCAAGCTTCCCAGACAAGGGCTGAGCAAGGCAGAGAACATCTTCCTGCTCAAGGAGATGACAAATTTGTGTGAGACGCAGACATTAAATAATCAAGTACAAAGTATCCTGGCTGTAATGGGAGCAGCAGCTGCTTCCTGTAAACAGCCATAGGGTATTAGCAAAGCACACAAAGGAACAGAGAGGGACTGCAGAGGCAGGAAAGGCTGTCCCCTGGGCATATGACAATAGTGAAGAATAATCCTGACCACCAAGCCTTAATCCTGCCATGTTACTCTGCTCAAAACAGCTAACCCAGTACCCAGGGATTGTCTAATCTCCATCACTCAGCCCTCACAGCACTCTGTGCGCACACCTTCTAAGCACTACTATACATGGCAGCACCATTTTGCAGATCAGAAGACTAGACTAAGGCACAAAAAGCAATGTTTGAGTTATGGTTGCATGAAACTGGGAGAGATATGTGGGAACTGCATCCTATCTTTGCCATGATTTCCTACGCATTTCCTATCCCATTCCTTCAAGAATACCGCCAAACTCTCCCGGTTCCTTTTATTGAAGGACGGACTTAGAAACCCAGAGCACTGGAGATGGAAATTGCCATTGAGAGTCCCATCTCTTCTTGGCCCTCTGAGTTGATAACTCTTGCATGTATCTGCATAACCAATGGACACATATCGGCATTCCCAGGCATCACTTCTGTGTAGATCTATAGGAATATATCTAAAACACAAAGGCAACCAAGCATGCATTCATACTAATGTTCCAGTTCTAATCCATCAGAGCATGGGTCATTCCAGCCTATCCCCTTTGTTCACCTGTTTCCTTTGTTAATTTACACTAGCATGGTACATGTTACAGAAAACCAAGCCATATTGTTGTGTTGTGACCTATAGGGCCAGAAATGAAGAAGTGTGCAGATGACCATGTGTGCACACCTGTAATATGAGTACATAAAGGGGACACAGGAGCCCAATGAAGAATCTGCCAAACAGCCTGCGTGACCAAATAAAGAAGCTATAGATCATCACAGCAAAGATAAAGTGATTATTCACAAACCTCACTAAGAGACAAAACCATCAGAGAAACCCAAAAAGAGCCTGCTACACTGACCAGGGCTTCACAAGCTTCCAAGGTCATCCCAAAAAAATGAAAGTCTGAGAAACCAGCCAAGAAGAGCCCGAGAGAGGTAAGGTGCTGGACCAGAAAAATGACATTGAGTGAAATCTGAGAAAGCCGTGGCCTTAGCTAATGGAAACACGTCAGTCTTGATTGGTTGCTTATAATGTGCCATGCCATGCTGGTTTGCATGAGAAATGTCTCGTAGGCTCATGTGTTTGAACACTTGGTCCCCATTTGTGGTGCTGCTTGGGGGATCTTTCAGGACAGGAGTCCTGCTGGGTGAAGTACATCCCTAGGGGTGAGCTGTGACAGGTTATAGCTTCAGCTCACTTCCGGTTTCTTCCTGTGCCCCCACTCTGAACTCCAACCGACCCGTGTGTTTCTGATGCACAGTTGAGATGTGATATTTCAGGTTTTTTTTCCAGCTGCCTGCTGTCATGTTTCCCTCACCATTATGGACTCTCCCTCTGGAACCATAAACCCAAATAATTCTTCCATAAGCTGCTATTGACCATGGTGTTCTAGCACGAAAAAAAAAACATAACAAAAATGCATAAGGTAACATAAGATGTTAACAAGGGAAACAGGGTGTGTGGGATGAGTCCTATCTTTGCAAGAACTCTGCAACACTCTAAAGCCATTCTAAAATACAAAGTGGCCTTTGTTTGTTTCTTTTTGAGACAGAGTTTCTCTATGTAGTTTTGGTGCCTGTCCTGGATCTCACTCTGCAGACCAGGCCGGCCTCGAACTCATAGAGATCCGCCTGGCTCTGCCTCCTGAGTGCTTGGATTGAAGGTATGCGCCACCACTGCCTGGCTTCAAAGTTGACTTTTAAAACCCCTTGAAGACTGTAAACACCTCACTGCACATGAGGTGGGTATAATGCCTCCGTGACAATATTCAAATTTGGAGGCAGGTAAAGATTTGGGTAGTCATGAAATCCCCCAAGCCTCTAAGACAGCCCATCAAATTTAAACAGGGGAGATAGTAATGTCCAGCACCTTGGTGTGTACTTGCATTAGCTGCTAACATAAGGATATTAGTCACAGTTCAGGGCACTGGGTAAATGTGCCACGGGTACCACCATCACCTCCGTTACTGTGCCCAGCACACTCCACCCCGGCCATTCCAGTATGATCAGCTCTCAGTGTCCTCCTCCTTGTCTTTGTATTTATCTTTGTAGGGACACCTTTGGGTTAAATGCCACCCCTGCCACGTGGCTTTCCCTTCTTTTCTGCTAACATTCAGGACTGTTTCTTCGGCTACACCACTCACCTTTACACTTCTGATTGTGTTGTATATCATGCCAAAGTGACTTGCCCTGTAAGCTGTGAGCACCTGAAGGTGGGTTGGGTGTGATTTCGCTACATAGCCCTCGCTGTCCTCAGCACAGAGCTGGCACAGAGTAGGACCCCCATAGGTTCATCAGGTGAATAAAATAACAAGGAGGAACCCCATCTTGAGGCAGCAGAAAAACTTGCAATCAAGAAGCGCTGTCCAGCAATGAGGCCAGCTGGACAGGCTCAGCCTGGCTAGCTGCCTAGATAGAGGGCTGGGCAAGGCACCCTGGGTCCCCACAGTCCTCCTGTGCCCTTGACTCTTGAGCTGCGTGGATGAGAGAAGTGAGAACTGCTGTGTGTCCTTCTCTCCTCCCTCTCTTCTCACCTTCAAGATGCCACACAAGTGACCCACCTTGGAAGACAAGCAGTCTCCTGCATAGAGAACAGCCAAAAGCACAGAGGAAAGAGGTCACTCAGGACGAAAGAAGAAAGCCAGCCTCCACCTCGTCCACAGTCCAGAGGCTGTGTCCCCAGACTACTCCTAGCTGGGGTCTGCTCACATTCAGGGGCTGGGGTTGGAGCAAGGACAGCAGGCACTCAGGGTGGCAGTGGACACCTGGCTGGGCGGGAGGCTCTGGTTCTACTGTGCAGAGAGGAGCCTGAGCATAGCCCAGACCAGGCCCTGGGGGTTGGCTCAGCACAGCCAGCCCAGGAACGATGCAGTCAGTACTGAGACAGACAAATGCACACCTGTCCTGATCTGCTGTGGCCATTTATGTGTCTCAGTTATGTTCACAGGGGAGCTCAGGGATCACGGCCTTCAGGAAGCCCTTTCTTACCCCCTCTGTCTGTCTTCCTGCTCAATGTCCAAGTAAAAGAAAACGTCATCCTAGACTCCCCACCCTGCCCCATCCACACTCACAGCTGCCATGACAGCGGGTCTTGGGTTCGCTCACCTGCCTGACCCACTAAGCGCTAGGCCCAGAAGACAGAGCAATCTTAGACCTCAGCACAGCTTCTGACCCCAGCAGGTTTTCAGTGTTTGATGAGTAACAAATACGCCTTCCAGACATGGAAAAAGTAAAAATCAATGACGCACAGAAGACTAAGTAAAGTCAAACCCACTCTAGAGATTTCTTTAAAGCAAGGCCCAGGAAGGGGAATGGACTCTCAGCCAGCAGAAGGCCTGGACTCAAACTGTCTTTGGAGTCAGTTCTGTGTCCCAGAGAACAGAAGCAGCAGGCAGCGGAGTCACTGGAAGACCCGGGGTCCTCCTCACAAGTTCTCAGACCTGTGGGAGGCATATTTGAACACACAACCCAGTCTCACCAGGCCGCATGGGGCATTCTGCAACGTCACCGTGAAGGTGCCCGAGGAGCGGCTCTTGGCTAGGATGTACTGGCACGTGGCAGGGAATGTGTACCGGCGTCCATCAAAGGTCGTGAAGTGGATGTCACCAGTCACCGAGCACTCAGCTGAGGGAGGAGAAGGGCAACTTACTCACGGAAGCTGTCCGCCCCAAGACTGTTCCACTTCCCGACTGGGGGCTACTCAGCCTTGCAGATCCAAGCCTAGGCAGGGCACAGCCTCTGCCCTCTGGGATTAGGCAGCCTAGGTTGCCTGTTTGCTGAGAGCCTGCTCAGGAGCAGGCCAGACACTGCCCTGCTAGGGTGTCCCTTTGAGGAGAGACCAGGCCCTAGGCGTGGGGTCCAGGCTCAATGCAGTCAGCAAGTTCAGGCAAGAGGTGTGCAGGACCCACTAATATCACTCTGGGTATGGGCCAGAGTGATCCCTTAAGGCAGGCAAAGCAACAGAGGAAATAGAGGGAATTAGGTTTGGGCGGGTGAACAAATGCCCCCGACTAGGCATGGCCCCAGTGTCCCTGCCCCAAACCTGAGACCAGTAGAAGAGGGCAGGTCCAGGGTAAGGGTCAGTTGTACCTGGGCAGACAGAAGAGCTGCACACCCACTTCCCTGCAGTGCACGTGCTGAAACAGAGATCATGAAGGTGACCTGCCTGCTCTCAATGCCAAGACACTGTCCCAGGCCCCAGCCCACAGTATCCCATTTCTAAGGTGGGTGGTAGAGAGTCACACACTCCCCCGCCATGGATCTAATGACATCCCTTTGGATCTCAAATAGGCTGAGTGGGGAGCCCTTGCTTTTTCGGGGTTCCTCAAGTCCAGGTAGGCAACCCAACAGAAAGCCCTGGCCTCCCCAGGCTCCTCCCTCCGGGCCGTGGACACAGACCAGGCATTGCAGTCCTCCGTCACCACAGAGCCAGGTGGGTGCAGGGTCCCATGGAACTCACAGGGACACTCAGCGGGTGACATGCAGCCCCCATCCTCAAAGATCAGCCCTAGGGTGTGATAGCAAAGGTTCACTCACCACTTCCTCTGTTCACAAGCCACTGGGCGGCTTCCCTATACACAGAACTTTTTCCTCTTCTGAGTCCACCCTCAAACCCTCTCCAGATCCTGGCTCAGGCAGACTTTACTCCATGTATCACCCACCCCAACTGCATACAACCTAGTTCCTCACCACCTGTCAAGGTCTCCCATGCCAGTCTCTTACCACCTCCTCTGTGAGAACGTCCCTGGCCTCCCCACATTCCATCTCTGTTCTGCGCCCCCTGAGCCAGCCTTCACCACACGGTACCTTGGGCTGGAGCGAGAAGTCCCGTGTCCTGGAAGCGGGCTCTGCTCCTTAAAACCAAAGCCTGTCACTTTACTTTTTTGAGACAGGGTCCCATGTGGCTCAGGATGGCCTTGAACTCCTTATTCAGCTGAGGACGACCTAGAACGTCTGATTCTCCTGCTTCCCCCTCCGAAGTGCTAGTATTACAGATGTGCACCGCCACGCCCAGCTTCTGCAATGCTGGGATGGAACCCGGGGCGGGACTGTGTACATGCTAGAAGAGCACTCTGCCCCACCGAGCTGCATCTCCAGATTCACGTTTTTTAATCTCACCCTTGCGTCCAGCCAAGTTACTCATCCATCAAAAACATACCATTAGAAGAAGTAACTGTGGCGGGGTGCTTAAACAAAAGATGTGCATATAAATGAATGGATGGCTTGTCTTCATTTCAAAAGTTCAGTCCAAATGAACTCAAATTCCTTGATGGGTCAAGCTGTCAAGAAGCCCAGCTCTGCCCCTCCCCCCCCCCCAGTCCTTCACTGACTGGTCGAGTTGTTTGTTACTTCATTCATTCATTCCACAAACAGGCATCCTCTGAGCCCCTGATTCCCACTCATCCAGGCCAGGAAGACACTGCCAATCCCCCACTGCCTGCCCTCCCCCACAGCGAACCATTGGGGCAGTAGCAGCCATCCACACAGGCGATCTCGCTGTCCACACACGCAGCCCGGGACTGGCAGGAAGCCGGGCAGCAGGCGATGCACTCGTTGTAGGTGAAGGCCTTCTCTTTACAGTACACAGCTTGGGAGGGAAGAAGACTGTGGTCTGTCTGCTTGGCGAGCACCCACCCTCACCCCAGGTCCTGGGATGGGAATGGGAGGACTCGCCTGTCCCTGATCCCCGCCCGGTCCCAGGTGGAGTATTTGGTGCCCAAGAGACTGGTGAGAGCCGGGGCACTCAGAGAACCACCTATATCTCACTTTGCAGCCACAGACCCACTCTTCACGATCAGCCTTGGTTCTCCCATGTGTCACAAGGACAGAACCTCAGAGCTTAAGGCTCTGACAGCTGTGGCTGTGAGCCAGCAGGACAGGGCACTGAGCTGAGGCCTGTGGCTGCCACACATAACCCTCATCAGAACTCATCTGAACCCCTTCCTACCCACCTCCAAACTGCACCTACTGCATTGTGGGAGTTGGGTCCTCCAGCCCTGCAGAGGGCGCCCTGCCTGTGCACATGCCCGGGCATATTCCATCAGTGCTCGGCACCAAGTGCTATCATTGCTTCCTGATCTGTACAAAGAGAGTGAATGTGAGGAAGTCCAGCCTGTCAGCAGCCCACCATCCCACAGACCAATGGTTCTCAACTTCCTAATGCTGGACTCTTTAATACACTTCCTCATGCTGTGGTGACCCCCAACCATAAAACTATTTTCGTTGCTACTTCATAACTGTAATTTTGCTACTGTTATGAATCACAATGTAAATATCTGTGTTTGTTTTCTGATGGTCTTCGGCGACCCCTATGAAAAGGTTGTTCGATCCCCCAAAGGGGTCATGACCTACAGGTTGAGAACCAGTACCATAGACACTCTAAGAACCTCAGGGCACCCTCGCCTAGGAAGGTATCCAGCTACACAGAGCCCTAGACTCAAAGCAGGACACCTAGCATTGCTAACAATTTGCTCTGGGCCTCAGTTAAATGGAACAGCCGAATCCCATCTTGGCAAGTGAGAATTTCAGAGTTTTGGCAAGCTGCTTTGTTAGGGCCGAGAATTATTAGGCTCGGTGACCCACATCCTGAAGCCTCATCCCAATATTGGGAGGCATTCCCCACAATCCAGTACCCCTCATCCTCTCTCTGCCCACTCACTGGCAGAGGTCACTGGTACAGCTGGCCGTGAAGGGCAGAGGGCTGACGTAGGCATGGCAGGCGTCGAAGGGGGGTCTCAACAGCGCCTCACATCGCTCATACACACCCTGGGTGGGGCAGAGGCGGGAGCTGGGCTGGGAGGACAGCACGGCTCTCTGATTCACCATCCCCACAGGAATCCCAACTTAAACAAAAGGAAGGTGGAGAGAAAAAGGAAGGGGCCACGGGTAAGAGCCATCTTGGGCCCTTGTAACTAACAGCTTTCTACTGAGGGCAGTGGGGAAGGGCGGGGGTTCTCCCAAGGACACAGACCTGCATGGATGCTGGGCTCTGCTGCAGGCATGGTGGTCGAGGCAGGGAAGAAGTCACAGGTCCTGGCGGGCTGTTGGGGGCTTGCTCCTGCCAACTGAGCACGAACTCCCCTACGTCATCAGTCAGCTTCCCTGCAGGGAAAAGCAGTGTCGTGATGAAGGCATGAGTGGTAGGACTAGCGGCTCTGAGCAGCAGCAGGCGACAAGGGAAAGCTGTTGGGAAGAGGCCAGCCTCCAGCGCTCTTGCCCTCCCCTGGGTTCCCAACGGAGCCACTCTCTTGGAAAAGCTGTTTCATCGGAAGAGATGAGAATGTCCTAAAATCTGTCCTGACTCACAACTGCTCCACGCTCCACAGAAGTAACATGGTACAACCGAGAGGCACAGTGTGCAAGCTTGAACAAGCACCCGCACCCACCTCTGCCTCAGTTTCCCCTTGCGCAGAAAAGGGAGCTAAGCCCCAGGGAGACTGCCGCCAAGAACCACAGCTGTACGGTGCTCAGCACATGGCGGGTACTCAAAAGGGCATCCTTGAGCTTTTGCCTGGGCTACCGTGGTGCCCTGGGCTTCACCTGTACCTCTCACCAACCTGTCCACCAGAGACTTCAGCTCCAGGCCGGCCTTTTCTCTTCCCAGCTCTCTAAGGCCCTGATTCCCACTTCCTCTGGAAACCTTGTGGGATCAAACCCGCCTAGCAGAGTGTGCAGGGGGTCTACACACAACCCCAGGTGGGATTCTCATCGTGAATACTGTACAGCTGAGGAGAGCGAGGACCAGAACATGGCTGAGAACTGGCGCAACAGTTTTGAAAGCAAGCCCTTGCCTCATCCCATTGGGTTTTCACGACCATCAGTGACCATGACATCAGAGGTCTGGCCAGAGCAACCAACTCCCATCCTGACCCAGTCTCCATCGCCAGCAAAATATCCCCCCAGGTACCTTCCTTTGGACTCACCATAGCTGGTCACCAGGTCATCCTGAGGGTCAGCATTGTTGTTCCCACACAGCCCATGTGTCCAGCCCAGAAACTCTGGGCTCACCTTGATGTAGACAGCTGAGGTACCATCCCAGGCCAGTGTGAAGGCTGATGGGTGCCGTGCGATGACATAACCAGCCAGCTGCTGCAGCTGCACACCCCCCACCGCCTGTGGCAGCTGGACCCTGAGAGCAAAGCCCAGGGCTGCAGAGCACCCACATAACTCCCACGGGCCCTGTTCTTCACCACAAGGCCGGCTACCCCTAACCTAGTGATAGGAGCTCCTTATGTCCTCATCCTCCATGTTCCCAGAATTCCTAAGTGCACCAAAGTGCATCAGGATTCTTTTATCTTCAGGGAGGTCTTTCAAAATCACAGTGTGGCCAGGCAGTGGTGGCACACGCCTTTAATCCCAGCACTTGGGAGGCAGAGGCAGGCGGATTTCTGTGAGTTCGAGGCCAGCCTGGGCTACAGAGCGAGTTCTAGGACAGGCACCAAAACTACACAGAGAAACCCTGTCTCAAAAACCAAAACAAAACAAAACAACAACAACAACAAATCACAATGTGGTTGGCAGGGATAAATCTTGAGAGAATCAATCCAGCAGCTCCTTTCTCCCAGACAGGAGGGAGGGAGACAGTAGCATGCACAAAGGCTTTCATTTTGCTGTGTTTTATAGGGAGCGTGCCGAGAGCAGGGGCAAGGGGAGGAACAGAAGGTCGGGAACAGAGAGGAGCCCTGCTCTGCCTGCCCCATCTTGGTTTCGCAGCCACAGGGTCTGGAATCTGGCAGCTTCCATCCAGCTGACCAGAGAAGCCAACATCTAGCCAGGGGTAGGTCCGAACCCACTTGACTTGCAGGAGAAACCCCTCAGGCCACAGCTTTGCCCTTGGCACTATCCTGCCAGGTCCAGGGTTGGGGCAGGCACTGGGCCTGCGGGGGTGGGGAGCAGCGACTCAGGACACCAGACAGCAAGGAAGGACAGGGCACCGAGGAGGAGAGCAAGGACACTTCAGACAGGGGCTCCCTCCGGGTCAGGTGTCCCCAGGAATCCCTAAGGTCCAGCATGACAACCGTCATTCAAATGCGACCCTCTGGCCTCAGAAAGGGATAAGTACGTGTGAGTGTTCAGAGGAACTGTACGTGAGCTCAGGAGAAAGACTTCCGGTGGGAAACTCTCAGCTCTGTAGCATTTTTTACTGCATCTGATAGCTGCGGAGCACCAGGAGGCACGCATCCATCTGCCAGTACCACAGGCTAGACACATACTGGCCCGGTGTGCACTTCTGCCTGAGAGTGGGAGAGGCTGTCTGCCCTCAGATACCGATTTCCTTTCAGCTTGACAGGGACAGAGAGCCTCTGCCCCACGTCAGGGAAGTGGAAGGACACAGTTACCTTACACCTCCGTGGGTGACCTCCTTGGCCAGGCGGATCTCACGTTCACCGGAGAGGAAGAGGCTGACAGACCTCGGACAGGTGTAGTGGGCAGAGCCACACTGTGGGTCATTGTGCACCTGATTGGGGTGGGCAGGTATTCAGAGGGCAGTCTGCAGCAACTGCCACAGGCCAGCCTGAGCTTCACTGCACCGATGTGGGGTGATTTGTGGCCCCCGTGTGCCGAACACATTTCCTCTGTGGCCCTTCCCAGTGCCCCCCTCCAACACTGCAGCAGGGGCGGAGCTCTGACTGCCCGCATTTCAAGACTGTCTGAGGAACAGAGAGAAGGGACGAAGGCCGCATGCACACAAGACTAGGAAATAGCAAAGATAGGATTCTGACCCAGATCTGAATGCGTCGGATTCCAGAGCCTTTCCCAGATCATTGGGGCATCTCCAAGTTTCATCAAATCAAAAGGCAAGATATGCACTTACATTGCGTCACACAGATGTGCATACTGGGACACACCCAGACACACATGCTCACGGACACCATCTAGGCACATGCTCTATATCCCACACGCTCCTGGCATGCACAGATTAACCCTGTTCTGCACACAGAGACACCCCCCCCCCATGCTGCTCATCCCATATGCATCTTCTCTGACTCCAGTCAAGAACCCACACTTTAAGGACCATAGATCCAGAGGCCGGTGCAGGTTTTTAGTGCTTGCGGGAAAGAGTTTGAAAGGTGGAGACACTCCCCAGGAGCCAACTTTCCACTCTGTTGCCTTTAGATATGGTGGACCGGCCTGAAGCTTCTTTGACTGAGAGGTGGAATCATGGAAACCACCCCCGTCCTAAATTGTTTTTCAAACACTGTTGGTTTTGTTTAAATGGTGTCTTACAGTGTAGCTCTGGCTGGCCAGGAACTCACTACGTGGACCAAGCTAGCTTCAACTCAGAGATCCACCTGCCTCTGTCCCTCAATTCTTCTATCCTGGGATTTAATGTGTGTGCCACTCTACCCAGATCAAGCATTGCTGATCATGACTCACAGAAAGAAATGTCTATATATAAACAAAACAAAATTATTCTACATCTTCATATTAATAAGGATGTATGCATGCCTGCGTGCCTGCGTGCGTGCATGCCTGTGTGTGCGTGTATGTGTGTGTGTGTGTGTGTGTGTGTGTGTGCGCGCGCGTGTGTGTGTGTATCTTTTCATTCTCTCCTTTTTTTTTTTTTTTTGTTTTTTTTTTTTTGTTTTTCGAGACAGGGTTTCTCTGTGTAGCTTTGCGCCTTTCCTGGGACTCACTTGGTAGCCCAGGCTGGCCTCGAACTCACAGAGATCCACCTGGCTCTGCCTCCCAAGTGCTGGGATTAAAGGCGTGCGCCACCACCGCCCGGCCTCTCCTTTTTTGATGCAGGGTATAACTCACTGCATTGATTGCATAACCCACTCAGGTGACATCTATGTAACTGTAACAGTTGTGAAAATGACCCAATTACAAATAACTCTGAGGTATGACAGACCGAGATGTAGGAAGTGATGCTTGTCATGGCACCTAGACACCCAGGACATGACCTTCAGTCTAGGCCTGAGGCAGGAGGATCACAGCCAGCCAGGAGAGGGATGACCCCGAGTGAGCACTGAGAACTCCCTAATCCTACCTCCGCCCCTGCAACTCACAGCCAGCCGAGGTGCCCTCATCAGAAATGCCCATCAGATCTGTTGGACGCCAAATCTCACCCGGCACTCAGATGTCTGACAAGCTTTGCCCAAACACACTCATCTTGGTTCAGGGAACAAGCCCAAAAGACATGGTCTGGCCCAGAAAGGTCTCATGTGGGAAAGAAGACCGGCCAGGAAACAGTTGGTGTAAGACACCCGCGGGGAGGTGAGGGGCTTTTACCCAGAGTGTCTCCTCTGCTGCTTGGGATGTCAGGAAACACAGGAAGGCTCTCAGGGGAAGGCAGTGTACACAGGGTCACCCAAGATTCCCGTCATCCTCTCCAAGGCACCATACTCTTTCTTAACATGAGCATTCCTGTCTAGAATGCCTTGTCACCCCAACCCCACTTCTCTCCCCTGGCTACCTCCAATGAGTCTCCTTTTCTATCTCAATAAACGTCACTTCCTGTAAGAAACCTTCTGTCACCGCCATCCTTCACGGAGTCCAGATCAGGTGCCCAGGACGCGGCCTTTCAGGCTTCGACACTTTGCCACCGCAGCTCCCTGTGGCACTTGTGTCTGTGCGGTGGTTTCTCTATTAAAGTGAAGGTCCTCGAGGACAAAGGCCACGTCTGTCCTAAGGGCATCCCACCGTGAAACTCGGTACTCGGAAAAAGGGCACAGTACGCACCATCGCCTGACTAAATGATCAAATGGGCAGCCGGGCCAAGTGGTGAGCAGGGGCTTAGAGACTGTGGCTCCTTCTAGACACGGAGTCCCAGGAGCTGGGGAAAGTGGAAAAGGAAGGTCCCGGCCTTGCCCAGCTCCCAGTGCCTAGTGGAGCCTGCGTGGACCAGCAGGGCTGAAGAGAGGAGGCCTCACCTGGATGGAAAAGCTCTGGCCCTCCGGTTCGTGGTGTCCCACCAGCATGTAGCTGCCCTTTCCAGAGAGGTAGTAGTACAGGCCATCAAACGTCTCCACGTGGTACTGCCCCCAGGACCGGCAGATGCTGTCCCGCTCAGGGCCGGCGTTATACACTGAGACAGAGCAAAGTGAGCCTAGCTCTGCATGAGCACCGTGCTGGAGGCTGAGTTCCAGACCTGGCAGGGCCACCTCTGTCCCCCAGGCTCTCAGCTCCTGGACCTACAGCTTCTCTGAACCCACAGTCCCTCCTGGGGCTGGAGAGATCAGACCTACCCAACTGGCAACGAGGTCCAGTGGCATTGAAGCGTCTGCAGTCACAGAAAGCTGGGTGCACACACTCGCCCCCATTGAAGCAGGAGAACAAGTCTGTAAGAGAGATACAGGGAGGTTCCCCGCTGCCCCAGACCAGCAGAACCAAGACACACACCTCCTCCCAGCAGGCGCCAGGGAAGTGAAGCCTCTGCCCGAGACAGCCAGCCTGACGGGAGCCACACGGGATGCATAAGACCACGGCACAGTCCATTTTCTGATGGAAATTCAGGGTACGGTCTTAGAGCCTTAGCCTTAGTATGCGTGAAGTGGCCCTGAGGCCACTTGACCTGGGACTCCATTTCCCTAAACTAAGCTAAGCTTCTGGCTAACAGGCAAGACAGCAAGACCAAGACTAGGAAGGCTTTGAGGGGAGCAGGGAGAGGCTGCCTCGTGCATTCACTGTTCAAGAAGAGGCCGAAGTATGAACCTGGATGAGTGTGAGAACACAGGAGAGAGAATGACCACACATGGGGAGGAGACAGAGTATGGTGAAGGAAGGAGTCATGGACAGGACACGCACACGAACACTGCCCCCAATGGGGGCAGCACAGACACAGGACACGCAACTAGACATACGTGTCGGGGTAGGCGAGGAGGCCTTAGATACAGGAGAGGTGAGGATGTAGACCACAGGAATTAACACACTGCAGGACCGCCCCACAGGAAGTAGGAAGCAAGACCAGAAGAAGTGTGAGGTGGGGTGAGGGACCAACCATCTCACAAGTCAGACAGTATGAGCAGGAGCCAGGCCATGAGCATGTGAGCAGGACACGGAGAGGCCCTGCAGGCCAAGCTGGGGAAGACAGGAAGGGACTCCATGCACAGAAAGGGGCTCCCAAGTGGTGCCTTCCCAGACTCTCCTACACGTGGGTCACGAGAAGGGCGCAACTCACAAGATGGTGCACACTTGGCCCGATGGAGACGCCTTTCCCATGAAGACATGGCCACCGCATCTGGGGCTGCAGCCTCCTTTTAGGGACAGAGAACAATTAGTTCTGAGCACCGGGGTATTCGGTTCCCATGTCTTCTTTCTCAGCATCTAAACATGCCCAAGATGAAGCCCTGCTTCCAGCAGAGGATTCAGAACAAAAGGAATGTTTGGAAGCCTGGAGCCCAGCCAAGCTCGCCCCCCCCCCCCCACCTTGGCAGGTGAAGTCTGACTTCCGATCCACCAGGTGCTCAAACCACCTCCTTCTCACCGACTGGGAAGTCCTTGACCAATCCTTATAAGTTTTCCATGTTCCTGCCCCACTTTAGCCCCTGGTTCCCCAGATCTCCCCAGAAATTCTTACGTAGCCCCAGAAATCAGGTGTCCCACCTTGCTAGCAATCCTCCGGGCCTTCGGAGACCTCGGGGAATGGGAAAGGGTGTATGGAGGGAACAGTTGCCACCCTCTTCCCATGGTCCCTGGACAGCTTCTAATCAAGCACAGCCTTTGTAAATGCAGCCACCATACCACCTCAGATGCAGCTTCTAAGCTACAAAGCACCAAAGCCATTTCCTGGAAAATTCTTGATTTTACTGTATTGATATTTCACCAAAGGTAACTGGAACTCCTGACCCTCCTGCCTCCACTCCCAAGTGTTGGAATCACCCCTGGCTTGGAGAATTCTTTAAATCTCGTCCAAATAATTGGTCCTCAGGACAAACCAGGGGTTTGTAATCATTTTCATGTCATGAACCCCTTTAACAGTCTAGTGAGGCCTGTGGTGGCACCGTCTCATAAAATTGTGTAAATACATAAAATCTAAGATTACAAAGGAAACCAATTATATTATAATGTAAATATGAAAACCTTTTATTGATGTGTGCTTGAGTAAAACTGTACATCTTTAAGAGTAGCAAACGTAACTGTCATCTGCTGGTGATAGGAAACCCCTGTGCCTCCCTTCAGTAATTGGCACTGCTAATACTCTTGTGGTTACAGTAGCAGTAATCGAAAGTATGCTAAACCTCACTTGGTGTTTGAAATAACAGTGTCTTTTTCCTCAGCCTGGTTCATGGCCTCCTGGTTACACCTCTAGTCCTCTGGAAAATACCTGAGCTCTACAGAGGCAGGTGGATCCTGTGAGCTCAAGGCCAGCCTGGTCTATATAGCAAGTTCTAGGCCAGCCACAGCCATGAAGCAAGACCTTGTCTCCAAAGAGAAAAAGAAAAGAAAGTAAGCTTGCTTGGCTACTAGTCTGGGACCCATCCCTACTTTCTCAGACCAGGCATTCTGGATAGAAATCCCCAAAGCATCCACAATACATGGGCGTGAGGTCCCCAGTTACTACAGAGGGAGAGTACTGTCAGTCCTTTTAACTCTGGAATAATGGGAGCTATCTCCCTGTGTTACCTAGATTAGATGCTCAGGACCTGTGTTCGTTAGTTTCACGTCAATTTGACACAGGCAGGAGTCATTTGGGAAGAGAGACTCAACTGAGAAAATGCCTCCATAAGATTTGCCTGTAGGCCAGTCTGTGGGGGAATTTCATGACTGATAATCGATTTGAGAGTGCACAGCTTACTGGAGAAGTACCAACCCTGGGCAAGTGTCTTGGATGGTTTAAGAAAGCAGGCTGAGAAAGGCATGGGGAGCAAGCTAGTAAGCAGCATTCCTCCATGGCCTCTGCTTCAGTTCTACCTCCAGGTTCCTGTCTGCCTTGACTTCCCTCAGTGATGAGCTGTGAGCTGAGAGTTGTAGATGAAATAAACCCCTTCCTCCCCAAGCTGCTTTTGGTCATGGTATCTTATCCTCGCAATAGAAATTCTTAAGACCAGACCTCTCTCAGTGGAAATGGGTGAAGCTGCCTAACCAGGAAACCAGCAAGGGAAGCATACCGTCCAGTGGGAATGAGGCGTATGGATGTAAGAGTCACTGGCCCTGTGAAAATGCACAAACTTCTAGAGTCCCGTGGGCAGAGGGGCAGACCTGGCTCCAACAACACTTTGGTCTACCTGCTCCTTGTGGGGTCCCAAAAAGTCAGCTTGCCTGTCTACGAGAAGAAAGTCCTTTCAACTTCCACTTTTCAACTCAAATAGTATAGGACTCTGATCCTGAACCCGATGCCTGGAAGAGCAGGCCGATGAGAAGAAGAACAAGCCCTGGACAGGAGCATGCTGCATCTGCCCATGTTGAGCTTCTGCACCCTGTGCATGCAGGGCAGAGAGCAGGGACAGTTTTTATAGTATAAATCATTCCCCCTAACTCGCTGGCCCAAAGGGAGCTGGACACAGCTGAGGGTCAAGCCTTCTGAAGGAGCTTCACCATCGGTGGACTGATGTGTAAGGTGTCTGTGGTTGTGGAATGAAGAAGACAAGTGGAAGCCAGGATTAGAAAGAGAATCTGAGTCATCCAATCCAGAGATCACCAAAGTCTGGCAAATGGAGAAAACAAACCTTCAAAAGCAAAGGATCCCGGGAGGGTGGGCCCCAGGGGATGGTCAGAAGTCAGCGGATTGTGTGTGTGTGTGTGCGTGTGTGTGCGTGTGTGTGTTCTCTGTGTGTGTGCATCTCTCTCTCTGTGTGTGTGTGTTCTCTGTGTGTGCATCTCTCTCTCTCTCTCTCTCTCTCTCTGTGTGTGCATCTCTGTGTGTGTGTGTGTGTGTGTGTGTTCTCTGTGTGTGTGCATCTCTCTCTCTCTCTCTCTCTCTCTCTCTCTCTCTCTCTCTCTGTGTGTGTGTGTGTGTGTGTGTGTGTGTGTGTGTGTGTGTGTGTGTGTCTGTGTACACGTGAGAGTATGCAGGTCAGAGGACAGCCTCAAGCTCTATCCACCTCTCTGGCCTTTGCTCCTTGACTGGTCTTTCCTCGCAGCCCCCAGCAGGTGGCCCAGGTCTTGCCTCTCTGAGCTGCCTTCCTGGGGCACTGCACAAGGTATGGTATGGAGAGGAGCCTGAAATAGGATTTCCAGTTCTCACGGGCCAGACAGGGGAGAGAAGGAGAACACCACCCTCTTAAACCCACAGCTGCCTGCTGTCCTCTGGGGTGGAGGGGAACTCAGCTATCTCCCGAAAGAGCCTTGTGCCCACCTTTCCAAAAAAAAAAAAAAAAAAATCACTAGGGACCCAAGAGACTAGGAAAAGAGAAACACATGGATTTCACGAATTTGCACATCCAGACCCCAGGAATGTTAGCTCTTCTCTGAATAAACCCTCCAAAAAGATCTGTGATTACCTCAGGCCCAGAAAGAAGCCCCTTCCCCAGCGACACCCCCTCCCCCAGGCATCTCTTACCTGGCCTTCCATCGCGGTTGTGACATCTTCTGCAAGGGACATCTCCTGGTAGCTGTGACTAGATGAGAAATGAGCTTGCCAGAGGTGGGGAGTCGGAGCAGGCCTGCTTCCACTCACCCCGGAGCCCAGCCCTCCCTGTATGCTAAGCCCCTGGACCGTTTGTGCCGAGATAAGGTGGGAGGCAGTGGACAGACGCACTCACCTGGGCTCAGGGGCGGGCTCAGGGGCGGGCTCCGGCTGCAGCTCTGTACTGGCTCTCCATGTAAGTGCTGGTGCTAAGGAGGGATGGTGGTCTCCACTCCAGGTAAGCCCCCTTTGCGGGGCCTCCTGCCCTGTTCTCCCGCTGACCCCCAAAACCCAGCACTGCCTGCCTCCGCTCCACCTCCAGCTGTCTCAAGTCCCTTCTCCAGTTCCCAGGACTCTCCAGAGAAGGTCTCCCTCTTTCCTTCTACTCCTTGGGCCTCAGTTCTCTCTAGTTCTCCACCTTGGGTCTCTTCTCAACTAACTTAGGGCCATCTGGGTCCCAGGCACGGCCGTCTCGATATCTGCCTCCCCGCTCACGGGTCTCTGCCCTTCCTTACACCATCTGTCTCCTGGCTCTCTTCAGCCTGCCCAGACCTGTTCCCCTAAACATCCCCCCAGCCCCGGGCTTCCCCAGTTCACAGGCCCTTCCTCACCCTGACGCTGCACCTGCATGAACTCCGTAGCAGGCTCAACGCCGAACAGACAGAAACAAGAGAGAAGCAAGCGTAGTCCGGTGGCACGGGCTCCCATCGGGGTGCCAGGCGACGGGAGAGCCTGCCGCTGGGCTCTGCTCCTAGGTGGGTCACACCTCCACGGGCAGCAGCTGTCCCTCGGCTTTCAGCCCTGCAGCTCCTTAAGGCCCTCCTCCCAGGCACCTGACTCCTCCCCAAGCTAGAGTTACAGGGCTGCCCAGCTCATTACCATAAGTTAAAAGCCGGGCTGTAGCCACTGTAACTACCCCTCCCCAGGGAAGTCCCCTGGGGGAGCAAGGAGGCACCCAGCACAGACTCCAGTTCCCTCACCTGGGTCCTAGAAGCCCCTTCCACTAGAAAACAGACGTTCTGGTACAGTCCGGAGTTACCTACCCTCTCTCCGTTTATAGAAGGCTACACTCGGCCTGGGACATGCCACTCGGCAGTCAGTGGCAGAGCAGGGCTCGGGCTTGCAGAGTCCCAGTCTGTGCTTCCATAGCTGCCCACTCTGGCTTCCATCTGGGCCCCAAGTCACCATCTTATCCTCGGTAAGGGCTCAAATGGGGAAGGCCATGCCTTAGTCCTCAGGATGCCAGTGCTGGCTCAGGAAATACTGTGTGTGAGCAAAGGGCTTTGCTGTCCCCATCAAGGCCAGAGTGGCAACAACAACTTTGGTTTTATGAACAAGAGGTATTTCATGTCCAGGAAGACTTGGCCCCTTACAAAGCCCCGGGGAGGGGTATAATTTGGGATGCACACACTCATTTAGCAGATGTGTTGAGAGTCTCTTTTGTGCCACTTACTGTTCTAAACACATGGTGGGTAAGCTGGCCTCTTGGGGACAGCAGCTGAGAGTCACCGACAGAGTCCTGCAGAACACAGGGTGGTCTCAGAGCAGAGGCATTTGTGGAAAGAGAATCAGGACCCAGTGCCACACGAAAAATCAATAAAGAGTAGGTTTTTGTTTTGTTTTGTTTTGTTTTTTAAAGTGTCTATGGTCACCGGAAAGAAGGGCCAGCTGGCTGTGGGCTGCGTTCTTCTGGGTAAGAACATTCTTTGTTCTGGATTCTAAATAGGAGACCAACAGCCATGTGACGCAGCAGAGGCTGGAGAAATGGCTCAGGGGTGAAGAGTACTTGTTGCTCCTGCAGAGGACTGGGGTTCAGTTCCCAGCACCCACATGGTGTACAACTGACCATAACTCAAGTTCTAGGAACCCTCTTCGGCCTTCCCAGGCACCAGGCACACACACGCATAGTGTACACGCCTACATGCAAGCCAAACACTCACACACAATCAATCAATCAATCAATCAATAAACTTTCAAAAAAAAAGAAGAAGTAGGAAAAGACAGGCGGAGACTCAAAGATGTAAACTGAAAGAGGACTATATCTCGTGTGGTCTTCTCTGAACCACTAAACGCCTCAGAGGTCTCTCCGACTTACCCAGTAAATAGCAAAGAATCTTAGTTTCCATTAACTGTCAACTTGACACAGCCTAGAGTCACCTGAGAGGAAAGAGCCTTGACTGAGGAGTTGCCTGGATCAGACTGGCCTGTGGGCTTGCGTGTCTAGGGGGACTGTCTTATTAATTGATGCAGAAGGGCGCAGCCCACTGTGGGCGCCACTATCCCTAGACAAGTGGTCCTGAGCTTTATAAGCAAGCCAGCTGAGCACGCGCCTGGGAGTGAGTGAGCCGGAGAGAGCAGCACTCCTCCACAGTTTCCGCTTCAACTTCCTGCTTGGGTTCCTGCCTTTTCTTCTGTCAAGGATGGATTCGACCTGGAAGCGCAAGATGGAATGATCCTTTCGTCCCCAAGTTGCTCCTGGGCAGAGTGTTTTTCACAGCGCCAGAGTGAAACTAGATCAGAAGGTGAGAACACAGATCATATTTTCCAAGTTATTTTCTCAGGCATAATTTATATCTTAATCTAGGCCGTAGTTTAGCACCCATGAAAACAGCTTGCTTGCTAAGCCCCGGCAAATGGCAGAGGGATCCGAAGAGGCTTCTCATGTCTCTAAGTTACAGCTGTTAAGTGCCCACCTGATCTGGGCCACTGTTGATCTCCTGGTCCATCCCTTAACATGGCTTGCACATGTCAGGCACCTCCTCTGCTAAAGCCAGGCACTAGGTCCACACCCCACCACACACCAGTGAATGTGTGTGCTGGGTTACTTCCTGGTTTGTTGGGGACCGAGCAGGGAAGGAAGAGGGAAGGGAAAGTGAGTCAGTGGCTGGGGGCGTTCCCCCACACTGGCAGGCTCCCATGGAACACAGAAAGAACCAGCCTGCCCCCCCCCCCAGCCTGACCTGCCCCCAGGAGTTTTTGTACTGGGAAGGTGAGTGGAAGAGATCCGGGTGAAACCTAGCAGAAGGTGAGAAGTGTATGGAGTAAGGGGTGGAGGTGGGGGTGGGAATGGGGGTGGAGAGGTGGGCTCAGGAAGGCCATGGCTTCTGCCTGTGAGTCCACCTCCATGAAGGATCTCCGAACTTCTATGCCAATGCCATCACAAAGAGTTCCAAACCTCAGCTGGACACATTGGGCCAGGTTTGTGATCCCAGCATTTGCGAGGTAGAGGCAAGGACTTCGGGGGACCATCTCCTTGGCTACATACTGAGTTCAAGGCCTGCCGGGGCTATATGGGGCACTCTTTGAAAAAGGAAACGAAGTTCCAAACTACCTCTGACCCCCTCTGCCAGAAGTCTCCTCTCCTCAGTCTTCTGCCTTAACCACGTGTGGGGGGAACCACTCCAAAAACCCGCCAGCCTCGCTAACCAAGCCCCCATTAGCACTTCCACACAGTGGAGTCCCTTTCCTTTCAGAGCCTCGGTGCTGAACTCCAGGACAGGTGACTCCATCTCCAGGCTGCCCTTTCTCCTCCCAGCCCCGCCCCTGCTTCTCCCAGGCCCCGCCCCTAGCCCCGGGAAAGGCGTGTCCTCGGTCTGGTGGCTGACTCACCCGGGCATCATCGCAGACCGGCACCCTAAGGAGCGGGTTGAGCTGCGGGACGCAACTGGATTAGGTTCAGCCATGGACCGGAAGGTGGCCCGGGAATTCCGACACAAGGTCAGAGCTAAGAGGTGCCTCGAGCCCTGTGGACTGTGGAGTCCCTGGTCCGGTGGGTGGGAGATGGACAAGGACCCTCTCCCTGGTCTGAGGGCCTTGGGCAGGCTTGAACTTCTGAAGTTGGGGGGTCCTCAGCAGAATGAGGGGGGAACGCTAGGAGTCCCGCTGTGTGAGCTTCCAAAATGACCCTCCCCAGAAAATGTCGCTTCTCCTTTGGCCCTCCAGGGGCTGATAAACTGGACAGGGAACCCAGACAGTGCTAAAGTTCCTTCCTTACTGGTGCCCCCATTCTAGGGGTCTCCTGGACCCCAGCAAGTGTCTGGGCCAGGCAGAGAGAAGGGAAACTGGGCCTTTCTTTGGCCTTTGACTTCCAGAGTAACCGGGAGCATCCTGCCAGCACCCGGACATTTCTACAGGGCAGAGGGACAGGTTTAAAAAAGTGCAGCCCAGCTTCAGGGGAAGGACCGAGGAGGGGTTGAGGGTGTGAAGAGCCTGGCTTTGGTCTGACAGACCCCTCTAGTAGAATCCTACTTCCCTGGGTATGTCCTGGGGAGGGGCCACACTGGTTCTTTAAAGTCCTCCAAGACCTTTACTGAAGTCAGGAACTTCCAAACGTATTTCCCGGACTGCAGGATCTGTGAGGCCACGGAAGACCACCGAGAGGCAGGGGCCCAGGGGTGGACCTCCTACCAGGCTCCAGATGGGGGCGAAGCCAGTCAACAGCTACTCACAGGCCTTGCCCGAGGAGTAGGGAGCTGTGTACTCTGGGGCTTGACACCAAGATGAACCCCTTTCCAGTCCGAGGGGTAGAATGCCTAAAGCAAGGATTGGGTGCCCCACTGTGGGACCCCAGAGGTTACAGGTCAAGAGTTTAGGTCCAGCAGCAGGGATCAACCATTCACTTAAAACATGTTCTGAGCACCTGTTTTGTGTCAGGCCCAGTCTGTTCCCTCTCGTGGCTTATTGTAAGGGTGGGAGGCAGGCCTTGGGCACAGAGCGTTGGGATCAAGGTTTGGTAGGGGCAGCAAGGGTGGACGCCTCGGGCATTCCGGCTCCCGTTCCCAGGGATGAGAAGTGACTGAGAGTTGAGCAGGACTGGGGAGCTGGTGAATATTAAGGGAACCATTTGTGTTGAGAAGTGCACTGTGAGCCCGGGGATGTGTGTGTGGGGAGACATCTCAGCTGTCCTGAACATTTGCTGAGTGTAGGTTTCAGTCAACCCACTTTAAAGGCTCCCGTCCCCTGTCTCAGCTTGAATTTCTCTTTCCTGGCTTCGGTCTAGGAGTAACTTCAGCTTTTCTTTAGCTTTCCTGCAGGGCTGTTACCTGCACTTTACCTCTTTCGAGAGAATCACCCCCAGGGTCCCTGATGTCTGGCTTGACTACACATTCGCCCCTCTTCTTTCTTTCCTGGTTCTCGACGGCCTCGGGCCCCTGCATTTCCCTGTCCAGGCTCCTCCTCTGAGTCATTACCTATTAATGTTCCCATGTCACAGGCAGGGCAGGCATCTCAGTGAGCAAGGCCTGGACTGGACTTTGTGCCCTTCTGTCTCAGATACAGCAACGGCCTTCCCCTACCAGGATGGGGATCATCTGAGAATTGAGAGGGGACATGCGGTAGAGACGCAAGCTGGGCGGACTTTACAGTTTGCTGTTGCTTGTTCTATATACCCCCTTCCTGACTGTTTGGGGTAAATTCACTCCTAAACAGAAGTTTGCAATCTAAATCTTTAATTACTAGAGGTGGTGTTTAAGGTATTGTCATGGATGACGCTGGGTGACCTCGAAGTTACTTGTCCTGTCTGTGACTCAGGTCTCAAATCTGTGAATTGGGCTTACTGTTTAATAACATGTCCTGCATGGGTGTAGGAGGCTTATGTAAACTGGGCTTTTAGGGAATCCTGAGAGTAGGGTCAAGTCTCACCCCTGCCACTCACTAATATGGAGACCTAGAGCAAGCCATTCAGTCTCTGAGCTTTTGTGTCCTTCGCTGTATGAGGGGGTGTGTGTGCAGTGCCTATAGGAGACAGGAATTGGTAGGAATTTGAGTGTAGGATGCTCTGGTCCCTGGCCAGTCTGTATGCATTACTGTAAAGGTTCTCTCTAGCTGTTGCTCCTACAGCCTTTCATGGTTCCTGTCCAGAAGCAGCCAACAGTATTTACAGCACTAACTGCCCTTCCCGGTAGGAGGGAACAGCCTTGGGTTGGGAAGAGCCAGGCCAGGATGATCAGGGACTAAGGACTCTCCCTGGAGAGAGTAGAGCACCGGCTTCTCAAAGAAGCCTCCTTGTTCCCAGCAGCGCTGGAGTTGGAGAAACCTGGTTACTCATTTGCTAGGAAAACGTTTATTGCCTCTCCAGCAATCACACGTTTATGAGCAGCTCTGGTGTACCCTGCCCCAGGCCCAGCAGCCCGAGGCCAGTCAAGCAGTGAGGGAGGGTGGGATGAATGAGACCAGAAGAGCCCTTTCCTTCTAGGGTTTGCTATGCATTCATCCATTCATCCATTCATTCATTTGTCCATTCATTCATTTATGCATGTGTGCAATAAACACTCTCTGGCCTCCTAATATACGCCAGGCAGAGTTCTAAGCCCTGAAGAGCTTAACAAAGCCCTGCCCTCATCAGGAGGAAGACAGTTTCCAAGGAAACGAACAGTTTCTTATGATGGGGTGCTGTGATGAATGCTGGGGGGAAAGTAACCCTGTGGGGGGGGGTATAAAAACCAGCAGGTGGTATGTTGTGTACAGCCATTCAGTGACATTTGAACCTGGAAAAGGAGGGAGGCGCCATGTGGTGGATGTGGAAGAGGGAACAGTGGTGGCTACAGAGAGGGAAGCATCTGTCTGCCAAGCTTCAGAATAGCAGGCAGGACTCTGAGAGGAACAGGCGGATGAGGCCATCGACAGAGTTCAGAGGCGCAGGCTAATGGAGAGTGGTTTGCGTTGAAATATGACTGGCCCTGTGACTCCCAGAGTGGAAGGAGGACCTCACTCAGCAGGACTCGGAACGGGTTCTGCTGATGGAGGTTGGCAGTGGAGCTGGAAGGCTTTACTTGTGGAGTGGCTGCAGGTGCGAAGTGGGTACGGTACGCCACCCGCTATGAGGAGCAGGGCGGCGGCGGAGGGGGCACAGAGTAACCCTGAGTCCCTTTGGGATGCCTGCGATTCGAGGCGCCCTGTAGCTGTGTCTGGTGGAGAGGGCTGTTGGGGGGCTAGAGGTGAGGGTTCTGGAGTTCTTGGGGTAGGAGTGAAGATGGGGAGAAGACCCAGATTATCACCAGGGGCCGGATGAGACAAAGGAACCCCAGGTCATGTAGGGGAGCTAGAGGTGCAATTGGAGGCCAGGCTTGCCACACCCCAGCTGAGCCACACTCCCAGCCCCCTTTTACTTTTCTTTTGTTCTGAGAAAGACTCTTGTGTCGCCCAGGTAGGCTGACCTCACACTCCCTATGTATTTGAGGACCGGCCTTGAACTTCCTTTTTTTTTTCCCCCTTGGTTTGGTTTTTTTTTTGTTGTTGTTGTTTTTGTTTTTTCTTTTTTCTTTTCTTTTTTTTTTTTTTTTTTGAGACAGGGTTTCTCTGTGTAACAGTCCTGGCTGTCCTGAAACTTGATTTGTAGACCAGGCTGGCCTCGAACTCACAGAGATCCGCCTGCCTCTGCCTCCCGAGTGCTGGGATTAAAGGCGTGCGCCGCCGCCGCCGCCGCCGCCGCCGCCGCCGCCGCCCGGCCACCTTGAACTCCTAATCCTCTTTTTTTCCACCTCCCAGGTACTAGGAGCTATGGACATAGACCAGGAGGCCAGGCTCCCTTTGTACTTCTTATTTTGAGACAGGACCTTGATAACTTGCCTGGGTTGCCTTTGAACTCTCTCTGGCCCGGGTAGGACTTGAGTCGGCGGTACTCTTGCCTCAGTCCCCTGAGTATCTTGGACTACAGTACTGCACCACCAGCCCCAGCTGAGACGCCAGAAAAGAGGGAGGATAGGTCCGTGACCTTCGTGGTGAAGGTCACGCCGTATTTTCACCCCAAACTCACCTAGTTGTATACACGGAATGTAAACACCTTTTCACGTGCCAAACCGCACTTCAGTAAAGCGTTGTTTTTGTTTTTTTGAGATGGAAGATGTTCCCTTTGGTTTTAAATGCCGACTTGCCACAACCTGAAATCACCTGGCTGGAAAGAGAGACTCGGTTGAGGAACTCAGTGGATTAGACGGGCCGATGGGCTTGGCTGTGGGGGACTGTCTTGTTGTTAGTTGAGGGAGGAAGGCTCGCCCATTGTGGGAGGCGCCATTCACTGGGCACGAGGTTCTGAACAGCATAAGAGAGTGAAGACACCAGATGAGTAAGAGAGCTGGCAGGAAGGGTACGTTTATTTTCTCTGCCTTCGACTGTGGGTGCCTTCTGACTAGCTACTTTGGATTCCAGCCTTGACTCCCAACAGTGATGGATGATAGCCTGGAACTGTGAGCCAAATTAACCCTTTTCTACCTAAGCTGCTTTTGGTCATTGGAGTGTTTCCATCACAGCAACATACGTGAAATTAGAACACAAGATAATAAAACAAGGGTCAAATAAAGCTGGAGTGTTTACTGTGTGGAAGGGAGGCTGGGCCTTGACTCACCTGCCGTGATGGAGGGCGGACCCCTGGCAGCTGCTGAGGGTGCAGAACTTCATCTTCTCGTTCTTACCTCGTTTTACATAATAAACACACATGACTGCCTGCTTTTCTGGAGACTGCCCTGAACTCTTCCCATATTAACTCACTGAATTAATGATGAAAGCCATTATCCTCAAAGAGAAACTGAGGCAGGGAGAGGTGCAGACACGGTCCAGGAGGGCTTTGCTGGCCCCGCCCCCACACTCACAGTCCACGTTCTGTGGCTCACACAGGTGTGGAGGAGACAAGTGAAGGACCTAAGGCAGAGGTGGGGACAAGGAGAGCATAGGAGCTAATGAAAGGTGCAGCCATGAAGAGGTGATGCTGGAGGCAAATGTCCATGTACCATCCCTAGAAATGCTAAGCTCGCAGCAGCCAGAGCCGCAGCAGGAGCCAGGCAGCTTCTCCCCAGATGAGCTCATCCCCGGCCTTGAGGAAGGGCAGGTATACCTGAGCAGCTTGGACAGGCAGCGAGAAACCATCAGGGACCAAGGACACGCTTCCTCTCTCCTCATATTGCGTGTTCGCATGTTGTGTCTTCCACCAGCAGAATACAACCAGAGGGTCTGGGAGGCCCTGCAAAGCCCCCAGGACAAGGACTGGGAAGAGGCTGGGCGGGCACAGAGAGGCAAAGGCAGGGCATTGCAGCTGGAAGCCCCACCGAGCACTTTAATCCCCACAGCAGCTTGGGAAGCATGCAGAGTACAGCAAGAATTATTTAATTGATTCACACCCCCTTTCCCCCCGGCCTGAGTGAGTCACCCCTGCCGGCAAGGGCCTAAGCACAGGGAGGGAGAAGGGCTCGGAACACCGTGCCGGCTGCACATCAGTGGGAGAACATTAGTGCTGGTGGACATGGGGGTGACGGTGTGGTAGAGACCCCTAACAGCTCCTGGACACTGAGAGCTCCGTTAGGGCTTCTGCGCGCCATGGCGAGTGAGAGCCTAGGAAAGGAAAAGCTTACTAAATTTAGTTGAAAAAGATTGGCATCTAGCACACAGTAGGTGCTTAATAAATGTGTGTTGGACAAGGGCACTCAAAGAGATACACAGGAAGTGGACACCATGTGGTAGATGGGATTTGAGAGCCAGCAGGCTTAGTCTAGAGTCTCAGATCTGTCTCTCGACTCTGTTTCCTCATCTGTGGAATGGGATAATAAGGTCTATCTCCTGTGGCTGTTGGCAGGGTAGCTTGTCGGTCAGTGAGCAGAGTGCAGCCAGGATGAAGGGATGGGAAGGGGCTTTAGGCTGGACCTCCAGGAGACTCCAGAGGAGGAGGCTCAGCCTGCCTCTTCCAGGAAGACAGGGTTCCGTGGGAGGAGGCAGAGCTGCCTTGGCCGAGTCTGGGAACAGCTCTTCCGTGAGGAGGAAACAGACCCGGGGAGGCTGCAGACATGTGTGCTGAGGAGATACAAGATGCTGACCCAAGACTGAAGCAGGAGGGAAGGGAGGCTCAAGATCGGAGCTGACGGAGTTCACTCCTTCTTCAGCAGACGCCAGGAGTGTGCATCTGCATGCATGGCATGTCCACGGGGGACCATGGGGAAACAGATCACAGCCAGAGAGGAGGGGAGAAACCAAGTGCTGAGACCTACTATGTGCTGGGAACTTTTTATGTGCCTAGAATTGCACACAGTGCCCCAGAGCAGGACCTCCTAAAGCTCGTTTACGGACTGGTGTTCGGGAGAATTCCAGGAGGAGGCATTACTATCAAGTAACAAACAAACAAATATATATTGGTTTTTCAAGACAGAGTTTCTCTGTGTAACAGCTCTGGCTGTCCTGGAACTCGCGCTGTAGACCAGGCTGGCCTCGAACTCACAGAGATCCTCCTGCCTCTGCCTCCCAGGTGCTGGGATTAAAGCCGTCCTCCACCACCACCTGGCTGCTAACCGTAGTTTTAAAGGGCAGTTTGAGTGATGGTGGCATTGTTACCACACAGCCAGATTTCCAGAGACTTCCGTATTTCGGTTCTCTTTCTTGTGTGCCCTTGAAAGTCTGTAGAATGAGGTGTGAGAGTGCTTTTAGAGAACAAGGCCAGACTGTTCCCTCAAGTCTCCGTGGAGACATTCTTGGATTGGGAATGGTCCCTCGATTTGTGGAGCCCCCTGCCATTCGGCTTCACACTCCTACCTCCAGAGCAGTCTGCACTAAATGGAGCTGCCTCCCTAGTCCATTGGCATACCGGAGATTCTGAAAGGATGACTCAGAAATTATAAGAGAGGCTGAGGCAGCCGGGCGGTGGCGCACGCCTTTGGTCCCAGCACTCAGGAGGCAGAGGCAGGCAGATCTTTGTGAGTTCGAGGCCAGCCTGGCTACATAATGAATTCCAGAACAGCCAGGACTGTTACATAGAGGAAACCCTTTCTCAAAAAACAAAGAACAAAGCTGGGGAGGGGTGGTGGTGGCAGGTGCTGAGAAGATTCCATTGCTATTCCGCCCCTGGAAGTGCTTGTCTGGCTACAGCCTCGAGTTGTTCACAGAATGTGGAGAAGATGATGCTGCAGACGTGGACACATCAGGACAGGGTTGGTGTGAGCTTCAGGTGAGGCAGAGCCAGGCCTGCAGGCTGTCTCAGAAGTGGACTAGAAGGGTGTGACTTGTGGGCGGGGGCTCTGAATGCAGTAGTTGGCGTCTAAGAGCTGTCCACAGGGCCTGGGGTCCCAGGAGCAGGATGTTTTCTCGGAAGACCATCTCCAGTTGTCTGTGCTTGGCTCTAGGAAGACAGAGAAATAGAATCGTGAACCCTAAATTGCCAAGTCCTCTTCCGTTTCCTACCCTGATTTTCTAGTCTCCAGTCCATGCATATTAAGTGTCTTCCATGAGGACAGTCCCTTGCTCTTTAAACCTAAGCATGCAGCAGATGCAGTCTCCAGAGAGACAGAAGGGAAAGTCAGTCCCAAGACTTCTGCCAATAGAAGAGTCCCTCTCCTGTCCTCACCCACTAGCTGCCTCCCTCCAACTCAGCAGACAGGGCTCTTATGCCCCGCGAAAGAGCAGAACCACTGGGGTTCAAAGTGTCACTTAAAAGATGTTCCGTTTTCTCCTTCCTTATGGACCAGGTGAAGAGGTAGGGGTTGTGTGGAGGGGGTGGGCATCCTGGGTATCAAACTAGAGTCTCATGTATGCCGGGCAAGCACTTTACCACTGAGCCCCCGCCCTCCAAGCTTCAGTAATCGTGAAGAGAGTCAGTCGGGCGTGGTGGTGCTGGCCTTTAATCCCAGTACTCGGAAAATAAAGGCAGGCAGGCAGATTTCTGAGTTTGAGGTAGCCTGGTCTACATATTAAGCTTCAGGCCAGCCAGGGCTACACAGTGAGACCTTGTCTCAACAACGAACAAACAAAATAAAAAACAGTAGAGAAGAGAGAGGTGAGGATTAAGATGTCTCTTAAGGCAAAGGGTTGGATGTTGGGGCCTGAAGGGGACTTGGGTGCTCTTTGCCCTGGAAGACCTGAGCCCTACTAGACCTGGGTTCAAATCCCAGCTCTGCTTGTTAGCTGTGGCCTTGGGTCACCGCTGTGATACTCCCTGTATAACAGTGTGAGAATAAGGGTCTCACAGGGCTGGTGCTCGAACAGATGTCACCATAGGAGCTTCTGGAAACCCTGCAAGAGTCTTCCCTTGCCCTTCTGTCCCCATGGCTCTTCTTCCCGAAGGGCATGGGCAGACCAAGAGGCAGACTAATGCATCCATTCAAGGCTTATCTATTGAGTACTTAATCTGCGTTAGTCATGAGGAGTGCAGACCGAAGTGGACCACCTTTTCTTCTGGTAGACAAATTCCAAAAAATTACAAACCGAAGTTACAAAAGATTAGTAATGTCCCAGCAGAACCGAGAGATCTCCTGGAGTGGGAGTAGGTTGGTTAGTAGGTAGGAGACATGGTCTCTGTGGGGAAGAAGTAAGCCCTGAGGGTGAAGTGGAGAGCAGAGGAGAACATATGCCTGGGCTTGGGGCTCGAGGGGGTGAGGGTCTGGCTTATACAGGGAGCTAAAAGGAGACCCATGCAGTCAGGAAGAGTGGCAGGCTAGGACACGGACTTCCAGAGAAGGGGTTTGAAGTTTTCTGTTTGTTCGTTTGGTTGGTTGGTTGGTTTTTGCTTCGTTTGTTTGTTTTTTCCATGATGGCAATCAACTCCAGAGCCTTGTGTGTGACAGTCAGGTCCTCCAACACTGAGGTCCATCTTCATCCTTTGATTTTACGTGCATCAAGAAGCTAAGAAGCACTCAAGTGGTATATGATCTTCTATAGGAAGATTTTTTCTGGGCCTGGTCCTAGAGATTCCCCAGCTCCTGTCCGCTGGGGGCTCCTGCAGTAAGGAAGGGTGACGTAGTTGGGGGAGCTTCGAGAGTCGCTGTCACACATTCTTTGAGCCCTTGGAGCTCAGCGGAGAACACACCCTTCTGGGTTCCTCCTATCCTCAAATACACATGTAGATATAGGAGGAAGGGGACTTCCAGGTAGAAACTGGGAAGCTGCATTTCCTGCTCAGATCCCAAGCTCCAAGGCCTGGGCCTCAGGGTCCTCTCTACACTGGGGCAGACTCTCCAGAGTCTTCCAAAGTCCTTGAGGTACCTGTGGAGAAGGCACGGTTTTCCAGGTCCTGCTCCAAGCTCCAGGCAGGCAGGAGAGCATGGCTTTTGCAGCAGCTTCTCCTATGAAGAGCAGAGACAGGACCACAATGCTAACTAGTCCTGGAGACCTGAGGGGAGGGGTTCCCCATGTCCCCTCCACACCTGCCTGGCCCTGCCACTCCGTCTTGGGCTAAAGAGAAAGCCAGGATGCAGCCCTTGGAGATTTGCACTGAACTTTGCTGAAGTACGGAATCTGGGGCTCCTGGATCCCCAGCTCCGCAGGGATGGACATGCTAATGAAACAGCTCCTGAACATGACCTCGGAGGCCCAGCTATTGACGTCAGCAAAAGCTGGAGTGATGTAACTTAATCCTCCCCCTGCGGGGGACACCCGGGATGGAGAAGGAGAGGCCAGGAGGCTGACTAGTGGACAGACCTCAAGGCCAGGCTAGGCCAGGGCAAAGTGTCCCGGCAGAGGCAGCACTGAGGAATTCAGTGGTTGGGTGCTTCTGGTGGATGGGATGTGTTATCTGAGTGAGTGGCCCAAATCCTTCCTCAAAGCATTTATCCGCCACTACAGCCACCATCAGGTGAGACTGTGGGCTTCCTCCCACCACGGCTGACACAGGGAGAGGGTGGCAGCAGTAATATGGGGTGGGGGTGTCACTGTTGAATGGGGTCACGTGTGCACATGTGTTTTCGGCCTTGTGTGCGCCTCTGTCACATTGCCTGGGGATGAGACGTTTCTGGGCTGTTCCGAGGTCTTCTGCATAGGTCTGATTTATCAGGCAGTTCGGTCCCTGGTTCTCTCTCCTCTTCCATCCTCAGCCTCAGAGCTGCTGTGGGCACTCTGGATGGTGACCTCTTCTCCCCGGGTCTGCTGTAGCATGCTGGGTGCTCATGGGACCTGGAGCTATGTTCTGCTTTTTGGACTTTCAGGTGGATTTTCTAATTGAAAATGACGCAGAGAAGGACTATCTTTATGATGTGCTGCGGATGTACCACCAGTAAGTATGTGTAGCCAAGCCCAGGCAGCCCGTCTGTGTCCCAGGAGTACAGAATGGTGATGTCCTAAGACAGCACATGCTCCGTGCTCCTGGGAACCCACGTATATGCTCGTTCACTTGCTTGAAGCTTCAGTATGGGTTCACACGAATACTTCCGACTTGGCCCTGGGCTAGGGCTCAGGGGTAGACCGTGAACAAAAAGACTGACCTTTGACCTCAGGCTGCTTCCAGTCTGATGGGGGAGCAGACGAGTACCCAGATAGGTTCACTAGAATGTGAATGTTAGGACGGAACCAGAAAGCCAGCTGTCCCCCAGCCACCTCATCTGCTGTCTGTGGTCACCCACGTGCTTTTGATTCATTCAGTTTGTAAGCTCTGTTAGGGCCCAGAAGTACAGCGGGTAGGACACTCACCCAACCCTGGGACCTCTCCAAAGGACCATGGATGTGGCCGTGCTCGTGGGAGACCTGAAGCTGGTCATAAATGAGCCCAGCCGTCTGCCCCTGTTCGATGCCATCCGACCCCTGATCCCACTGAAGCACCAGGTGGAGTATGACCAGCTGACACCCCGACGCTCCAGGTGCGTCCGTTCGTCCGTCCGTCCCCAGGCCAGAGGCGAGGACTGGGAGGGGTCACCCTGGGTGAAGAGTGGGCTGCCAGGCCTGAGCTGGGCCATCACCAACCACTGGGCCAACCCCCAACCCCTGTCACTGCAACAGGAAGCTGAAGGAGGTACGTCTGGACCGTCTGCACCCAGAAGGCCTCGGCCTCAGCGTGCGTGGAGGCCTGGAATTTGGCTGTGGACTCTTCATCTCCCACCTCATCAAAGGTGGTCAGGCAGACAGTGTTGGGCTGCAGGTGAGTCACCAGAGCCAGAAGAACGGGGCCAGGGTCTCAGATGCCCTGCTTCCTCCTGATCGACTCCGTGGCACAATGTGGGCACCCATTTTCTTAGGCCTTTGGGGGAACGAGGGAAAAGTCCAAGTGGTGTTTTGGTGAGTGAAAGTCTTCAGGATGCAGGAAAACTGTGTGTGTGTGTGTGTGTGTGTGTGTGTGTGTGTGTGTGTGTGTGTGTGTCTATGTCTGTGTGTGTCTATGTCTGTGTGTGTGTGTCTGTGTGTGTCTATGTCTGTGTGTGTGTGTCTATATGTCTATGTGTGTCTGTGTGTGTGTCTGTGTGTGTGTGTGTGTGTCTGTGTGTGTCTGTATGTGTCTGTATGTGTGTGTCTGTATGTCTATGTATGTCTGTGTGTGTGTCTGTGTGTGTGTGTGTGTATGTCTGTGTGTCTGTGTGTGTGTGTGTGTGTCTGTGTGTCTGTGTCTGTGTGTGTGTGTGAATCTGTGTGTGTCTGCTTGCATGTGTGTCTATGTGAGTCTGTATGTGTTTCTTTGTGTGTGTGTGTGTGTGAATCTGTGTGTGTGTCTGCTTGCATGTGTGTGTGAGTCTGTATGTGTTTCTGTGTGTGTGTGTGTCTGTGTCTGTGTGTCTGTGTCCGTGTGTGTGTGTGAATCTGTGTGTGTGTCTGCTTGCATGTGTGTCTATGTGAGTCTGTATGTGTTTCTTTGTGTGTGTGTGTGTGAATCTGTGTGTGTGTCTGCTTGCATGTGTGTCTATGTGAGTCTGTATGTGTTTCTTTGTGTGTGTGTGTGTGTGTGTGTGTGTGTGTGAATCTGTGTGTGTGTCTGCTTGCATGTGTGTCTGTGTGAGTCTGTATGTGTTTCTGTGTGTGTGTGTGTCTGTCCTCACACATACTAGACAAACACTCCACCATGGAACTCTCTCCTGCCCTTGCCCATTTTCTCAGATCAAGCTGGGAACCTGCTGCCCCCACCACTGCCACCGAGCCCCCCACACACACACACTCCCCACTTCCTGAAGGAGGAGCAGGCTTAGGGCAGGCACCTGCGGCTTAGTCTAATGCAGTGTGATGCTTAAGAACACAGACACCACTTCTGGACCATCCCATTCAGAGCCTGGCCTTGTCTTCCTGAAAGCTGTGACTTTAGTGAAGTGATGGGATCCTGGACCCCACCTTCCTCATCTGTAAAGCCATCTGCCTCGTCAGGCTATTCTAGAAACAGGAGATGAGATGGTGATGGCGGCTGCCTGAGCCACCAGGGCCGTGAGATGATGTCAGTGTAGCGGGGGAGATCGGTGAGCACCACCACCGAGTCAGTACATATGAGATGAATCGTTTTATAGGGTTCACAGAGGCTCAGTGATCAGTGAGCAGCAGAGCCAGACTTGGACCTTGGGTCTCCTGGAGCTCTGGCAGCACCCCAGATTTCTCTCCTGTGGTCCCTGCACTTTTGTGTCTGAGTGGGGACAGGCAGACCTCCAGGTCTCAGAGTTGTTTTTGTCCGTCCAGGTAAAGAAACTTCCAGAGCTTTTGTAATCGACATCCCCATGGGGGTGGGGGACAAGACAGGGGCTCCAGGGGGCTCCAGTGCTAATGGTGCAAGACACCAAGGCGGGGTTAGGGTGGGGGTGGGGACAGCCAGCTGACAGACAGGGCTTTGTTCGCAGTCCTGTCTCAGGGCTCTCAGTGGCATCTGAAATTTCAGCCCCTTCATTGTTCTTTCTGTGGCACAGTTTCCAGCCCAGAAACAGCCAGAGGAGAGCACATAATGAGCTCCCCTCTTGGCGTCAGCTGGGCCCCCCTTCTTTCCAGAGTGAGCTCTCAGGGCAAGTGCTTCCCTGCAGGGCCCCAGGAAGGAGGGCACCAGGGCACTCTCGTGAAACCCAGACATCCACCTTCCCACCTGCTTCTCAGGCTTATGAAACACCAGCCCCCTCTCTGGGGCTGTTGGCCATCTCTTCTTTGTCCCCTGTCCTTCAGGTTGTCATGTCACGGTGATCTCAAAGGCTCTTTTGCAGGGTTCCGTGTAGAGTCGGGGGGGGGGAGGGAAACGGATCCTGCAACCCTATCCAGGGGCCATGTGGGAGTCTTTCTGACGAGGGTCCTGGGCGAGCTCCTGTAGTAACTGTAGTTACTGTAGAGGGGACTCCACTCACGAGGAGTTAGGACAAAACTGCCTTCATCCGATGACTGAATCAGGGTTCAAGTTTCTCATGCTGGAGGACAGCACAGAGAAGATTCTAGAAGGCAGGAGGGATTTGACCTGAGAGGTTGGGTGCCCTGCAGGGGCCAGATTGAACCTTCCAATAGGACCTAGTTCTGGGACTTCAGCCTCGCCGCCACTCCTGACCCCTCCTGGATACTTACGATTTTTTTCAAACTTTCTTCATATTTATCTATGTCCTTTACTCACACAAGTATGTAGCTGGCTGCTTGCTCATGTAGAAAATGATACTCCAGGCCTTTCCTGTCCCAGCTATGGAATGAGCAGGGTAATCTCTGCCTTCCTGTGAGACTCCGGGGCTCTGACCAGGCGGCAGGAACCCAGAGCAGGCAGGACACAGGGAACCCTTCTTTTCTGGACACCCAAGGGCTAACGCGGTGTGTGTCATGGAGACCTGACTACACAGCCCAGCAGCCTCTTTGCTCCCTGGGTGACTCCCTGAGCCTCTGTTTCTTCATAGTGCCACTGTGGTCCCCACGTGAAGGCCTCTTTGCAGGGTCCATGCAGAGCAGAAGCACAAGTTCCTGCCCTTTGGGGTTGTAATAATAGGTGCCAGGAGCTCCGCAGATGTCCTCTTTGAAGTCAGTGTCCCCAGAAATGTAGGAAGTTCTTCAGCGAGCCCTCCTGTCAGGACACGGAGATGATGGGGGTTTATGTCCCAGGCGGGGGCAGACCCTTTCCCAGTGGTAATGAGAAGTGACTATGGGAGTGTTGCATTCTGGGAACTCATCTGGAGACCGTGTCCCCTCAGAGTCCAGCCTGAGTCCCCGACCTGTGGCAGCCTGTCTCCAAGGGACCTGTGCATGGGGTTTCAGTGAACCCATAGCCTCAGTCTGTAGAAGGATGCCTGGGTTCTGTTCCTGTGTGGCAGCTACTGCCTTCATGGTCTTGGGCAATACATCATCTCCACCCCCACTCCCCAACCACCCTGTCGCCTGTCCCTACCTTACTGTCTTCTCTTTCATGAGGTGCTGATATCCAAGGATCCTTCGCTCTTTGGTTGAGGAGCCTCAATATAAATCCCCAAGGCCCACGTGCCTGGAGGAGGGGATGGCCAGCAGGGGGCAGTCTCATCATGGTGTGCCTCTCAGAGCTGGCTCCACAGGCTTCCTCAATAGTAACAACATTTATTAAGAAGCTGCCGTGGACCCCGTACTGGCTGGCCTTACACACCTTATAACATGTTTGTTTAATTCTCAACAGCTCTGTGGTGTTCCCATATGAGGGAAACTATGGCTTAGAGAATTCAAGAGACTTTACTCAACTCATATAGCTAATAAGAATTAACAAGGAAGGATTTGAACTCACGGGGCACAGAGCCCTGTGTTCATTCTCTGTTCTTTGCTTGCTCCCAGAATCAAGTTTCAGAAGTCAGTTTAACTGCATTGGGTTTCCATGGGATGGAACAAAAGAGACTGTACGATGGCATTAGTGATGGGGGCTTGGGTCAAGAGTCACAGGTCCCCCTTCCAGCTCAGTGTGTGTTAGTAATTGACAGAGACACGAGGCCGCTTCTGAGGACAGGGAGGAACAAAGGCCAGGCGGGCTGCTGGATCTCAGAACCTGATGGTACCTCAGTGGGGTAACAGGGGAACCAAGATGAGGGGACAGAGCCCTGACCCCTGCCTCAGCTCTACTACCCACCCCCTGCACGCTTCTCCCCACCCCAGATCTTGGTTTCTCCATCCTGGAACTGAAGTGTTGCCCGCCTTGGATTCCTCCACTGTTGGAGGGTAGCTTGGCCGTGACACGGTACTAGAGCCCAGATAAGAGCTTTTGCTGGTTGACAGCCCCTCCTGGGGCTGCAAGCGTCTGGTCGTGGGCCTCCTTGGCACTCTCCCTCATACTTGTCCCATCTCTCTGTGCCAAGGTAGGGGACGAGATTGTCCGGATCAATGGCTATTCCATCTCCTCCTGTACCCACGAGGAAGTCATCAACCTGATCCGCACCAAGAAGACTGTGTCCATCAAAGTGAGACGTGAGTCAGGCCAGATGGGACTAGAGCTTTGTGACGGGGTGAGGGGTGGCTGTCAAGCCCCAACTCCAAGGGTGTAGGAGCTTTCCTAACATGCTATGTTTTCCCACAGACATCGGCCTGATCCCTGTGAAGAGGTAAGCAGGCCTATCTGAGTCGCCCTGTAGGCCCAGAGTTCTGACATGCGGTTCACACATGCCCTGACCCGCACTGCTCCTGGGCTGCCAAGGGGGGCGGGGGGCGGTGGTGACGACTTCACATATCCCAGGCCCCTCAAATGCACTTACTGGCTCCACCTTCTATGTCCCCTTCTCCTCAGCTCTCCTGAGGAGCCCCTCAAGTGGCAGTATGTGGATCAATTTGTGTCAGAGTCTGGGGTAAGAAACTAGGGCTACCTTTGGTGAGTGTTGGGCAGCTGGCCTTGAAGGAGGGATGGTTCCGGGGAATGTACCCTCTGGGGCTTCACATAGGCCCCTAGGGTACCTTGTATACCCCTATGGTGCGGTGGGCCTCCAGACCCACACCCCGACCACACAACGGCTATTGGATCTCTGCGAATATGGAAACTTAATCTGAAGGTCTCAAGTTTAAGAGGCCACTTGAATGCGTGTAGACCCAGTAACCTGCCTCCGTCCCTCCTTCAGGGTGTTCGAGGTTGCGTGGGCTCTCCTGGCAATCGAACGACAAAGGAGAAGAAGGTGTTCATCAGTCTAGTGGGCTCCCGGGGCCTGGGCTGCAGGTGGGTAGCAGGCATGCCTGGGCTCAGTCCCCGATCTTTAGGTGGGTGGTAGGCATGCCCAGGGCTCCCCAACACTTTCCCTTGATTTCCTCACTACTGCTTCTGAGGACTCTTGTCCACCAGCAATGGGTCTCATGCACTGGGGATGATAAGGAACTTGAGACCCAGAGCTAGAGCCACATTCCTGGATGGGCCCTTCAGCTACTGCAAATGACACTCTCCAGACCTCCTGTCACCAGTGGTTCTAGGAGCCTTTCCTTAAGAGGGGCCAGGGTAGCCGGGCCTGTAGTCCTAGCACTGGGGAGGCAGAGGCAGGAAGAGCTGAGGTTAGTCTTGGGTGGCTAGACCCTGTCTCATAAAATAAAACAATAAGCAACCATGCACAGGAGCCAGAGAATCCTGAGGAGGTTGCAGGTGCCGCAGCTGCTGTGATATCTGTTCCAGCCCTGCCAGGCCATGCACCAGCTCTCACACTTGGGCCAGTGACTGAGCCCCAGGGCACACTGAGCCTCAGTGTGCTCCTCCATAAATACCTGGAGGGATAATATAATGCCTGTACCATGGTGCTGTTATAAAGTAAGCAAAGTAGCTCACTCAGTACCCAGCGGGTAGTAAGCAGCTGGTGAATGTTAGTTACTGGTTAAGTTGCTTTTATTATTTATTTGTATTTGCATTTATTTAACACCTTTGTAAATGATTTATTTTTTATTTTAATTTTTTATCTACGTGTGTGTGTGTGTGTGTGTGTGTGTGTCTGTCTGCATGCATGTCTGTACACTTGAGTGTGGGTGCCCACCGAGGCCGGTAGAAGGCCTTGGATCCCCTGGAGCTGGAGTTACAGGTGATTGTGTGCTGCCTGAAGTAACTGCTGAGCCATCCTTCCAGCCCCAGAAATTATTTGTCTGGTTTTGTTTTTGACACAGGGTCTCACTGTGTAGCCCTGGCTGGCCTCGAACTCACGGAGATCGGCCTGCTTTTGCATCCTGAGTGCTGGGATTAAAGGCGTGCACCACTATGCCCAGCTCCATAAATGAGATTTTCAATGTCTGTCCTGGAGTGTGAGGATGTAGTTTAGCTGGTAGAGTGCTTGCTAAACATGCACAAAGGCCTGCTTTCAGTCCTTAGCACTGTATACACTGAGTAAATCTAGCACTTGGAAAATGGAGGCAGGAAGATCCTACATCCAAGGTTATCCTCGGCTACATAGAGTTTGACCTTAGTCTAGGCGAGGTAAGACCTGCCTATAAATAAATAAATAAATAAATAAATAAATAAATAAATAAATAAATAAATAAAAGCCCCCTCCTTTCTGGGAGATGGCAGCCTAATATAGAAGCTAACCACACAGATAGTTACAATATTGTGTGATAAAGAGCTACCCCCTGAGTCAGGGATGGCAAATACATTTCCTACCTGTGCCATCTCTCATCAGTTAATAGTGGTGTTCTGTGAAAGTTCTAAGTTTGTGTCCAGCTGGGTGGGAAAGAGTGCTGTGATTGATTAGTGATGTCTGCCACAGCTCTGGGAAAGGAAATAACAGTACAAGCACCATCCTAGCTGTTTATAACTTAGAAGCACCAGTAACTCTGGGGGCAATTACCTTAATCAGGGTCTGGTGAAAATCTTATAGTCATGGGAATGGACAGAAAAGTTCTAGAAGGAAAAAAATGGCATGTGTGGTATGTTGGGTGAGGGGCTGAGGAGATGAAATCTTAATGAGTTTTCTGTGACTCCTGCCTAGGGCAGCAGTGGAAATTGGGCTGGAAGGGAGCTAGGGACAGAGGACTTCAGGCCTTGAGTTTATGGCTGGCCTACAGGCTGATAACTGAGCATAAGCAGTGCTGCAGGGCTGAGCCTCACCCACATCTCTGCATCACATAGCATCTCCAGTGGCCCCATCCAGAAGCCTGGCATCTTTATCAGCCATGTGAAGCCTGGCTCCCTGTCTGCAGAGGTGGGGTTAGAGGTAAGTGCCAGGATGGGAGAGGGACAGGGGCCGCACACTAACAGGTGTTGTACCTCCCTCATAGGCTTTTCCTGGCCAGCACCGGCCGGTGACTCCCTAGTGGTCTCCAGTGGGGAAGGCATTACAGAGAAGGGGTATTACAACCCTCTGTCGTCTTCAGCTCAGCCACTGGTCCCAGGTCTGGGGGTGTGGTGATGATAGAGTTGACATTCTGCATTCTAAGCCCGATCACAACTCTGAGGATTAGGTACTTACGTTACCTCCACACCGAAGAAACCAGGAGCAGAGACGCTGGTTCTTCCAAGGGTGTGCACCTACAGCCTAGGGCTGGGAGTCAAACCTACATGGTCTTCTGTCAGAGCTGTGACTCTTAATCGCTTCTTGAGGCAAATTCCTCAACTACAGGGTAAGGATGCTAGAACCTTCCTTCTAGAGTTGTTGTGTAGATTAAATTAACATTTAGGCCGGATCTGTGCCAGGCACATAAAGTTGATCAATAAATGTCAGTCATGACTGCTACTATAATGAGGGGTCAACAAAGCCTGTGCTGTCTGGGGAGTCCAAAGCCTTCTGTTTCCGTTAACTAAACCTTGTAAAGGAAATGTCATAATTTAGCAAAAGATATTAACTTCCAGTAGTACGGTATTTGATAGCCAGTAAGACCATTGTGGGCTGGAGGGGTGCCAGCATGAACTCCAGGCCCTCCCAGAGCCCCATCAGAGCGTGCCACCTGGTCTGTTCCCTGGAAAGAGTTAGAATTGGACTGCTTGGCCACCAGCCTCTATGTCTGGCATGCCAGGAGACATTCCTGCAGATGAATGTAGGGATCACATGCATACACACACACACACACACACACACACACACACACACACACACACACACACACACCAACCCTTTTCTGTTTCTCTCCCAGACAGGAGACCAGATTGTGGAAGTCAATGGCATCGACTTCTCCAACCTGGACCACAAGGAGGTGAGATGTGGGGTCCTCACCTGCTGTATCTCCTCCCCATATGCTTCTTCCAGCCAGTGCTATGATGGCTGAGACCCTCATGCTCTCGGCCTGCACTGCTCCTCCAGTCTGACTGTCAGACCCCAGCTGACTGTCCCCCCGTCTCCACAGGCCGTGAATGTCCTGAAGAGTAGCCGCAGCCTGACCATCTCCATCGTAGCTGGAGCTGTAAGTTCGGAATGAGGCAATGGCCCCCCATGACCCCTGACCAACTCTGTGACAGGGGATGCCCTCATTCCGGGGGGGGGGGGCTGAGCTTCCTCCCCCCTCCCCCAACAGGGCCGGGAGCTGTTCATGACAGACCGGGAACGGCTGGAGGAGGTACGGCAGCGTGAGTTGCAACGGCAGGAGCTCCTCATGCAGAAGCGGCTGGCAATGGAGTCCAACAAGATCCTCCAGGAGCAGCAGGAGATGGAGCGCCAGTGAGTGGCCTGCTGGGGACCCACCCCTGCCCACATCGCAGACAAACACACTGGACTTCTGCCTGCTTGTCCTCGGCCAGTTGCATTCTTTCTGTTGTGCCCTCGGGGGCAGATTAGGGCATCTATCCTGTTCCTCAGACAGCCTGGCTCCTTGCTAAAGAGACCTGATTTTCAGACACTGGTACTTCACAGGAGAGGCTCCTGCTAGCCATTGTGAGCACGCACCATGCCTCCTGTGTTGTTCTGTTCAGGACTTTATGTTCCTAGGTTAGCTCCCATGATACCCCTGGGAGGTAGATGCCATCAATCTATTAGACAAGAAGGCTGAGCTTGGTGAGGGGAAGCCACCTGTGTCCAAAGTCGTAAGTGGCCAGGCTGGGATGCTCATCCATCCAGTCTGGGTCGGGAGCTGGCAGTGCCCACAGGGACACCTACCTGTAGTGACAAGCCCCACCTCTGCGTGTTTGAAACAGTGGGCTGAGAAAATCAATGGGGTAGGCAACTCATAAATCAAAACCACCGTCAAAATGCCAACTCCGATACGTTTTGGGTGCTCACTAAATATTTAGAAAAGGGAGGAGAGGCAACTCCGTCTCCTCCGTCACAGAATCAGCCTGGTGAGCAGTGCCTGCTTTACCTTTGGGTGGAAGTCGATCCTCCTGTGGACCTGCCACCTGCTCCCGTGGCACAGATGAAATACCCCAGAGCGCAGAGCCCAGGCTTTGCAGAAACACTCCACATCTGACACTGTCACTGACACCCTCGGAAGAGCAGCAGCAGCAAACAGTTAAAAGGCCTCTCAGATCAGAGGTCAGCCACAAGCAGCGCTAACTCTCTGGGCATACACTCACACGGGCCAATCTCTGTTTCAGGAGGAGAAAGGAAATCGCCCAGAAGGCCGCTGAGGAAAACGAGAGATACCGGAAGGAGATGGAGGAGTGAGTGTGTGGGGTCCATCCCGAGTGCCCGTGGCTGCACGGCCTAAGCTCAACTAATGAGAAACAGACACATCTGTGTCGTTCCACAACATCGGAACTGACTGAATCACAAGAAATCCACAACCTCATTGACTTCATGGGCTCAAGTGTACCGAACAGTTCCAGTTTCCCTCTTTTCTTCCAGCCTTAGTCACTGTCCTTATACCTACGTCACAAACTACACTTCACACGGTGTCACATGAGCACAGGTGGGAACTGCCTGGCTGTCCGTCCCCGGAGGTGTGTATCAGTCACTTGATACACACTGGATGGCCAGATGACCAGTCAGTGGGACCGTCACCATTACAACGGCAGGTGTCCTTCTCTTTGGGGGGTCCAGGTTGGGGACCTTCACTAGTCTAGTGTGTTGGGTAAGTTTCAGGGGTTGTTTTTCTGATACAGTTTTCATACACCCATGTGCCCACATGTTCGCAGCCTACTTTGGTAAGTTTATAGGTGGTACCTCTCTACTCTTAGGAGTGAGCTATCATGGGTGGTCCTAGGCATGTGGTAGTGTCTACATGTACAAACACATTGCAGTCATCCCACCTCTGCATTTTTACTCAAAACAGAGACAAATGCTGCTTTGTATGATGGAGTCACTCAGGGCAAGGCACAGCCTGAAGCTATCGTTCCAGACAAGGCAGAATAGCGGTACAGGGCCCAGCCTGCTGTCAGCACTGGACCTAAGTATGCTCACAGGAGTGTGGCAAGCTGCCTGCAGGGCCGGCTGACTCCGCTCCGAATCCTCTCTTTCTGCAACCCCTCCTGAATTCTCACCAAGTCTTTTATCTCAGTGCAACCAGAGCGCATCACTGAGTTTAGACCCCCGCCCCCCACTGCAGCGGTGGTCCTAGCTTGAGCTGTGAAGCCTCCCTTCCCAAGCTGGTCAGGGTCCTCCGGTAGCAATGGGTGAGCCTTTGAAGGTTCTGCCCCCAGTCACAGGTGTGGGTGTCTCATTTCAGGATCGTGGAGGAGGAAGAGAAGTTTAAGAAGCAGTGGGAAGAAGACTGGGGCTCGAAGGAACAGCTCATCCTGCCGAAAACCGTCACCGCAGAAGTGCACCCGGTGCCCCTCCGCAAGCCCAAGTGTATGTAGAACCTGTCTGGGACGGGGGTGGCGCCCTTCCAGGGCCTGAGGTCAGGGGGGCTAGACGGAAATACGATCTTCCCCCACTAATCAGCACCTCCCCAGGTGACTACCCCAGGGCTGTCTGGGCTGTATTTCACTCAGGGAGAGGCAGTGTGTGTCAGGGACCATCAGCTGGAGCCTCAGGGTCAGAGGGATCGGCTCAACCTCCTTGTCAGGGGTCTAGTTCATGCACTGGCTCCCACATCGTGCCCAATGACACAGATGCAGCAGATGTTTGGGATGCCGTAGAGAGCTTGGCAGGTTTGGAACCGGTTTCTAGGGTGACTACCCGAGCTTGTTGAGTATCATGCTGTCTTCTGGCCTGCTTCTGAACTGGGGCTATGTTGAAACCAGCACAGAGAAAGAGAGGGTAGATCGATGGTGGTCTAAGGTTGCCAGGCAACTGGGGGAGCAGCTGGTCAAAGTGCCCCATCACCCACATTCCTGCATGTGGGCAGCTGTCCTGCCACTAGCCCGCTGAGGATGGAGTCAGAGAGGAGCATGAGACCCCCCCCCCCATGTACCGCTGGAGTCTGGGTGTGTGTGCGCCATGTAAGCTCCCCCTGCTCTTCCCATTCCCCTTTACCAGCCACGTGTTCCTCCCCCAGTTTCAGCCCAGGCCTCCATCAGAAGCTCCCCATCTACCTGCTCTCAATCCCGTCTTCCAGAATGTCTCAGGAGCTAGTGGAGGAGAGATGCTCCAAGCAGCGTGGGGCCATGGCCATCACTAGTCCCTCATTCCTGGCTGAGTGTTCACTCTGTCTCTTTCTATTTGTGATTGACAAGGGCAGGTTCTCCTAACCTTATTGTGTACACAAGGCCTAGACTGTGGGAACCTCCAGATGGAAGTATCCCTGGACCCCAGAACCAAGGCTTTCATTGCTGTGGGGTCTAGTTAACTCACCCGATTTGAGATCCCACCTGGCCCTACAAGGAACCCCCCTTGCCAACACCAGAACAGTGGTGCAGGACTTCTAGATTCTTCCATTTCACTGTTCTCTGGTGCGTCCCTTCCTGGCAGCAGGGCACAGGTGTCATCTCTCAGGGACGACAGAGCATCTCTCATCAACCTCCCACATGCTAGTCCGTATTTGCTGAGGATGTGGCCTGAGATAAATTCCCAGGGAGTGATCCGTATTTTATACAGGAGCTAATTTGCCCTTGTGAGTGAAATAGGAGCTTCAGAAGGCGAGAAATCGATTTTAATTGCTTCTGTGAAAGTAATCCGAGTCGGTGTGGTACCTTCTAGAAACTGGGTCTCCGCTCCACAGAGAGCACACCCTCTCAGGGATTATGGAAAATAAAAGCCCTTTCACAAGCTAGGTATTTATTTAATGCTTTTTAACCAAATTAAATTTCCTGAATAAAAGGAACAAGAGTTTCCCTTTACTCGGGCTACTCTATCCTGAGGCAGTACACAAGCTCGGATTGATGACCGAGTCCTCGGCCCACCCGGGGCAGCAGCTGCAGCCGTCCATCTTCACAGTGCAGGCATTAGCCCCGTGTCTGTTCCTTCTCTTGCCGCTGTGACCAAAACAGTTTAAGGAAGGAGCGGTTTGCTTAGACTCAGTTAGAAGATACAGTCCATCATGTCAGGGAAGTCATGGCAACCAGCGTAGGAGGCAGCTGGTCACATCGTGTCCATAGTCAAGAAACACACACACATACCACACCACACACACACATCACATACCACACACATCACATACCACACCTCACACACACACCACACGCATACCATACACACTCACACCACATACCACATACACATGTCACACACACAGACACCTCACACACCACACACACAAGGGTCTTTGCCTCCCAGGTAGTTCTAGAGCTTTGTCAGACTGGTAGCATTTATGGCTGTAGCTTGCCAGGGCTGGTCCTCTGAGAAGCTCCACTCCGTTTCTCCCCTGCCCCCTCCACAGAAGGCTGCAGAGGTAAGGGAAGGCTGCATGTCAGCTCCTCCGTGACCACCCTTCAGTCTGGACCCAGGTAGCCAGCAGGTAGACCTGACGCAGGTTTCTGTGCCTGTGAGGGGTGGACTCTGCCTTTTTGAGCAGCCCAGAGAAGAGCTGCATGGGCAGCTCTCGAAACCCTGACCCCTCGTGGGACTCCGAGGGCTGCCTCAACCACCTTCCCATGGCTGACCAGCCACACCCAGCACCGCCCACCTCTCAGAGCCAGGACACACCGTCACAGACGCTGAAAAGCCCTCGGCGGAGTGTGAAAGAGGACAGTTCTTTACCAAGGACCCCTACCCTTAGCCAGGAGATGAGAGGCTTAAATGAGACATCGCTAACCCCCTCTCCCTCAAGGTTACCCCTCAATTATCACTCACCCAACAGACCCATGTTTTGAAAGTTGGTGGGAGTTTTCTATCAAACTAAGTACTCCTTTGTGTCCTTATTGTCTTCCTAAGATCGGTGTTCCACTGTCCAGCGAAAGTGACTGGAGCTGAACACACAGCCCCCAAGAAAGGAGACCTTAGGAAACTTTGAAACAAGGTTCACAAGCGGGCTGCTATACTTCCTGCTGGGGTTCCAGGGAGGCCAGGCTGTAAGCAACTATGTTGAGACTCCTATTATCCTAACAGCGTATGCCCTGTGTATGCATCCTCCTTGGGAGTCCCTTCATCTACTGCCCACGTAGCTCAGATAACCTCCTAGGGGATGCAAAGACATCAGGGTAGTGAGAAGATCCATTCGCCCATGAAAAGCTCCTCTCTTCAAACAGATCATACTCAGATAAAGCCAGCCGTCTCCCTGCACCTCCAGCTTTCAACTCCGTGCCCTGCAAAATGGTCCCCGTGCTGATGTCAGGTCAGAGGTCCCAACTGTTAACCCATTTTACAGACAGAAGAGTCAAAGCTACTGAGGTTGAAAGTACTGTGTGAGCAAGAAAGCTGAGCTGGAGGCTGTTGAGCCCTGCTGCTGCCCCAGATCCCACAGCTTCCTGAGACATTAGTCACAGGTTCCTTGGCTCCTAGACATCTCTTCTTGTGAATCCTCTTGGTTCATCTGCTTGTCCTTCTTTCCCCCTGGGTAGATGATCAGGGAGTGGAGGCCAAGCTGGAGCCTGCGGACCGCCTGGATGGAAGCGTGGAGGAGCAGGGACGGCAGGTTGGCACCCATGCTCCGCTCCCTGGCTTGGCTGCCCCTGCTCGCTCTGCCCACCTCCTTCAGACATAGTGGAAACACCAGCTCGAAAGAGCAGCACCATGATGGGAACCACTGGGGTCTGTGAGGATGCTCTAGGTCTCTGCTCATCCTGTGCTCTGAACCAAACTTTAGGGACAAGATTCATGGCTGGGCTGAAAATTTATCCGCCACTTGCCAGTACAGTCCAGCCACTGACTCAAATATTTAAATACTGCCCCCCTAAGCACCCCCACTTCTCTGACCTCTCCCATGAGACTCCTTAGACCCCTCCCACATCAGACACAGAGCTGGTGTGCCTGATCCGAGCATGGGCCGTCACCCATGACAGCCTTGAGGGCTCAGGTCTCGAGTACCGACCCACTGTGTGGTTGCCTGGGCAAAGAGACTACGCCTTGTTTGTCTGGTCTGGGTAGGGGATCTCCTTTCTGGAAGCTTATCTCCTGCTTATTGTCACCACAGCTGCCCTTCAGAACCTTCCAAAATAACTGCCTTTCTCTGTGAGCGGTGAGCTGTGCTGTGAGACACGTTGGTTCTGTCTGGAGCAGTTCCAGGCAGAGGCTCGGCTGCCTTTTGTGTGAAGCCCTTTCTTAGCCATGGGGACCAGGCATCAGCTTGAGGAGTGCTTTTCTGTCTTTCCCTGGGGCTTTGTGTTTACAGCCGCGTCTGTGACTGAGAAAGCATGTCTTTCCACAAGGACAATCTTGCTGGTTTTCTGGCATGAACTTCTGAAGCCAGTGTTCTGGGGATGGTGAGCTGGAGCTTGGGAATCAGGGCAGTACTCAGGCGATCTCCAGCCTGCTTTGCCCCAGATCCCTCATCAGGTGAGGGAAAAGTGGGCCAGAGAGCATGGTTTTGCTGTTGGATTTCACAAAGCCACCCGTTCCTTGGGAGCCCACCTCCCAACTGTTGTCCACGATGCTGCGTCTCATCATTTGTTCTCTGTCCTTGTAGCCTTTGGGTGGTTTTACCGTTACGATGGCAAATTCCCGACCATCCGGAAGGTAGGGTGGGCCTGAGCAAGGTGCCGTGTGCCGCTGAATTTCATGTGAGCTGTGGTCTTTTCCAAATATTTCTTTTCCCCGTTCACTTGCTAAGCTGACCCTTCGATCGCTGTCTGTCTGATATCTGGCAGAGACGCCGTGGTGGAGGTGCCATGGGATGGAAGAAGGCATTCCTAGCATCAGACTTGCCTAAGCCCTGGGTGGCTCTGATGGCCTTGGGCGGGAGCAACTTCAGACTTGCTATGCCAAGCAAGACCAGAGCCATGACCAGAAGCCTGGGCTGGGCGGGGTAAAAATGCGAGGGTGGGTGACATAAAGCAGTTCACGACGACCCTGCCAGATGCAGCTTGTGTGGAATTTGGCACCCCAGCCTGGGAAAAACAGCCATATTAATTCCAACTATTCCCTAGACCTATCTCTGCCCGGGTCTAGGATTATGTATCTTTCCATTCTCTGAGACCTTTAATTTTCTATCTAAATCTTATTACACTATCTCCAGGCCCCATAAAACTCTCATCTTTTGTCTTACTAAATTTCATCAACATTTGATTATGAAAATGCCACGGTTAATATCTGTACTGTATATTAGACATTCAAGATGACTTGGTATTTAGAAATCAGGCTACTGGCATACATCTGAGTGAATTCAATGGTATGACATCACTCAACCAGCTCAGCTCTCTAGCACGGTCCCTTGGAAGCAAAGCTGTGGCAGCTCATGAGTTTAGGGCACTGCCCAGCACACCCCGTTACACAACAGCCGTGGTACTCCTGACACAGGTGTGCATTTTTACCTGGGATCCCAGCTTTGCACAGCAGGGAACAGGCTTAGGCTACAGCTCCTGAGGACTCCTTCCCACCCTGTTATAGTCTCAAAAAGTGTGTGGTCTCCTAGGCCTGTGCCCTCCATGCCACAGGCTGAATCCATGAAGTCCTGTCCATGCTTTTGACATTGTGACATGACATTGTCATCCACAAAATTCACATACAATCAAGTTACAGAAGCCTTGCAAGAGTAATCTCATATTGTTTTAAGTAAGTCTGTGGTTTTGTACTGGGCTACATTTGTAGCTATCCTCACTGCAGGCTGGAGGCTGGACATGTCTGGGGGAGTCTCACTGAGTTAGATTGCTAATTGTTCCTTTTATAGTCTCTATTAGAACTTGGCTAAAGAGAACAGCAGATACAGTACAAATGTGCATGCATATATTCATATATATATATATACACATGCATACATAGATTACACATGTGTGTGCACACATATACACACACCACACATATACACATACATATGTAGATTTTACTGGAAAAAAATAAAAACAAACAGATAGGGCACATGTATTCTCCAAACACTAATAGTTATGGAAATGGAAATGAGCTGGAATGTTCTACACACACGAATCATGTCCCTTGGAAGTTGCTCTTAGTAAAGGGTCAGGCTAGATTCCCCAGAATCAGAATATCCACTGTCATTCCAGAACAGCTGGTATTTTGGTTTTTGTTTTCATTTCCCAAAGAGAACAGTTGTTGGTGGATAGATGGAAACGGATATTTGCCGTGAATATCACTGACAGTTAGAGAGACAACACAAGCATATCCCTCACACCAGCTCTGAAAACCCATCATCACTTTGTCCAGAGCCACCAGAGAGGCCTTGTTTCCTGGCAGCTGGAGGCAAGGAATATAAAGGGAATTCACAGCTGTGAGCATCAGTAATCAAAAGCCCCTTATCTGAAAGGGGAATTCGTGTCTCTTATTCCTACGCTGGCAATAAGTCCTCTCAGCTCAAGGCCACCAGTTCATGTGGCCCCAGTCTGTGCGGGGCCTGGAGGAGTTAGGGTTTCATCCAGGACCCTTCACAAGAACTGCGCGAGTGAATTGAGGCTGGGGAGATGCCTCAGTAGGTAAAGCACTTGCTTCTCAAGTGTAAGGGCCTGAGTTCAGATCCCAGAACCCACATAAAACCCTGGGTGTGGTAGCATGCAACTGTAATCTCAGAGATGGCCAGATCGGGGAAGAGGCAGGCAGGTCCCTAGAGACTCACAGGCCTCTGTTGTGAAGTTCCAATCCAATGACAGGGCCTGTCTTAGACAAAAGGTGGAAGGCTCCCAAGGACCGCTACCTAAGGCTGTCCTCTGTCCTCTACACATATGTGCTATAGCAACATGTGCATTCCCTGCCCACATGTGCGTACACACACACACACACACACACACACACACACACACACACACACACACACACCCCAAGGAACTGCTTTAGTAAATCATGCATGGCCTGATGTGCAGGAGCACCCAGCCTGACAGGAAGGCAGACTCGTGGGCATCTAAGTTATCTGTACAGGGGTGGAGGAGCTCCCTGGCAGTGCTCTGTGGCAGTTTGCCCATCTGCATCTGTCAGTAGATGCTCTTGCTGAGGCTGGGACAGGAGCTATCTCCTGCCACTGCCCTTCTCAGGAGCCCACTCTGGCTATGAAATCTTGACTTTGCTGTAGGTTTTGTTTGGGTTTCTAACCAATAGAATGGCCCTTCCTCTCATGGTGGCCCTGAGGAGACCATGACCTATTTCTAGCCAGCTGCCACTAAGTAGAACATTTTTGACTCCTGCTGAGGATTGCTGTCTGAACCTACAACATGATGTGGGGTTCATCTCTGAGCTGAGCTAGGGGTCTGGTGAGCAGGGTAGGTCATGGGCCAAGCAGAATTGAAGTAAGGAGAAGCATCTCCTTGGGATGTTGTGAACTGCTCTGTAGGCAGGTCCCAGAGGCAAGCATTTCCAAAGCATATTAGTTGTTCTTGGAGAGAGGGTTGTCTTTTGTGAGGGCAAGATGAGCCCATCAGAGGTCCATAGTAACCCCCTAACCTCAGCTGACATGAAAGGTTTGCATCTGTTTTGGGGAAGTTCAGGCCCTCCTTTGGGCCTTGGACTCTAAGCTGACTTAGAGCAGAAACGCAGAGGCACAGTTGTTCTGGAAATTGCCCTGAGTCTGGCTTTCTCCACACCTTCTTCTGAGTGCTGACTGCTGTGTGATTGGAGTGATCTTCTACCTGAGTGTCCCTCTGCCCCAGAATGTCTGAGCACAGTGGAAGACTGGGACCTGGAGAACTCAGGTCTGAGCCTGGCTCCCTCACTTCCTAGGTGTCTGACTTTGGGCAAGGGACTTGACCTCTCTGAGCTTGTAGCTTCCTCCTGACCCAGCATCTCCCAGCCCTGGAGTCTCCAGAGAATCCTCAGTTGAAGACACAGTTTAGAGGGAACCCTGGCTTTGTATGCTCTGGGCGAGTCTGTGTACAGTTTACAGATCGACAGAATCCAGAGTTCCTGGCTTAGGGCCCACATCTAGACCAGGACAGATGACCTCTGCAGGTGGACTAGCTCTCTCGGATTTTCCAATCTCCCAGAATGCATCTCTGGCATCTGAACAGGATCCACCTCTGATGCCAGGGAAGGCAAGCACCCAGGTCCTAGGAAGTAAATACGATACCTTTTATTGAGCAGTCCTTTGAGATTTACAAAACCCTTTCACAGACGGTATTTCGTGGGCACTGGCTAGAAGCCTGTGGCGGGGCAGCTGTTACTTTAAAGATGTGATGAGTCCAGGCCCAGAGAGGTTGCAGATCTTAGCCAAAAAGTCACACAGCTGGGTAGTGAACCAGTAAGCCAGTTCTGGCTGTTGGAGGAGTATGTCTTCCACTCTGCAGTGGGCAGCAGTGGCCTGCCTGACCTCAGCCTAAGGTCCAGTGCCCAGTGTGGTAGGACAGAGCTTGGAGTGGGGCTCACTGAGGCAGGCTGCCTTGTCTTGTCTGCAAGCTGGATGCCCTGCTTGGCCTGGGCTAATGCCAAGGCCACCTTATCACCCTTATCACACACACGATGCTCCATCTGCCCAGAAAGGAAAAGAGAAGAAGAAAGCCAAGTATGACAGCCTGCAGGACTTGAGGAAAAACAAGAAGGAACTGGAGTTCGAGCAAAAGCTGTACAAAGAGAAGGAAGAGATGCTGGAGAAGGAGAAACAGCTGAAGATCAACCGGCTGGCCCAGGAGGTGTGTGCCTGTCCCGGGTGTGCCTGTCCTGGGTGTGTGCCTGTCCCGGGTGTATGCACTGTCCCGGGTGTGTGCACTGTCACGGGTGTGTGCCTGTCCCAGGTGTGTGCACTGTCCCGGGTGTGTGCCTGTCTGGGTGTGTGCCTGTCCGGGTGTGTGCCTGTCCCAGTGTGTGCACTGTCCCACCACACTTCCAAGGGCCAGTTGGGATCTTTCTCCACAGACAGAGTGTAAAGACAGGTCCTTCCCTCCCAGTCTAGAGATTGTAACTGCCCCACCTACCCACGGTCATCTAGGCTAGCTCTAGGCCAGCTCTTAGGGTCTGGGTCTGAGGCTAGCTCTAGGCCAGCTCTTAGGGTCTGGGTCTGAGGCTAGCCTCCCTGCCCAGACTAGGTCTCAGGCTTGTCACTTTACTTAACCCACCAAGGTATAATTCCATGGCAAGGCCTCTTCTCCTTAGGTATGGCAATGGAGCTGGTCTTCTGGCTCACAGTCTAGCTGAGGTTAACCCCTGTGCCTCTCTTGAAAGTCTGGTTAGCCTTCCAGTCACATGTCTGCTCTCCCTACCAAGTCCACCAAGTTGCGTGGCTCTCGGTATATAAGGTCCAACCTTTCAGTGTAGATGTCAAGTTTGAAATTATCTCCAGTAAATCAGGCTTAGAGTCTGAGGCTGCTCCCATCAACACAGTGTGTCTGAGGCTAGACCTCTATAACCTGGGAATATACCTCAGACTAACCATGCCAATAGTACTCTCCCAGCACGAGAGGTTTCTGTGTCTTGAGTGAGGTGGTTGGCCTGAACTTCCTGACTGCAGGCAATATTCTTTCTGCTTCTCTTTAATGCTCCCATGAATCACAATGCCAGGCTGATTAGATTATAAAACCAGAGAAGTCCTGGGAAATGCGAAGTGTATTAGGTCTGGCACTAAGAATAGATTAGCTTCAAAATGAAGAATAAGATTGAACTTGCATTTCTGAGGACAGAGCAGCCCTGCGGGGAAGCGAGAGTAAAGTGAAATCCGTAGAAGGGGCAAAGAGGCTGCGAAAGAACTCCAGGAGCCTCGGGGTGATGTGGATCTCGGGAGCCAGTGTCGTCAGGCAATGCATGAACCCCTGCAGGTTTTGCTGTCACCCTGACATCGCAGCCTCTCTACTTCCAACTTCTGTTCTCAAGTCCAGGTGGTGGAGGCCTGGATCTTTTTCTAGATGCTGACACGCGGGTCTGTACTGGGGGGGAGGGGAGTTAGAGCAGTGCCTCTGTGCGTCACTGCCCATGTGGCTCAGTGTACCCTTTGTCCCCTCCTTTGGACACTGGTCCCGGGTCCCAGGTGTCCGAGACTGAGCGGGAGGACCTTGAGGAATCGGAAAAGACTCAGTATTGGGTGGAGAGGCTCTGCCAGACCCGCCTCCAGCAGATTTCCTCTGCCGAGAATGAGATTACTGAGGTAACAGAAGCTTCTCTTCGCATGGACCCTCCTTTAGAACAATGCACCCTGAGGACAGCGGGAGGCGTGATGGCCGTTGGTGATCCTCACCACCCACACCGGTGTACATTTCACTGTCTACAGCCCAGCCCTGACAGCTCCCACCACCTCCTGTCTGTATTTATGAATTTATCTTCTGAGTAACAAATCCCTTCTGTTCTGAGACAGTCCCCACTGGGCCTGCTGTCCCTGCTGTAGTACCAGGCTCCCCTGCATGCTCAAATGTGTCCCACTCTAGAGGGTAAACGGTCTAATCATGCCCAGGTGGCATAGCTTGGGCCTCTCCTTGGGCGGGAGGCTGGGTAGCAGCACCCACTGTTCTGGTCTGAGTGATGAGGCTCTAGCAGCAGAAGAAACAGATCAGGACGTCGTTGCTGATCTGCTGTGGAGTTGATAGTGACAGAGCTTCTTCACCCCCAGATGACCACAGGGCCCCCACCTCCCCCACCTTCTGTGTCTCCTCTGGCCCCACCCTTGAGACGCTTCGCCGGTGGGCTCCACCTCCACACCACTGACTTGGATGACATCCCTCTGGACATGTTCTACTATCCTCCCAAGACTCCCTCGGCCTTGCCCGTGATGCCCCACCCTCCACCCATCAACCCACCTTCCAAGGTCCCTGCCCCTCCTGTACTTCCCTCATCAGGCCACATGAGCGCCTCATCCTCACCTTGGGTGCAGCGCACTCCACCCCCGATTCCCATTCCTCCCCCTCCATCCATTCCCACTCAAGACCTCACTCCTACTCGCCCACTACCCTCAGCACTAGAAGAGGCCTTAGGTAACCACCCCTTCCGCACTGGGGACCCAGGCCATCCGGCCGACGACTGGGAGGCAAACACCCATAGTGGGAAGCCCACCAGCTCCCCTAGCCCCGAGCGGAGCTTCCCACCCACCCCAAAGGTACCACCTCATTCCGCATGTTGTGCTTGCAAACCAAGTGGGGTGTGGGTGCTGTTTCCTGTGCCCTCCGCTGCTCCAGTGAGAGGAGACGGGAGGAAACATCATCTCTCCCCATTTCCCAAGTGTGGTGTCCTGTCCTGCATGGGTGTGCTTTCTACTGGTGTCGAAGTCCTGTGTTGACGTGGTGAATTGCTGTGACCATGAAATGAGCAGCAGTGTGTCGGATCAATGTCACTGTCCTCTTAGCTCCTGAGCTAGTGAAGGCTGGTGACCTGCAGTGTGGGCCTTTCTGGTTGTGTGGATGAATAGCCAACTGTATCGTTATAGTAAGTGAGAAAGCCTCCTAAGTGGGAAGTGAACCCCTGGTTCACATGGGGGAGAGCTGAGGGGGTTACCTAGCTCTGAAAATAAAAAGACAACTACCCAGGGTAGTGTTAGGACATCACAGCACCCTTTCCATAGCACTAGTCAGTGACATTGGCTTGGTGTGTGATACTCAGACACTCTGGCCACCGCCCAAAAACGCTGATGATGAGAGAGTTCTTAGAAATTCTCAAATTTACTATTAAAAGATGAGGAATGTTTTTCTTGGATGTTGAGAGATTGAGCGCTGGTATTTTCAGAAAGACACATTTCCCATCGCTTGATCTTCAGCCAAAGACTGCTTTAGAAGAACTAATCCCTGAGGACCATGTGAGACTTTGATCCTAGTAGCTCATGGCCAGGCTCGTGACTCAGCAGAGGAGGCTGCTGTCCGCTGGGGTGAGGTGTTGGAGGTGGTGGGCAGTACCCCAACAATGGCTTTCATCAGCCCCTACTCAAGTTCCCAAAGGGAGAGTGGTTTTAGTACTCCGATCATTCAGAGGAGTTGGCAATGTCAGGTTCCTGATGCTGACTGGCTGGCAGTTCCCGGCTGGAGGATCGCAGAGGGACTGGAATCCTGGGGTCCTCTAATGAGGAACTTGATTCCTGCAGCTCAGACAGGGAGAGAGATGTTTCCTCACTCTGGGAACATCTCTCCAGAGCCAAAGCAGCCATCAGGTTTAGGAGACTGTGTTAGTCTGGCAAGAAGGTCCCATCCTTCTCTGTGAGTGACCCCCAAAGGGTGGGCAGTAGCTTTTCCTTAACAAATCTGATTCCGAGATCAAGCACCAGGTTCATGCCTTGTACCTCTTGGTGTAAGAAGTAGATAGGGGCAGAGCTGAAGAAGGTACCGTGAGGCTGACACAGCTACCGTCCAGGAATTTGACATTTGAAGGGAGAGCAGCTACAGATACAGGGCTGGTCTCTAAGCTAGCACAGCTAAGTGCTCCATCTGAGGATACCTCTGCTTCACTGGGGCATCAGAGCAGCAAGGAACGTAAGGGTGGCCGAGAGACCATAATGAGTCAGACCTTGTAGTCTGGAATCTTGATCTGCCATTCCCTGGCTCGACGACTTCGGGCACCTGTTACTCCTTATATGTGAGCTTGGACATCCTGGTCTGTAAAACAGGAATGCAAGTGGCACCCACCTACTGCGAGAACTAGACAAGTTGATACATGGAGGGGAGGGGGCAGCATGATGGATCCAAGGTGTAATCTCAGTACTGCAGAGGCTGAGACAGGAGGACCACCGAATTTGAGGACAACCTGAGCTACACATGAATTTCAGAACAGCCTGGGTTACAGAGTGAGACACCAAAACAAAAGAAAAACCTTACAAATAACCATAAAAATAAACAGGGTCTCATGTTGCTCAAGCTGGCCTTGAACTCATTATGTAGCCAGAGATGACCTTAAACCTCTACTATACCTGCTTGCATAGTTCTGGGTTTGCAGGCACGTGATACCTGCCTGCTGGGGACTGAGCCTAGGGCTTTGTGGGTACCAAGCAGGCACTCTAACAGCCAAGCTACATCTCCACCCTATCTGAAGGCGTTCTGAGTTAATACTTAAAAGAGTAGCAGGTGCATGGTCAGTACTCAGCAGACAATAAGTATTGCTGTTAAGAATTCCTAGTCCAAGTAAATTAGAATGGGGTAATTTAGAACAAAACCATGAATGGGAGATAATCTCAGCAAACACTGTGTCAAGATTCAAGACAGCTTCCACTCTCTAACTTTCTAAGGACTCTTGATCAGAGCAAAGGAAAAGTTCAGGTCCCCACACAAGGAACCTAAAGGACTGGACCATGAATATCTCAAGTGACAGGAATCGCAGAGCTGTCCTTGATTCAAAGCTGCTCCATCACGCTGGCCTTCATCTCATCTAGCAAGTCCTCCACCTGGGTGCCCCTTGCGGGTGTTCAATGTGTGGGTGACAGCATGTCTGCATAGTCATCCCACCCATTAGTAGGCTCAGGTAGTAGACACAGGCGCTGTGTGTGCCTGGCATCCCAGCTCCTGCCTGAGAGAGGCTTCGGGCATGTATGTATGCCCAGGAGAGGAGAGGGGAAGAGGGGAGAGCTAAACCATGTATGTATGCCCAGGAGAGGAGAGCAGAGGAGAGCAGAGGGGAGGGGAGGAGAGGAGTTGAGTTATTTGTATATTCAGTCAATACATGTTTGTGAAGCACCTGCCATATGCTAGACACTCTGCTAGGCACTGGGACCCACCATTAGACAGGCAGCCATAGTCCCTGCCCAGGACAGTCTAGTAGAAACAGGGTAGGGGGAGGACCCACAGGTGTCTGGGGTCAGTGGGACTGGGGAGGAGAAATCTGAGGACGGCAGTAATTTCCATGCGACAAAACCCAGCAGAGCAGAGGAGCAAAGGCTTCGAGACAGCAGATCCTGACGTCTTCAAGGCTGAAGTTGGGCAGTGGGAGGAGTCTGGGGAGGGGACAGTGGGGAGACAAGAAAGGAAGGTAGGGGCCAGAGAACACTGGCTGCTCTTCCAGAGGACCGGGGTTCAATTCCCAGCACCCACATGGTGGCTCACAACTGTCTGTGACTCCAGTTCCAGGGGATCTGACACCCTCACACAGACATACATGCAGGCAGAACACCAATGCACATAAAATAAAAATAAATCTTTAAAAAGAAAAAGGGAAGGTAGTCAGGCCAGGGGGGATGTTGATCCTCTCTGGGGACCTGTCAAAGGGTTTGGGGACAGGGCTGTGCCTTCATGAGAGATGTTTTACTGAGTGATCACATGGTTAGAACAAGTATTGTCAGTTCCAGAATGGTCTGTCTCTGCCCTGTCCTCGCCCCGGGGCTTTTGGATACTGTGCCTAGACACTGGGAACCACGGCTGCCTCAGGTCGCTCCACAGGGACTTGAGCACTGCCAGAGGAGAGAACCTTTGAAGGAAGGGAATGTTGGGTGACCAGTGTGAGGGAGACTTGAAAGCGTGCCCTCTGAGTGACAGTGGCTTATTCTTAGAGCCACTCAGACACACTGAGGCAGTGGAATTCTGTTTGTGAGAAGAGCCTACCCCAGACCTCTGTCAGGGCGGCTGAACCGGCTGGCTGGGTGCATGGGAGTGGTTTGCATGTTTGTAGAAGTGCCATAGCTATCCCTGGCCACGTTCACCGTGACTTCACATGGGTCTCTCTTAAACTAACCCTCTAGACATTCTGCCCAAGCCCACAGCCTCCACGAGGCCCTGGCGTGTCCACCATCTCCAAACCTGTCATGGTCCACCAGGAACCCAACTTCATCTACAGGCCAGCTGTGAAATCAGAGGTCTTGGTAAGCCCCTTAGCCCCCCCCCCACACCCGGGGGTGTTTCTAGAGCAGCAAGCCAGTATCCTCTTGCCCAGGTTTTGACACCTCTGGAAGGGAAGTGAGATATGTCACAAAGTCAGATCAGATGCCATCTTGTCACCTTCTTGCTCAAGAGATGAATTGGCGTGATATGCAGTGGGCCTGGACCCGTCTGGTAGAATTCCTGTTCTCTGACTACATAGCCTGCAGCTCCATCTTTACGACAGTGTTGAGTCTGGGGAGATGGCTGAGCTGGTGCAGTGTTTGCTGTCCGAGCACGAGGGCCTGAGTTCAACCCCCAGGATCCACACTTTTTAAAACACTGGACATGGTGATGCAATCCCAGTATAGAGGAGACAGAGACAGGCGGGTCCTTGGGGCTTGTTGGTGGGTTCCAGGTCACTGTGAGACCCTGTCTCAAAAGATAAGGTGGGTGGCATCTGAAGAGTGACACCTGAGGTTGTCCTTTGACCTCCACGTACATGTACATGCATGTGCACACACGTGCATGTGCACACATTTGTGCATACACACACAAACCACAGTGTTAATACTTAAGACTCAGGGGGCTGCCGTGTGTCAGACTCTGTGCAGCCTCAGAAGATGGCTCCCATCATCCCTGTTCACAGCTGAGGAAGCTGTGTGGAGAGGTGTTGTTTGTCCCTGGCACATCCTGGACTGCCCCCGGCCCCCAGGCTCTGGAACGCCAAAGCCATGATCTTACCATTACTACCAGAGCCTAAGAGATGGTGTTGGACTTGACCTGCGTGCAAGGCCTGTCTGGCCAGGCATGCGGCACCCTTCACCGGGAGAATGGCCAAAGCAGATGCTTCTCAATCCTCACTAGGACCAGGTCCTGGGTGTGGCCCTGGGGGAAAGGTCTGCTGACCCCGGTCCCCACAGCTAAGGGAGCTGGGGCTCACAGGCACCCCACAGGGATCCAACCTCTGGCTGGCCTCCCACAGTGGGAGCACAGCCATGGCAGAACTTTATTCCCCTCGAGGAAACCCTACCCAAATGTCAGGGCGGGGCACTCCAGTTCTAATTTTGAGCTTTAGCTGTCCTGTCGGCTCCCCCAAAGGGCAAAGGTCGTGCTCTGGGTCAGCCTGCTGGGTCCACTTGTGCTGTCTGGTTCATAATGAGGGGTGTCTGCTCAGCTTCACAGCAGCCGCTGCCTGGGAGGCCTGGCGTGCTCCCCTAACATAGGTCTATCCGGGGGAGGAACCAGGTAGCCTCAGGCTGGCAGCCCCAGGGCCTGGCACCAGGGGGCAGACGATCCCTATGTTTAACATCCTGTGGGGCACTGTCTTTTATCCCTGGCAGCCGCAGGAGATGCTGAAGAGGATGGTGGTGTATCAGACAGCTTTCAGACAAGTACGACGACGACACCCATGGTAGTCGTGGGCCGCGTAGTCCTGTGTCTCTGCTCCTCCCCCACCGCCTCACTCTGCCTGACTCCTCCTCCACGCCAGTGCCTGGCGGTTTCGAGGGACCCCAAGTACCACCTGCTGGGAAGCCTCAGGACAGCACAGGGTCGTTTTCCTCCCCCGCGCCCCCAGCAAAAGGGGACCCGTGGCTTTCCAGAGCATAAGCGCTGACTGAGAAGGCCACCAGCAGAATGGCCACTCTTACCCTCTGGGGGTCCGAAGAGGAAGTCGGACAGAGGGAACCCCGGAGGCCAAGGGAGAAGGGAGGGGTGGGGGTGGGGCATCTGGCTACCTCCTTGCTCCCGTAGTCTGGACTTGCTCCAAGCAGATCACAGTTTTTCTTAGCCACAGGAGGTGGTGGCATCTTGGCTCCTCCCTTTGTCTGGGGTTCACAGGGACTTGGAAGTCCTTGCTGGCATCTGAGTTGGGTCAGACAAGATAGCCATCTAGCTACCCTACATCCTGGGGCTTCCATCCAGGGCCAGCTGTTGGATTGACAATTTCAGCACCAATGAAGGAGACCCCCAAATCAAAGGTGACCTGGCTAGCAGTCTCTCCACACCCCCCCCCCACACACACACACTCACGAGCTGATTTGATAGGCAGAGAATAGAAGGGTGGGGGTGGGGGGCACAGGCAGAGTGTCTGTAAGAGGCTGCTGACAGCCCAGGACCTGAGATGGACAGGAGACAGCGAATCGTTAGAAGGTGCGCTACGCCAAGCCCTATTTCTAAATTCATCAAGGGTCTTAGCTCATTCTTCACAGCGGGCCGGGGAGATGAGATGCGCAGAGGAGTGCTGTTGTCTTCCCCGTGCCACAGAAGTGCAGCTGAAGCAGGGAGCCATGCGCGGGTGTCCCTGCTGGAGTCAGACCCTGGTTTAGATCCAGGACATCGGTTCTGTGATCTGCTCTCAAGGCACTGCCCTTGCCCAGTAGGCACTGAAGGGCCGCAGCAGAGATGCAAACAACCCTCAAAAGGAAAAGAGGCCACTCAGGGGCATAGGGCTTCAAGCTTGCAGTTAAACCCTTGGCCTCCTCCTCTGACTCCTGACCTTAGGCATTAATGTCACCTCTCCGGCTTCATTTTCTCCATCTGCTGAACCAAGGGTGTAGACCTCTTAAAGCAAACCAGCAGGAATGTTTTGTAAGTTTCAGAATTCACATAAGACCTGCCACCCACAAAGGGGACTGTGGCCAGCATGGCCCAGCATTCCGGAAGGAACAGCCAGGGATAGACAGGCATTCTTGGCAGCAAGGGCACAGGTCCAGATTCTGCCTCATAACCTCCCTGGTGCTTAGATGTGCTGTGACCCTTGTTCTGTGTGCTGACTGACATACAGAGACTGGCCTGGGTGTGGTCTCTGACCTTGGCCAGACAGATCCAAGGCCTCATTGGGGTTCACCCTGGAAATAAAAGGCTAGGGAGATAGGGTGTGGGCAGACATCCAGGGACCCATCTGCTGAAGCTGGGCCCTCATCTTGTGCCCAGAGTTTCATAGCTGCAATCTGGGCGGGGCAGGATCTCTGGCCTGCTCACAGGACTTGGTGAGGCCTAGAGAACTGTGTGGCCGCCTTTCCAGTGGGGACCGACTGTGGTTTTTGTGATCCTAACTCGGGAATAGCACCCCGGCTTCCGAGGCCGGTGGGTGCCCTAGCTTGACTTACTGTGTGTGACTCCTGGGCCACTTACTCTGGCTTTGTCCACTTCCCACCATGCTGTTTCCCAGTCCAGACCTTTCATCACAACAACCCTGCTGAGCCAGGACCCCAGAGCTGTATATCCTTTCCATCCCCCCTGATCTCACCTCCTAGATCAGCAAGGAGTGGCCAGACACCCGCCCCCAAGCTCACCACCACCTCTCTTCTCCCCTTGGTATAGAGTGTCACTTGCCTTCCCCAGTCACTTTGTGGCGGTGTTCTCCTCCTAGAGAGACCTCCGTGAGGTCAGAGGGCTGAGTGGAGAAGCATGGCTTCACCCTTACGGCTGGTCACAGCCTCCAGTGGGGACGTAGGCCAGCTTGGGCCCAAAAAGTCTGCAGAATGAGGCTTTCTGTGAGTCAGGGACCAACTGCCTAGACGTCCAGATCCCAGTGGTATCCCTGAAGCCACAGACAGCCACCATGGACCAGAGCAGAGGCAGGGCCACGCTCCTCCAAGTGCTTCCTGCAGCTTCCTGCTCGCCCTGTCTGTTGTCACTGCCAACCTCCTCCCTCTACCCCCACCCCACCACAGCTGCGCCCTACCCCCTGCTCACCTCTGGCCCCTGGAATCTGGCCCCCATGCCTCCTTCCTTGCCTGTGGGAGCTTGCATTTGCCGTGTGCCTCCGTGGCCTCTTCCCTCCATCCTAAAGTCTCCCTTTACTTCCAGGACTTCAGAAAATACGAAGAAGGCTTTGACCCCTACTCCATGGTAAGAGGGAGCTCTCCAGCTCGGGGAGCAGTCCCCAGAATGAGGAAGAATTAGAGCTTTATTCTGGACCTTGGGGCACACAAAGAGCCCCAACAAGGCCCCAGATGCTCTTTCCTGCAAAGGCTCCATTTAGACAGCTTTTCAGTGAGCACCGCGGTGTGTGTGTGTGCTGTGTGTATATGTGTATACATGTGCACATGCATGTGTGTACTATATGTTTGTATGTGTACACACCCTCATGTGTACGTGTTCACAAGGCTCTTTCTTCCATCACCCCAGTAAGCCTAGAACAGTGGGACTGGGCCTTGGGGCTTTCATCAAGCTCACAGCTGTCCCCACTCTGATTTTCTGTCTCTAGTTCTCGCCAGAGCAGATTGCGGGGAAGGACGTCCGGCTTCTGCGCATCAAGAAGGTACCTGGTCATGGGGTGGAAGCTGGTCATCAACCTTCTCTACCCCTGCCATCTTGGTCCCCTGATTATTCTACTCCTAGGTGACTCAGCAGGTTCCTGCTCCTCTCCCCACTCCTTGTGGGGGATACATGCTCAACCCAGGCCTGCTTTCTCCTGTGACCCTCCCATGGCCTCTGCCCTGCATGGCCCCATGCCTCCTGCATGCTGTAGCCCTGTGAGAGACTTCCTGGTGCTCCACAGGCTGCTGTCTGTGTGGCCACCTAAGACCTGCTTTCCTCCACACAGGAGGGGTCTTTAGACTTGGCCTTGGAGGGTGGAGTGGACTCCCCTGTGGGGAAGGTGGTCGTCTCTGCTGTTTATGAAGGGGGAGCCGCTGAACGGCATGGTGAGTGTGGACTGGCTTTGCCTGTTTGCGGGATGGTGTGATGGCTATACCAGATGCCCCAGGAGAGCAGACATCTGCTGGCTTCAGATGGCCTCACAGTTGTTCAAGAATGTCAGGTTCATCCAGAAAACCATCTAGCTAGTCTCAGACATTACCTGAGGCTGTGCCCTGGTACAGACATGCCTAGATGCCACCCTGCCCTCTAAGGACCCAAGGCTAGTGGCAGAAATGGACTCAGAATCACAGCTCCTTATAGTAGGGGGATCACCAGCCAAGGCTTGGTGAGGAACGATGATGGGAGGGAAGCTGTGATAACCCAGAGGGTGTGGGATGCAGTGAAGCCCACGAAGCCGAGTGCCACAGCCTGTGAAGGAAGGGAGCCTTCCATGGAGAAAAGAGCACGCAGAGAGCAGGGGGACACATCCTGGTAGAGCAGGTGGTCGGTGGAATGAGTCACGTATCAGGCATTAGTCTAAGGACCTAGCCCACAGCCCTGGGCCTAAGAATTTCATGATATTCACCCACTGAATCCATTCGCAAGCCCCAGGTATACACACCATCGTGTTCTCATTTCACAGCTTAGGAATTGAGGCACTTTGAGATCAAGCCACTTCTTCAAGGATCCCCAGCCAGTAAAAGACGTAGGCTGGACTTGAACCCAGGCACATTGGCCATTTGGTTTAGTGACCAGTATAAGTAGCACCTCTAGGGAGGTCTTCCCCAGCCTAGCCCCTCCCACAGGGCCAGGGACCTCCCAACACTCCCCCATACACACTGGTTCTCCCCATGCCTTCCTTCCCTTTCAACAAAAACACTCTCTGCTGGGGCCTAGAATGTGGCTCAGCTGGTGCTTGCCTGGCATGTGTGAAGCCCCGAGTGCCATCGCCAGCACTGTGTGAACCAGCACTGCTGGCATGTGTCTGTAATCCCAGCACTTAGAAGCTGGGAGCACGAGGGTCAGAAGTTCAGGGCAACATAGTGAGTTTGAGGCCAGCCTGGGCTACATAAGACTCTGTTTCAAAACTAAACAAAACCCAGGCCCCACCATTTACTGACTCAGGACCCAGGCTGTCTGCTGCTTCACACTATCAACTCACTCACCTGTCAGCCTTTGAAATCTTATCTCTCAAACTCCACTGTGACCGATGCTTCTGCCGCACCAGGAGGGGCTTCTGTACCCCGGGAGCACTTTGTAGAGCCTAGGCTAGCACAGGAAACCCTAGGATCAGATCCCTTCAGGCTGGAACAAGGCCCTCCCATGGCCAGAGGGGTTCGGGCGGAGGGGTAGAGGACCAGAGCCTGAGACAGGCAGGAGTCTGGAATTAAAGGCCCCTGCTGGCTGGCAGCTGGACTTTGGCAGTTACTGAAGCAAAGAATGCACCCTGGCCACCTGGGTGCCGTCCAGCCCTGCCAACCATGGCCTTGGCCTCAGAGAGCCCTCTGAGTGCCACTTGGAACCTTTCTCTCACTTCTGCTCAGCTAGACACCTGTCATAACTTCCTGCTAGGCCCCTCTCCTCTTCTCCTCCCCTTTCTGTGCGACCTGAAGGATGGTTTGCTGCCTGCCCGCCTGTGTCTGTCAGGGAAGGACCAAAGAGGGCCTGTGCCGCTCCTCATGGCCTTACTGAGAGTTGCTTATCCTCAGTTCCTCTGCACAGGAAAATCTGCTGTATGAGGTTTGGTCCCAGGCGGGTTTAGACAGCCCAGGACATTCCCAGGAACACAAGTTCCAAACTTCTAGGGCTGCCGTCTTGCTGAATGACTCACACCACATTCCTGTGGTCTTCACACTTATAAGGCTTCCAAGCGATTGAGTTCCACGTAACCTAGAGTTTTGTGCACATCAACCAGAATTCTATCCAAAAAGGAGGTATGATGGCCAAGAGGTGTGGGAAATCAGACATAATCTGCATATTTATAGAGAGCCATGGTTCATATTATGGTATCTGAGGCCCTGACAGATGTAAACGGAAGTTTCTTGTCCCGACTACCTGTTCCCAAATAACCACTCTGAGACTTACATTAATTATAAAAGCTTGATCAATAGCTCAGGCTTGTTATTAGCTAACTATTACATTTAAATTAACCCGTATTTCTATTCATGCTTTGCTATGTGGTGCCACCTTTATTAGCATGGTATATTCATCTCCTGCTCCCTCTGCCTCTGGCTGGAGACTCCTGACTCTGCCCCTTTCCTTCCCATCATCCTTAGTTTGGTCACCCTGCCTATACTTCCTGCCTGGCTACTGGCCAATCAGCGTTTTAGTAAACCAATTTGAGCGAGAAATCTTTACAGTATACGAGAGGATTATTCCGCAGCAGACAGGTCTTGCAGTGAGCAACTTGTTCAGTCTATACTTGTTGCCTTCCTAAAACCACTAGATTCCAGGACAGCATGTCCAGCAGCACATGCCAGCGATGGTCTTTGTTTCAGCCCTCTCCTGTTGAGACCCTATTTTGTGTTAAGTGCTGTGACAGAAGTACTGGGGTAAGAGTGGTGAGCCAGGAAGACCCTGCCCTGTGGAGCTGGGAAAGGATGGGAGGGGTCATCAGCAGGCACATCAGTGGTTGTAGTCACACTGTGAAAAATACTGAGCATGGGAAAAACGGGGCGCTGGGAGGGAACTAAAGGGACTTGTTTTTGATGGAGCTAGTGTGGCGGGCATTGGAGAGGTGTAGCTGTCCTTGACGGCTCAGGCTTTTGGAACTGCACCAGAAATGTAGGTCCATCCTGCTGCAGAGTGCAGAGTGCGGATGCCAAGGACTGTTCTGTGGTCCTCTGCTGAGCCTAGAGGGCACCTGTGGGAGGGGCCTGGAGAGCACCTGTGGGAGGGGCCTGGAGAGCACCTGTGGGAGGGGCCTGGAGAGCACCTGTGGGAGAGGCCTAGAGAGCACCTGTGGGAGGGGCCTAGAGAGCACCTGTGGGAGGGGCCTGGAGAGCACCTGTGGGAGGGGCCTGGAGAGCACCTGTGGAAGGGGCCTAAGGGGCTTGAGAAAATGAGCCTATTTAGCCTTTCAAGAGCTTTCAGAGCCCAGGGTGGGTCCTCTCCCACTGTCCCACAGTAATGAACCACACAAAGCCCTGAATCAGGACATGTTACAAGCAGTCCTGGTGGCCGATCTGCTTCTTCTTGAAGGTGGCGTTGTGAAGGGGGACGAGATCATGGCCATCAATGGCAAGATTGTGACGGACTATACCCTGGCTGAGGCTGAGGCTGCCCTGCAGAAGGCCTGGAATCAGGGCGGGGTGAGAACCAGCCCCTCCCCCTCCCCCTCCCTCCTCCCTCACCACCTGCCTCAGACCCTGGTGTCTGAAGCCTGGCCTTACAAATGGCAATGGCCCAGTCCCGGGCTGGTACCCAAGGTCCAGACAGTGGATTGGACCTGAAAGGCCACAGCCCTGAGAGTTGTCACTTCTTACTTAGACTTGAGTCCCAACAGCCAGTGGCACAAACAAAGTCCAGAAGACTGGACATGGCCATCTACCCTGCCCCCCCCCCCCCCACACAAAACCCCAAACTCTAAGGTCTTCTCTAAGTGTGTGCTAAGTAGGAATCAAGAGAGTGTCGGGGGGGCTGCTAGAGAGTGAGCAGACCAGAGGGCAGACGAAAGAGGGACTGGCAGTCTGTTCCATGCTTAGCAGATATGCCACGTGGACCAGAGCTACCACTTAAAGTCTCTCAGGACGTGCACTGCACAGTCTGGGGGGGGCACCCTCCGACGGACTGCGACGTAAGTGGTACCTACTCACGCTGTGCAGTGCACAACCTGTGCCGCTGTGTGCAGGCAGCTGAGCCTGAGCTATTAAGTTCAGTGCCGAGGAAGCTGACCCGATGGGCCTGGGACCCACATGAAAGGATGTGGAGGCGAGAAGACCAACGGGTAACACGATGACCGTCTTTGGCGATCTGAAGGGCTGTGTCAGGACAGAGGGAGCACTTGTGTTCCGTGCTCCTGGAGGGAGGCCATAGGGGAGGGGGGAGAGAGGCTCAGTGTGGGGAGGGGGTAGTGCTCTTTCAGGACTTGCCAGTGGACACACCCAAGGCTGGGGTGGACAGTGATGAGCAGGCTAACAATGGTGACGATGCCGTTGAGGGGGCTGAGTGTCAAGGTCGGAGGGTGAGGCCCAAAGAGCCTGTGTTTGCTATGGCTCAGGGTTACAGGTGCAGCTTGTCGGTGGTACCCTTTCCTAGGTTGTACCCCAGACTTTAAGGGGCCACATCTGTAAGTCTATGTGTGATTGTAAAGTGGCTGACCAGCCCTGCTCCATAGATTCACATGGAAACCTGGTGCCAACTGAGCGTCTTGCAGCCCTGCTTCTGGGGGAGAGCTTTCCTAGGGTGTGGGCCTCCAGAAGCGAACCCCAGCTTTCACTGTGCCCTGGCTGACCCTGGCCTATGTAGCCCAGGAGTGGGACAGAACACCAGGCAGGTGCATCACCCACCCCTCCGTGTGCCCTGTGGTCACACGGTGTCTCTCCACAGGACTGGATAGACCTTGTGGTTGCTGTTTGTCCCCCCAAGGAATACGACGATGAGCTGTAAGTGTGTGTAGGCACCCTGCCCTTGCACCCCCGCCCCCCGTCCTCCCAGGATCCTAGCCACCTTCCTCCAGCCTCACCCAGTGAAAGGGATGCCCTGGGCACACATCTGCTGGAAATCATGGGGCCTAGAACACCCTGGGCTAGAGACGCCTAGGAACAGAGTCCCGGGCCTTAGGAGTGTTGGCTCACACTGGCCCACACTCACCTGCCCAGCATAGCCTCCATTCCAAATGCCTTGAAGAATCGACAGTGCTTGTTGGAATCCAGGGCCTAGGCAGGACTGGGAGAGGTGGAAACTCAGTGCAGGGAGAGGTCCTGGAGAGCCTCACCCAGCAGTAACTGAGCCCTCTTGTCTCCGGCTCCACCCTGCATGTGAAGCTCTTCTCCTCCCTCTTCTGCAGCCGAAAGCCCCCAGCTGGTCCGAAAGCAGCTTGAAGCCCATGAGCCTGTGTGTAGACACGGGTTCTTCCTGCAGCTGGAGCCCACGGTGACTAGGCAGGCAGCTGCAGGGCCCTGTCTGCCCACGCTGCGTGCCATGTGCTGCCCATGATCCTGGCAGGTTCTTTGGACTGGTATCTGAAGGGAGATAGTGGCAGCCTGCAGAAATGTCTCCCTTGGGGCTGCTGCCAATGGCTGGGACACTAGAGCTTACGGGGATGTGCAAGGCCCAGCTGGGGGCACCGGCTGGAGACCTGGGAGTGCCCACAGCCCTTGGGACCTGCTTTGGGTCACACTCGGAGTCTCTTGGAGCAGGGTAGCAGGTAGCACTGAGCAATGGTGCCTCCCACCTGCTGGACTAGGCTGGAAGTGGAGGCCCACTGAATCTCCCCGCTGGGGCCTCTCTTCCCCATGAGAACCCCTGCACTCTGCTCAGGCACAGCCAGGCCATTCAGGCTCTTTAAGCTGGTCCAAAGAACCACGGTTGGTGGGTTCCATTGATGTGCCCTGTCGTATCCCAAGCTTGCTTTGGGACATTGTCGCTGGTCTCCTTCCCACCTTGATCTGGCTCTCTCTGGCACACCAGGGAGCCAAGCTTTGGAGTGTGCTTCCCTGTCTGTGTCCTGTGTTTGGTGGCTGTGACCCTGGAGTTGATTGTGGTCTGAAGCCCACAGCTAGGGCAGCTCCAAGCCTGGGCTTGTGAGCTGCTTCTCTTAGAATTTTCCCAAAATACTGCTCCTGCTCATGCTTCATGCACCAAGACGGTGGGCCTGGCCTACCATGTCCTTGATGGCCATTTTGTCACTTGCTCTTGACAAGTGACTCCTGTCCTGCTGCTCCTACCCCCACCCCTCCCCATCCTGACAACCCTTCTCTCTTCCTGTGTGCTGTGACTGGTGTGAGCCGAACTGAGAGGGGCCCCTGGAGACTGGCAGGGTTGTGTGCTGCCATGGTGGGGCCAGCCATGGACAGAGGGTCATTCACAATGCTCATCCACCCTGTCTGTTTCTTCTCCCCCACAGGACCTTCTTTTAAAGTCCGGGGAGAGAAGCCAGCCAGACTCCATCCTGGAGTCTGGTAAGCTCTGCACCTAGCCCCTGAACTCAGCCTGAGAAACAGTCACCAGGTGTAGAGGTCTCCCTGAAACTGTGCCCCAGACAAAGAATGCAAATGACTGGCGCCTCCTCCTAGGCGGCCAAGAGGGGGAGCAAAGAGCAGCTGCTGTTCTGGAGGCGGCCTGCGGGATTCCAGGTCCCATTTCCCACTTCCTCCAGCTCTAAGTGGCCCCTCCCAGCTCTGGAGCATTCCTTCCTTGAGACCTAGGAGCCGCCAGCTCCTGCTGCTCTCTCCCACCCTCTTCTCATCACTGCTGAAAACCTGACTGAGCTCACTAATAAACAAGACTGACTCCTTTTCCAGCTTCTGGGATGAATGTGCGTGGACAGCAGATTCAAGGCTATAAAGTGAAAGCCGTGGCCCCGTGGCCCGTGGCCCCGTGGCTGTGATCTGAGCATGACATGCGGAAGTCCAATGGCCAGGCCTGGCTAAGGAGAAGGTAGCAGGAGCCCCAAGCTGGGCTTCGGGGTGTCCCTGGCAGAGAGGTGGGGAATGAAGGTGTGTGGCAGGGCTTTGCCCTGTTCCCCTCAAGCGGGCACCTCAAGGTGTAGAGCGACCCAGATGCTATCAGAGACCACACTGCATCTCCTAAGGCTGCCAGGGAGAGGGAGAAAGGTGCCGAGTTCACCCCCTACACAGACTGTAACCCAGCAGCACCTTAGGGAAGAAGAAACAGGGTGTCGGCAGGGACAAGACAGGGCCTCCTGCATACTCCCCGGAGAGAGTTGTCATACCACATTGAACCCCAAATACACAGCACTAATCAGATAAGAATTGGAAAGTTCCAGACAGCTTGTATAAAGTAGGGCTTAGGACAGGCCCTAGGGGACAGCTGAAGCCAGAATCCACAGGGGAACTGGGCCAGGCATGGGGACCTTCTGTAGTGGCACAGGACTGCTCATTCACACTAGTGCCCCCACATAAGTGACAGAACCCCTCTTCTGTGCCTGCATACTCAAGGGTTGACAGGAGGTGCTGATTTTTCAATTCTGGCCCACAAGGCACCACAGAATCTACTCCTATCCCTAGATATTCAGAAAACCTGAAGCGAAGGAGGGGTGCTCTGCATCGTCCCATAGAAACACAAATCTGAAAGGCTGGGGACCTGACCGCGCTCTTGGCTCTTGGCTCTCGGCATCCCGTCCCTCTCATTGAAGTTGCTTCCCATGGCTGGTCGTGTTGCTGAGCCAGCTCTGACTGAGCTTCCCACCTCTGTCTCTGGAGAGCTGAGGCCACAGCCTCTGCCCTGAGGTGCTCCTTCTGGGGCCTGTGCATCTGGAAAGCGTCTTCCCAGCCGGGTCCAGCCTGATCCTCACTCCCAGAGTCATCCAAGGATCCTGTCCAACGCTTAGGGCTGTACTCCTTCCTCTCCGTGATTGACATTTCTTTGATCCCAGAGCCCTGGGCTGGCCCCAATTCTGTGGAAACAAAGGAGCAGAGCCAGGGTCCAGAGAGAAGGCAGGTGGGATGCCTGGCACCAGGAGCCGGCAGTGGGTGGGGTCGGTCCTGCTGGGTGTTTACAGTCAGCTTCAGCAGGGGTGAGATCTGCTGGCTGCACACATCCATCTTCAGGAGGTCTCATTTACATGGTTCAACTTTACCACAGGGCAAAAGCTATGCTCATTCAACAGAAACCAGACTTCAGTCTCAGTCCCTTCCCAGGCTAGAAGAGTACATGGTGTGACATGTTCTGGTAGTGTTGGGCAAAGGAAGGAAGCCATAGCCCTAAGGCAGCTGTACCATGGGGGTGCTGGGAGGGAGAACACCACCACTCTGCTGTGTGTTGTGGTGGATGTTAAGGGTTACAAGTGCATTCTGCTCACAGTATTTCCTGCTTACGGTGGTACTGTCTTTGGACCAAGAGGGTCTCCATAGGCCTGTGTGGTAATGCTCCTCTGTCAGGTGCTATTGGGAAGTGGGGAACTAAAAAGGGACGCTCTAGGTCTTTGCGGGTTGTATGGGTTGGAATGTAACACGTCTCCCACTAGCTCATGTGTTTGAATACTTGGATCCCCCAACTGGTGGCACTGTTTTGGAAGGCTGTGGGCTTAGGAAGTGCAGCCTTGGGAGGAAGTGGATTGCTGGGGGTGGGCCTTGAGGCATTACAGCTCCTTGTCTCACTTCCTGTCTGCAGAGGCTGCTGTAGGCTGCTGCCACCATACCCTCCCCATCATGCAGGGCTGTATCCCTTCCAAAGCTGGGAGCCCAAATCAACTCTTCCGACCTTTTTGCTTTTGTTAGGTTTTTTTTTTTTCTTTTTTGACCCAGCAGTGTGAGAAGTTAGTGTTTCCCTAAAATTGGAATATGAGACACCCGACACCCATCCCTTCCTCTCTCTTTCACTTCTGGCTCCTCTGCAAAGTGCTCCCACCATTATATTCTGCCTCACCACAGACTGGAAAGCAACCGATCTGCCTGATCATAGACTGAAGCCTCCAAAACTGTGAGCCCAACCCGACTTTTCCCCCTTTTTGATTGGTTGCTCCAGATACTTTGCTACAGTAACAGAAAGCTAACATAGGTGCTTACCGTGGGACATTAGCTGTGGCGTGACTTGCAACCAGTTGAGATGCTTGCATCTGAGACACTTGCATGGAGCACTGTGCTGGGATCCATACCTGAAATGAGTCACTTCATCCTGGCAAGGGACCGCAGGAGGGAACCCACACCGTTATCTTCCGTAGAAACCGAAGCACCACGCATCCTGTATCAAGCCTGAGCTTTCACAGGGAGAAAGTGGAGAGCTAGGATGCAGGTCCAGACACCACGGCTCCGGGAGTTGCCCTGGTTGAGCATTGCTTCACGTAAATGAGAAAGACGAGGCTGCCCTATGGAATTAGCCCTCTTCCCTGCTTCAGTTTCCCGTGTCTGTTTCATCTGACTTCCCTACTGCAGAGCTGAAACTGCAACCGGACCATGTCTGTACCGCTTGAAACTCTACAAGGTCTCTCTCATCCTAAGGACGGTCCAAGGCCTAGGTCACCCAGGAAAGGAAGCCTGGGGTTTGGTGTGGCTGAGCACTCAGTGAGTTGTGAGCTAGCTGTTCCTCTGACCCTTAGGGCTGGAATTGACAGAAAAACCCAACTCCAGGGGACAGTTTCAGTAGTAGGAAGGAATCCAGGAGTGTTTGAGGAGGTTTGGCTGAGCCAGATGCCAAACAAGGGCCCTGGGACTCCATTCTGGATTCCTGTATCAGCTAAGATTTTCCCAAAGAAGGAGTGTGCTTGCACACACACATACACACACACACACACAGAGTGCAATACACGTTACACACACACACACACACACACACACACACACACATATATACATATGTATACATATAATTATATGTATGGAGAACTTTTAAGTTGGTTATTGTGTTACTTTTTAAATTTTTAATGTTTTATGTGCATGGGTGTTTTGCCAGCATGTCTGTGCACCACATGCATGCAGTGCCCTCAGAGGCCGGAAGAGGGTGGCAGATCCCCTAGAACTGGAGTTACAGATGATTGTAATCTTCTGTGTGGGTGCTGGGGATCAAACCTGGGTCCTCTGCAAGAGCAGCCCATGCTCTTAACCAATGAGTCATCTCTCCAGTCCCTGCTGTGTTAATTTTAAGGAATAGGCTCACACAAGCATGGCCTCAAGCAATTCTAAGGTCTCTGAGGAAGGCCCGCAGGGTGGAGGAACACTCAGTGCAAGTATGAACTGGTCATCAGCAGAATGCTGTCTTCCTTGGGAATATCCGCATTTTTAAGCATGTGTGGGCAGGGGTGGTGGTATGTACACATGTATGCAAGGAGCATACATTTGGCTGTTTACATAGGTGCTGGGATTTGAACTTGGGTCCTCAAACCTGCACAAGCCCCCTTGCTCACTGAACCATCTCTCTAGCCCCAAATGTTTCTTCCTATTGAGACTGTGAGCTGATAAAACAAGGTAAGGAGCACTACATCATGGAGGGCAGTCAGCTAAAGCCCACTGATGTGATGTTATTCCGTCTCCAAACACCTTCACGGTCTTGGTGCTGTGGCCTGACAAGCGGACATGAAATTAACCACCATACCATCTCTTGGCTCTGCCACACCCTGGCCTGCTTCATTCTCAGATGCCAAGGTAGCTGCTGGTATTCTAAACCTCCGTCCTTGTAGCTCAAGGTAGAGTATGGCCAGCCTGATGGGCCACACGAGGTCATCATCACTCCATATGGACCCCATAAAGAGGAAAGGTCTGTTCAGAAGGAAAACGAGGGGAAGGGGCCCCGAGCTGCTGCTAAGGACATCTGTAGAGGACCCCACCTCAGAAGGACCTTCCTCTGCCTTTCCTTCCCCGTGTCCCTCAGCCTGGGAGGAACTGTCTTCCCAGGGTGTGTCCCCAGCTTCTGGTGGCACATGGGTTGTGGGGAAACAAGGGTGGACCCTGTGACTTGGGACTCCAGCCGGTCCTCAAATACCCTGAGAAGTGAGACTTGAAGTCTCAGCCACATTTATTACTCACTTTTCTGATTTTTTTAGTCCTAAGATGCCACATAGTAGGATGAAAAGGTCAATAGAATCAGGGACAAGAAGCTCAGAAAAGCCCTTGACTCACTGATCAATATTAACGTCTCAAGAATCTGGGATTCATGCCAGAAAGAGCGGACTGGGTCGATCTCACCTGAGGGTGGAGTTTCCTAAACATGCACTCTGGGCAAATGGAAGTCCCCAACTCTGCCTCTGGGCCCTCACTTGCACCTGTATCAATTGAGGGAACCCTTTTTCTCTCCATGTACAGCTCAGTGCAATCTTGTACACACAGGTATACACACACACACACACACACACACACACACACACACACACACACACACACACACACTTCTTCCCTTTCTCTAGGGGAGCAGGGTTACCACTGGCTGAGTGTGTGTGCTTACACACATGCTCACATTGTGTATGCTGGGTTTTTTTTTGGGGGGGGTTGGTTTTTTGGTTTTTTGTTTTGGTTTTTCGAGACAGGGTTTCTCTGTGTAGCTTTGGAGCCTTTCCTGGAACTCACTTGGTAGCCCAGGCTGGCCTCGAACTCACAGAGATCCGCCTGCCTCTGCCTCCCGAGTGCTGGATTAAAGGTGTGCGCCACCACCGCCCGGCCCGTGTATGCTGGGTTTTAAATATGCATCTTCCTTAATTTTATCCTGAATCCGCAGAGGCCTCCGTCAACCACCATCCACCCTCTGTCTCTGTGCCTAGTGGAGGTACCGCCTACAAGTGGACTTCTACAGCATTTTGCCTCTTTGTGATTGCTTTACTTTGCTTATTAAAATTCCGCAAGTAGAAGGGAAGTGAAAAAGAGAGGAAATGATAACGCGGAGAAAAGAGAAAGCTCACCATGTGTCAGCGTGCCCCTGTGTTCCCAGCACTCCGGAGGCAGAGACAGAAAAACTGGCTGAAGGTCATCCTCAGCTACATATCAAGTTCAAGGCCAGACACCTGGGAGACAGAGGGACTGAGTGTGTTCAAAGCGCATTAGACCCACAAATGCAAGCCCCTCGTTTTGTACAGTTGACATACATTCATGTATTTTCTTTCTTGTGCATGTTTGTACATGTGGTGCACACGTACCACAGTACATGCATGAAGGTCAGAGTATGGCTTTCAAGTCAGTTCTCTTCTTCTACCACGTGTCATGAGATCCAACTCCGGTCACAAGGCTCGGTGGCAAGCGCCCTTACCCGCTGAGCCGTATCACCCGCCCTCACAAAAAACAAAAACACATTTTTCAAAGGACGATTATGCCCCCGCGGCTCACACATTTGTGCCATGTGCTGGGATTTCCGTTTGTTTTTATTTTCCCTTTTGTGGTGCTGGAGAAGGCGCTCAGGGCTTTCACACACTGGACAGTCACCACTGAGATGCCCCTCCGGCCTGCAATTCCCTCCCTCCTTTCCTTTTAAAGACTGGATACTGCGTCCCCCGACCTGCCCTCAGTTGTGGGGAACAGTGTGCACACACCCCTGAGTTCACCTCATCTTTGTGCTGCTGTCCACCACCTGTGTATTCACCTCATCCTTTGAGAATTTGCTTCAGCAGCAGGCACGAACTTGGAAGTATGATTTCTGAGCCCTTTGGGACAGAACTGTCACTTAGACAGACAGCTACAGTCTGATGCTCACGTCTGCAAAGGGCAAAACATCTCCAGGGAAAGTGGAAGCCTCCTGACTTCACACCAGATTTCCCAGTCTACAGAGGTCCCAGGGCTTCCTACGTGAGCATGGAGAAATGCAGAGATTTGATCTCTGCACAGTCCACGCGTGGATGGAAGTGTGCTGGTGGGAGGGTGGCAGAGAGCAGCAGGTCCTCAGGGGCATGCTGGGAAAGCAGTGACAGCAGAGATGCTCCCTCTGTGGCACAGGTGACCATTCTGACCATAGGCTCTTTATCAGGTGAGGGACTCTAGGGTCAGGGAGCCAGAGCCTACTGTAGGCCCTCTGGGTCAGCTCACAGTACCACAGAGACAGATGCTGCCTGATACAGAGCAAAACCGTTGGCACAGTCCAACGGCTACCCAGCCGCCTGGCCTCCTCCGGCCCTTGTTGCCAAGTCAGTCCACAGAGAGGTTTATTGGAGGTTTACTAATCTCAGGAGGGACTCCAGAGCTTTTATGAGGGTTTCAAAGGTGCCTCTGACTCCCAAGAGCTTATATTTACCCTGATAATGAAACAGAATAAACAAAAGCCTGAAGTTTGAGGCTGGGGACACACTCGGGGTAAAGCACATGCCATGCAAGCTTGAGGACCTGAGTTCGGGTCTCCAGAACCCACACACAGTGGCGTGGACAAGTCTGTAATCTGAGACACAGTGAGATAAGAGGTGGAGAACCCCTGAGAGCTTTCAGGCCAGCCTGGCGTCTGTCTCAATACTCAACCCTTGAGGTTGTCCCCAGATTGCACATGTTTGCAGTGGCATGTGCATGTTCACACTCACACATACATAGATTTCACACATAGGGGACGGACACACACACACACACACACACACACACACACACACACACACACACACACAGGCCTGACTGATGAGTTACTGGAAACACCCCAAACGTGAAACAGCTCCTTTGATGCGTGCACTATGCTCCCCACTTTTTCTCCAGCAATTCGTACGGTGTCCAGCACACAGTAGGTGCTCAGTAGAAATGCATCACTAAACAAGAGTGACCTGCTAAAAGCAAAAAGAGAGCATGCCTAATGACATAATGTGTGTCAATGAGAAAGCTGAAAGGAGTTTATAAACATCCATTTTCCACTTCACCGAGCGAGCAAACAGCTGTTAGACCAGAGGGTAAACACCGTCCCTGATTGAGTCAGTCATTCATCTATCGGCTCATTCATTCATCCAGTTAACAAATATTGATTGGGATTATTTTACTCTGTGCCAGAGCCAACACCTCCCGTGTCTGGGCCTCAGCCCCACAGATCTCCCAGCCCAGCAGGGGGCACTAACCCAAGTGTGAATCATTGCCATGCTGGGTGACGGTAATGTCAGAAACCTAACACAGGCCTGGGGGCTGGAGGAGGGACCTTTCAGCGGACCCACCTTCAGTGGGGGTGCAAAGAAACCCTCAGTAGGAAGGGGCACTCGGAACCAGTTTTGAGAGCTTAGAAGCTGGTTACTGGATGGCAGGGAGAGCTGAGATGCTGTCCCCACAGCAAGGACAACTTAGTGTCACAGGCGGCTTGTGGAATGGACGGTGGCCAGTTCGCAGGAGTGGAGTCTGTCTGCGGAAGGCCTCAGATGGACGTTCTAGAGCACCAGCCATCTACCCTCCTCCCCACCCTATGGTGCTCCATGGCCTTTCTCGGAGCACCTCATCATGTCAAGACTCCCAAGCTCACTAGCGAGTCTGGAAAACACACCCCGGCTCCCTGTGTATACACTTCAGCGGTCCCTTCCTAATCTTCCTGTCTTCACCTGAGCAGATGGGGCAACCGCCACCAGCGCACCCCCTGAAGTTCCCAGCAAGCCGTGTCTCCAAGCTCAGCCAATTCATCTCCCTTTCCTTCCTTTTCTCTTCTCTTTCCCTCCTCCTCACCACCCTTCACCACGCAGCTTCTTCTCCCAGCCAGACCACAAGCCCCAGGAGCAGAGACTGCCTGCTGTCCCCAGCTGAGAGGCAGCGTGGTGGGCATAGTTACTGTGGCTCTCACACTCCAGCATGTCCATCACCAGAGGGCAAGTTTCGGTGTTTCACTTCCGTGCTCCGCAGGTTGGGGTTGCCCTGAAAACGGGCACCTCCAACCAAGCACCCATTAATGCTAATGGCCGGGCCACTTCAAGAACCACTGGGACCAAACTGGGTTCCAGCGGATGTTCTGTGTCTTACCGGGCTGAGCTATGAGAAGTCACTTAGCCTCTAGGCCTGTTTCCCACTCGCTTTGCAGGTTACAGAGGAACCCAGTCTGCACACAGCAACTACAGAAGGAACGACCTTTGCTGACGTTCTTGCTACAGCTCGTAGCACCCACCGGCCAAACGAGGCTGGTCTTCCATTAGATGAGCAAGCGGTATCTCCACCCCGTCCTGTCTACCCCAGCACCCTAGCTCCCATCCGTCCAAGCCAGTCTCTGCGACAGAAGGAGAAATGGATGATGTTTCCAGCTCCCAAGGAAAGGACATTTCTCTCTACACCATGTGGCTGCTCTTCACCTTAACATTAAATATATTCACCAATTTAAAATTTTAATGTACACATTAGAGCTAAAAATAGACTTGGCTCTACACAGGTCATGCGGGAGCACTTCAACAACGCAACCACAGAGCGGATAAATGTCAGCTCATGGCTGTGAGCCTGCCTCAAGGGCCACGGCCACCTGAGTGGAGGAGTCCTTGGAGGAGGGGCTTCCTGCTACACAGAATCAGTCTTGGGGCTGCTCAGCCTCAACACTACCATACACCCACGGTCACCAGTGCACAAGTGTCTAAGTCCATTCTGGTTGCTGTGACAAAGTTACCATGAACTGGATGGCCTAGAACAACAGACTAATTTCTTGTGGTTTTGGCGGCTGCAAAGTCCAATGCCAGGAAGCCAAGAGATTTGAGGCCTATCGAAGCCTGCTTCCTCTCAGACAGCAGTCTGCTCCCTGTAACCCACAGGGGGAGAATGTCAGTGAATGTTCTGGGGCCTCTTATAAAAGCATGAGTCTCATCATGAAGCTGAGTGACCCAAAGGCCCTGCCTCCTAATGCCATCACTTTGGGCATTAGGATTGGGAGACATAAACATTTAGTCCTTTGCAACAAGGAAGTTAGGTGTGTCCATTACAGACAGGCACACATTGACCAGACAATGCTAAACAAGAAGGGGGCTTGCTCTGTGAACACTGCTTCCAGATATCTGTACCACCACCCTCCATGCCACACCCCCTCCATGCCACACCCCCTTCCGTACAGCTGGCTCCTACTCTTCTTTTTGCCTTGATGTTTGACCCTACCCATGCCGGATACCCATTCTCAGAGGATGCCCCAAGAAGGAAGCTGGACTCGGTCACCTATTCCGAAAGGGACCTTGGACCACTGAGCTTTCCTCTCTGCCTGTTTCTCCCCTGGATCATGATGCTCACACCATCTGCCTCACAGAGAGGTGGTAATCAAGGCAGGAAGGACATGACACTGAGTGGGGGCTCAATTTTTAAAAATTCAGTGTCTTGGGCGTTCAAGCAGGGAGTGCCCTACCCCTCTGCTGTCATGGTTTCTGACCTGTGAGCCATGTGAGAGAGATGATTCCTCCTGCTTAGAGCTGAAGCTTGGGGAAGTTGATGTGCCCACAATCCCCCAGCTGGCATGGGCCCATGATCCCATACTCGCACTCCCGTAGTATAGACTTCGAGCTCAGGCAGGCTCTGCTCAGGAGCCTGGAGCTAAGGTCTCTCTGATTGACATGTCCAATCTTGGGACGCTGAAATATGAATTGTCATCTACAGATGCATTGGACCTCATTTGCAGTCATCTTGGGGTGCACATGGTCCCCAAGCCACAGGTTAGACACACTTTCTAGGAGGGACGAGAGTGTTGGGAGGAGAAAGACCGCTTGTCTCAGCCCTTGTCTGGGCCAGTCCTCCAGGCTGACATCGAGTCTGCACTAGGCACCTGAGGCCAGAGAGGGCCATCCTCGTCAGCTTTGCCTGATGGGGATTCTGCTGCTTTGGGCGGGGGAGAGGGAACAGGCAGTACATTACAGGATCTCACATCACTGGACTAGCCTGTGATTAGATTCTAAAAGAAAGACGAGTCCGAACTTGTCCTTAAGTGTCCTCAAGCGGGCAGGTGACCAGGCTGAAGGCTACATTGGCTCTTGGTTTGAGGGGCTACAGTGCATCAGAGCAAGGGAAGCATGGTGGCAAAGCGTGAGGTGGCTGGTCGTGTTGTATCAGCAGTGTGGAAACGGGGAGGGGACAGGAAGCAAGGCTAGGCCTCGCTCTCCAGCAACTCTGCAGCAACCCACTTTCTCCAGCTAGCCCCCACTTCTGGAAAGTTCCACAACCTCGCAAAATAGATGGGAACTGAAAGTTAAAACATATGAGCCTGTGGGAGCATTTTCACATTCAAACCATAACACAGATTGTGCATAGGAGTTGTCATTCTTGGTTGGGTGGCCTTAGAAAGATTGCCTCTTAGATCAAAACACTAACAGGGCTGGGTGTGGGGATAATGCCTGTAACCCCAGCCCAAGGGAAGCTGAGGTAGGAAGATCAGGAGTTCAAGGCCAGCCTTGACTACAGAGCAAGTGTGGTGGTTTTATTGAGACTGGCCCCCATAGGTTCACAGATTTTAATGATTGCTCACCAGGGAGTGGCACTATTTGAAAGGATTAGGAGATGTAGCCTTGTTGGAGGAAGTATGTCACTGGGGGGTGGGCTTTGAGGTTTCAAAAGCCCATGTCAAGCCCAGAGTCTCTCTCTTCCTGCTGCCTGTAGATCTGGATGTAGAACTCTCAGCTACTTCTCCAGCACCGTGTCTACTTGTATGCCTCCATGCTTTCCACCATAGCAACAACAGACTAAACCTCTGAAACCGTAAGTAAGCTCCAATTAAATGCTTCCCTTTATAAGAGTTACTGTGCTTTATGGTGTCTCTTCACAGCAATAGAACACTGACTAAGACAGCAAGTTTGAGGCTGTCCTGATCTACATAAGACCCTGTCTCAAACAAAGAAATAACCTTAACTGGAAGAGCAACATTTTTTAATTAAGAAAAGTTTTCCATTCATTTTACATACCAATCAAAGATCCCCCTCTTCCCTCCTCCTGCCCCCCCAGCCTCCTCCTCCCAACCAATCCCTCCACTTCTCCCCACTGTGGTGGTATTGTGTTCCTCAAAATATTGTGCACCCCAATAAACTTATCTGGGGTCAGAGAACAGAACAGCCACTAGATATAGAGGTCAGAAAATGATGGCACTCATGCCTTTAATCCTAGCATTCCAGAGGCAGAGATCCATCTGGATCTCTGTGAGTTCAAGGCCACATTGGAAACAGCCAGGCATGGTGACACACGCCTTTAATCCCAGAAAGTGAGCCTTTAATCCCAGGGAGTGATGGCAGAAAGCAGAAAGGTATATAAAGCGTGAAGACAAGGAACTAGAAGCTTTTGGTGGTTAAGCTTTCAGGCTTTTGAGCAGCAGTTCAGCTGAGATTCATTCCGGAAGAGGACTCAGAGGCTTCCAGTCTGAGGAATCAGGATCAGCTGAGGAACCGGCAAGGTGAGGTAACTGTGGCTTGTTCTGCTTCTCTGATCTTCCAGCATTCACCCCAATATCTGGCTCTGGGTTTGTTTTTATTAATAAGAACTTTTAAGATTCCTGCTACACACACACACACACACACACACACACACACACACACACACACACACACAAGAAGGCAAGGCCCCCATGAGGAGGCACATCCAGCAGAGGCAAGTCCAAGCTCTTCCCCCTGCCTTAAGGCTGCACGAGGTGTCCCGTCATAGACAGTGGGCTCCAAAGAGCCTGCTCATGCACCAGGGATGGATTCTAATTCCACAGCCAGGGGGCCCACCCAAGCAGATCAAGCTACACAACTGTCTCCCCATGCAGAGGGCCCAGCCCAGTCCCATGCAGGCTCCACAGCCATTGATTTAACTTTCATGCATTCCCACTAGTTTGGTTTGGTCTCTCCACAGGTTTCCCCATCATGATCCTGATGCACTTGCTCACAGAATCCCTCTTCTCTCTCTTTGACTGGACTCCTGGAGCTCAGCCTGGTGTTTGGCTCTGGATCTCTGCATCTGCTTCCATCAGTCGCTGGAGAAAAGCCCTGTGATGACAGTTAGGGTATTCATCAATCTGATCACTGGGGCAAGCCAGTTCAGTTCAGGCACCCTCTCCACTATTGCTAGTAGCCCAGGCTGGGGTCATCCCTGGGGATTCCAGGGAACTTCCCTAGCACCCGGTTTCTCTCGATCCCCATGATGTCTCCTCTATCATGGTATCTATTTCACTGCATTCCCCCTCCCTCCCTGTTCCAGAAGAGCAACATTTTTTTTTTTTTTTTTTTTTTGGTTTTTCGAGACAGGGTTTCTCTGTGTAGCTTTGCGCCTTTCCTGGGACTCACTTGGTAGCCCAGGCTGGCCTCGAACTCACAGAGATCCACCTGGCTCTGCCTCCCGAGTGCTGGGATTAAAGGCGTGCGCCACCACCGCCCAGCTAGAAGAGCAACATTTTAATTTGTATAAAAAGCCCTCATCTAACAGGCCAACAGAAAACAAACGTTAGCCTTGGCTGCTGTTAGGAGATCCTTCACCATGCCTCTGGTTGTACGGTGTCAAGACGGGGGCAGGCTGCCTAAGCTCCTGCATCAGCCCTCCATTCATGTGCGACTGAGGGTCCCCTGCCTCCGCCAGTCTGTGGCTCTTCCTTGGGGCATAGGAAGTTTGTGTGATCTATATGGATTATCTAATATAGTCTACACATACCATTGTAAGACAAATTGCTAAATGATCTTATTAATAAAAAACAAAACAAAACAAAACCCGGAGCCAGATATTGGGGTAAAAACTGAGAGATCAGAAAAGCAGAAAGAAGCCAGCCACATTTTTACCACTTGGAAATCCTCAGTCAAAGAGACCTACTTCCTGTATATCCATGGCTATATGCCTTTCTGTTCTGCATCTTACTTCCTCTCTCTGCCCACCTACATCACTTCCTGTCTGTCTGTACAGATCTCCAGACCTCTAAAGCTAGTGCTGGGATTAAAGGTGTGTGTCACCATGCCTGGCTTTGTTCCCAGTGTGGCCTTGAACTCACAGAGATCCAGTTGAGTCTCTGTCTCCCGAATGCTAGGATTAAAGGCATGTGCTACCATTGCCTGACCTCTATGTTTAATATAGTGGCTGGCTTTTTCCTCTGATCCTCAGATAAGCTTTATTAGGGTGCACAATATTTTGGGGGGACACAATATATCACCACATACCATCATTGGTAGCTAGGTCCCCAGCAACCTCTCTATTAGGCAGGTAGGGAGGCACTGTCTGTCTAGAACTTTCTCTTCTCTCCTGATGCAGGGCAGAGTGGGACTGAGAGGGCAGACACTGCCGCTTCCAGGCTAAATATTTGCCTCTCCTCCATTGTCTCATCTCAGGTCCTCTGAGGAACCACAGAAGCACTGCCCGTCTGCTTCCCACATGGCCACAGCTCTCCAGGTGTCTTTCTCTGTTGGTACCAATAGCTCTATGCTGTTCTCTGTACTTCTGCCCCCATGTTCTACAGCACAGAAGTGACTGCTCCACATCGTCAGTGTGATGGGACCTAGAATCCCCAAAGAGGAGCTAGGCCTCCAGGCATACCTGTGAAGGAGCTTTTGGAATAGGCCAACAGAAATATGAAGATGCATCTTGAGTGTGGGTCACACCATTTCATGGGCCAGCATCCTGGACTGATCCTGCACTGGACCCTCAGATTCTTCCTCCCTTAAGTGGTTTTTGTCACAGCAAACTAACTATAATACAATGGATACACATTGAATTTTGCTTGTGTTTTTAACCAGCCCATTATTGGCTGGGATTAGTGGAAAGATTCACTTTCTGAACTGCCACCTATCCCATTGTTGACATTATCATCATCATGAGGATGCCCTCTGCCATGGTCGCTAGTCACCCAGTTAGCCACACAAAGGCCTGAGCAACATCAGCACCAGAAGGGCCATGTCCACCCTGCCTGCCAGCGAGTGAAAACCCAGAACCCTCAATCCAGGTCAGTTTTTGCTCTGCCAGAGGATGGTTGCAAATTCTCAAGGTGGGGTACCCTTGCTTAGAGCACACTTTGTGTCTGGCCTTTCAGTCTGCTGCAAGAGAAGTGGCAGGGCCTCCAGAGGGAGCAAGCCCAGAGGCCCGCCCCTCACTGTACAGACACATGCAAGGCTTTCTAATAAAGGATGCCACATAGTGTGTGCTCCTCCATGCCTGTGTCTGGAAGGTATTTCCTTCTCAGTGTGCAGCCCCCTTCATTCTCTGTGCTTGCCCACTGCAGCCCTGGGAAGGACAACACTGTGCATTTTGCTTGTGTTTCCACTGGCCCTGTACTGATGAGCATTTGAGGTGATTCCACAGTTCTGAGATGATTCAGCCACAGAGCAATCTTGTCATGCCTCCTTGGGCAGCTGACACCATGCTTTTCAAAGGAACTCTCAAACCCACGTGTCAGGCAGTGGGCTGTGTGGTCTCTCTTTAGGGATAGATGGGGGGGGGGGAGTAGACGTCGTCAGTCACTGGCAGCTGCACAGTATGTGTCCCTGAGGTAAACAGGTCCCCAAGACTGCACACTAAACACTCTTCTGCCACCTGCAGCTCTCTTCACTAGAACTTTACGGACCACACCTTTCATTTATTTTAAGGGCCCAGGAGAAGCAAGTGTGGGGTTGTGGTGGACACTGAATGACCACGGAGAACGTGCCTCCCCCACATGCAAAGCTCCTTTGTACCAGTGATCTCATCCCAACCCATCTGGCTTTTTCTTTCCATTTAAAAATGATGAAACTAAAGCTCAGAAAGGTGACTGGTCCCAAACCACACAAGAAGTTGTGGCAGAGTCAGAACAGGGAATCCTGTATGGTCATACACTGCGTCACAATGGGGATATGCTCTGAGGAATGCCACTGGGTGATGCCATCACTGAGCACCCAGCAGAGCCTGTGGCGACTGATATGAACTGAGATGCCTATGCCAGCAGTAGGCAGTCTAGTCTTGTAGGATGCCCTGTTAGGAATGCAGTCCTCATCTGCCTAAAACGTTATGCATCCATGACTGACCTACTGAAAGAGACAGCATGGCTGAGCATGTAACCGCACGAACAAAAAAATACTGCAGAAAATGTGGAGAAAAGAGAATAAAAGAAAAATCCAACCTAGGATGGGAAGGTTATTGTGAGTTTGACTAATCTGAGCCACACAGTGAGGGCTATATAGCAAGATCCCATCGACGACGATGACGACCACAACGACGACAATACGCCGACCATGCCGTCTCCGACGACAATGACGACGACGATGATGACTACGACGATGACGATGATAAGGAACCACAGAGCCCACAACAACGGAGTGGGTACATACGGGCACTTAAGGCATCGCATCCATAGGCGAGAGCAGAAAGAATAAGCACATGGACCGCACTTTCTCGCTCTCTTAGTGCTCAGCTAGCTTTCTCCACTCCTATACAGGGCTCATGAGGTAGTGTTGCCCACAGAGCGCTGGGTCCCCTACATCAATTAATAATCAAGACAATTACCCACAGACATGCCCACAGGCCAGCCTGATCTAGGCAATTCCTCAACTGAGGCTCTTAATTGATTCTAGGTTGTGGCAACTTGACAATTAAAAACTATCAGGCACTGGAGAGATGTCTCCGTGGTTAAGAGCACTCCCACGGGGGCTTTTGTGGAGCCCCTGAGTTCTGTTCCCAGCAGCACCCGTGCCAGGCAGCACACAACCACCAGTGACTCCAGCTCCAGGGGATCCAAGTTCTGTTCTGGCCTTGGCTGGCACAAGCATCTCTCTCTGTCTCTGTCTCTGTCTCTGTCTCTGTCTCTCTCTCTCCCTCCCTCCCTCTCTCTCTCTCTCTCTCCCTCCCTCTCTCTCTCTCTCTCTCTCTCTCTCTCTCTCTCTCTCTCTCTCTGTGTCTGTCTGTCTGTCTCCATCTCTCTGTGTGTCTGTCTGTCTATCTATCTGTCTGTCTGTCTCTCTCTCTCTCTTTCATAAGTAAAAGCAACTGAAAGAGATCAAGGGGATACAAATTGCAAAGGAAGAAGTCAAAGTATCAGTGTTTGCAGAGGACATGATACTATACATAAGTGACCCAAAAATTCTACCAGGGAACTCCTACAGCTGATAAACACCTTCAATGAAGTGGCTGGATATAAGATTAACTTAAAAAAAATCAGTAGCCCTTCTATATACAAATAATAAATGGGCTGAGAAAGAAATCAGGGAAACAACATCCTTTACAATAGCCATGAATAATATAAACTATCTTGGGGTAACTCTAACCAAGCAAGTGAAAGACCTGTATGACAGGAGCTTCAAGTCTTTGAAGAAGAAATTAGAGAAGATATCAGAAGATGGAAAGATCTACCATGCTCATGAATAGGTAGGATTAACACAGTAAAAATGGCCATCTTACCGAAAGCAATCTACAGATTCAATGCAAACCTTATCAAAATTCTGACATAATTCTTCACAGATCTCAAAAGAACTCAACTTCATATGGAAAAACAAAAAACCCAAGATAGCTAGAACAATCCTGTGCAATAAAAGAACTTCCAGAGGTATCATCATCCCTGATTTCAAGCTGTACTATAGAATAATAGTAATAAAAACTGCATAGTATTGGCATAAAAACCGACAGATTGATTAATGGAATTGAATCAAAGACCCAGAAGTAAATCCATACACTTATGGACACTTGATTTTCGACAAAGAAGCCAAAATTATACAATGGAAAAAAGAAAGCATCTTCAACAAATGGTGCTGGCATAACTGGATACCTGCACATAGAAGAATGCAAATAGATCTACATCTATCACCCTGCACAAAACTTAAGTCCAATTGGACCAAAGACCTCAACATAAATTCATATACAGTAAACCTGAAAGAAAAGAAAGTGGGGAATAGCCTTGAGTGCATTGGCACAGGAGGCAACTTCCTGAATAGAACACCAATAGCACAGACACTAAGATCAACAATTAACAAGTGGGACCTCGCGAAACTGAAAAGTTTCTGTAAGGCAAAGGACACTGTCAATAGGACAAAACGGCAGCCCACAGATGGGAAAAGATCTTCACTAACTCCACATCTGATAGAGGGCTGATATCCAAAATATATAAAGAACTCAAGAAACTAGATATCAACAAACCAAATAATCCAATTAAAAATTGGGATACAGATCTAAACAGAGAATTCTCAACTGAGGAATATCAAATGGCTGAGAAGCACTTTAAAAATGTTCATTATCCTTAGCCATCAGAGAAATGCAAATCAAAATGACTCTGAGATTCCATCTTACACCTGTCAGAATGGCTAAGATCAAACACACAGCTGACAGCTAATGCTGAAGAGGATATGGAGCAAGGGGAACACTCCTCCACTACTGATGGGAGTGCAAACTTGTACAGTCACTTTGGAAATCAATATGGTGGTTTCTCAGAAAATTGGAAATTGATCTACCTCAAGATCCAGCTATACCACTCTGGGGCATATATCCAAAGGACGCTCCACCATACCACAAGGACACTTGCTTAACTATGCTCATAGCAGCATTATTTGTAATAGCCAGAACTCGGAAACAACCTAGATGCCTCTCAACGCAAGAATGAATAAAGAAAACGTAATACATTTACACAATGGAGTATTACTCAGCTGTTAAAAACAATGACATCAAGAAATTTGCTGGCAAGTGGGTGGAACCAGAAAAGAGAGTCCTGAGTGAGGTAACCCAGACCCAGAAAGACAAACATGGTATGTACTCGCTTATGAGTGGTTATTAACCATGAAGTAAAGGATAACCATCTACAGACCCAGAGAAGCTAAGTAACGAGGAAGGCTCAAGGAGGGGATGCATGAATCCCACTGTGAAGTGGAAATAGAAAAGACATTGCCCGTGGATGGGGTGGTGGTGGTCTGAGTGGGGATTAGAACAGAGGGATCAGGTGGGGGAGGATGGAGGGAGAGAGTCCTGGGAGAGACAACTGGATTGAGGGAGGGCATCTCTGGGACAAGCTAGAAACCTAGTGTAATGGAAACTCTCAGGAATCTATATGAGAGTGACCCTAGCTAAGACTAGGGAGCCCATCTCCCACACTGCCTGGAGGGCCAGGACCCAGAGGCTGGATGGCCCAGAGACCTTGGTTAGAACCGAACATGACTGACAAAAAAAAAAAGTCAATGAAATGATTCCTAATGATATTCTTCTGTAATCATAGATTGGTGCCTACCCCAACTGCCATCAGAGAGGCTTCCTCCAGCAACTGATGGAAACAGATGCAGAGACTCACAGCCAAACATTAGGTGGAGCTCGGGGAATCCTTTTGAAGAGGGGAAGGATTGTAGGAGTCAGAGGGGTCAAAAACACCCAAGAAAACCCACAGAATCAATTAACCTGGCCTCCTAGGGGCTCACAGAGACTGAACTGCCAACCAGGGAGCCTGCATGACTGACCTAGGCCCTCTGCACATATGATACAGTTGTGTGGCTTGTTCTTGTGGGACTCCTAACAGTGGGAGCACGGGCTGTGTGACTCTGTTGTCTGCTTTGGGACCCTTTCCTCCTACTGGGTTGCCTCATCAGCCTTAATAGAAGAGGAGGTGCCTAGTCTTCCTGCAATTTGATCTGCCATGGCTGGTTGATATCCACGGGAGGCCTGCCCTTTTCTGAAGAAACAGAGGCGTGGAGGGGGGTAAAGAGAAGGGAGTTGGGAGGAACTGGGAGGAGGGGCAGGGACTGGGGTTGGGATGTAAAAAAGTAAGAAAATTTAAAAATAGGTATATTTCATAGGATTATAAAGATAAAAGATGAAGGCAGTTTTGCGTAATGTGTTTAGTACTTTGTAGTGTGTATTATGCATGTAAAATTGCCACTGTGTTTTGATGGGGGATTTTTTTTTCCAGGATGTCGGTTAGACACCCAAATCCATGGATGCTGAAGTCTCTTCTATAAAATAGCACTGTATTTGAATAAAACTTGTGAGTATATATATAATCACAAGGGCAGAGGAGCTGGATTTAAGGCTAGTTTCCCACTGGCTAGCAAGCAGATCTTGGGTCAGGGTGGAGCCCACAGAGACCCCAGCTTGTGCCTTGTTTTCATACTGACTCAAGGTCAGAGTCCGAGCTTGTTTCCCACCCTCACCCCAACAATAGGATTTTTTTGTCCAAAGGCGTGGTTACCAGATGTCTTGAGTACTGAAGAGGTGTTTACATTTGACTCTACTTCATTCATACCTTGAACCATGATGTCTTTGAAAGGGGGAGGTCTTTTTGCCCCCCTTGCTTTGGGTATATAAAGGCTGTGAGTAATAAACTCAGGAGTCTGTGGTACTGACCCAGAGCCCTCCCGAAGCTATCCTGTGTCGCTTTTTCTTCATCTACCTCTATATTTCATAGCTATCATTTCTCAATTCCACACACCAGCCCCCTTCAGAACCCTTCGATAGGACTCGACAGGTCAATCATGTAACCACCTTGTTTCATATTGGGGAAGATCTACAGGCTGTGAGGTTCCTCTGCGACCTCGCGCGCCCGACACTTGGAAAATTCCCAAGCACTCTCCTAAGTTCAAGTTGTTCACAGTTTCTCTGGACCGAAGCCGGTGCGGGCTTGTGCTACTCTGTTCCCATGGGGACCCCTCTGATCTCCGTACATCAATCGGAGCCTTGCTCGGGCAGATTTACTTTCGGGAATCCCAAATCCACGCACTCGGGGCTCACCCGGATCATCTTGGCTATGACTCCCACTCAGACCCCCCGGTGCCTGAGCACCCAGCGCACGTGCGCATTGGGTGAGACCCCACCCTCACCCCACCAGAGCAGCTGGCGGGGCGGGATGGGGCGGGGCCCCGCGGCAGGTGGGGGCGGGGCGGGGCGGGGCGGGCCGTGCAGGAGCGCTGGGAGCTGCGAGGCGGAGAGGCGCGGGAGGCGCGCGGAGCCCAGGCCGATCCCGTGCGCGCGCCGCCATGCCCTTGGCCTTCTGCGGCACCGAGAACCACTCGGCCGCCTACCGGGTGGACCAGGGCGTCCTCAACAACGGCTGCTTCGTGGACGCGCTCAACGTGGTGCCGCATGTCTTCCTGCTCTTCATCACCTTCCCCATCCTCTTCATCGGTGAGCGCGCGCCGCGGCGGAAGGCGGGAGGGCGCGCGGGGGAAGGGCGCGCGGCCGGGGGGGGGGATGCGCGGCCCCGGCGGTCCCGCACCGACTAGCTGGTCTCCCTAGGTCCTCTGCTCTGCGTCTCCACCCTTGTACCTTTCCCCCTCCCACCACCCCCATTCCTGAGCCCGCGCCAAACACGATGGGCACTCAACACTCTAGGGATCCCCAAGTTTGACCACCGTAAGGCCTGACCCGGGATGGGGCTCCGCACGATCGGGGAAGGTCGTGAGGGGGTTGGCCACACCCTCAGTGGCGCAGCGGCAGGAGCCGGGCCACCCCTTCCCTAGGCCCGCGCTGTCACCGCCACAGCTGGACTCAGACGGGAGCGCAGGCTGCAGCTGGGGAGGTTGGTGGTGAAGGCCCGCAAGCCCCGTGCTGTCCCAGCATGGCCGGACTGTGGGCAGAAACCTCTCCTGGGCTCGGGGTCTAGTGCACGCTGGGCTAGGAGATAGACTTTGGGTGCCGGTACCCCACCATCCCACAAAGCGTGAGTCTTCCGAGTGCAACTTCTCCAGGACTGTGGATCAGCTTGCACCGGATTTAGCAACCCCACCAGCGCACTTGCCAGAAAGTGGTCTACAAAGTTGGGCACAATCCTCTTCTCTCTGGTTCCCTTCTCTCCCAAGACCTTGACTTTCCCGGCCGATCAGCTCTGTTCACAGAGGCTATTAATGCAACTCCTCAACTGTTCATTTACTTTAATTAAGAGAAACAGCAAATCTTAAAAATTCTTTGGGGAAGAAAGTCGAGTGGCCATCAAACTGAATTAGTAAGAAGTTGCTGAACCGGGCTACCCTGGCAATCCCAGTTCTTGGGAGGTGGAGGCAGGGGGATCAGGGAGTTTAAGGTCATCCTCAGCTACATAGGAAGTTCAAGGCTGGTGTGGTCAACATTAGACCTTTTCTCAAACATAAAAAGCTGCTGTAGAAGGAAGTTGTTAGTTACTGACAAAGATAAATGATTAGCTAGAAATAGAAAGAAAATATGCAGTATATGCCCATGTGTGTATCGGAAATGAAACAGAATGGATAACCTGTCACACAAGAGGTCAGTGTGGCACCTGTTTAGGACGGTGCTGCGGGTCCTGGCTTTGTACTAAGACGTTAGTTGGTATGCTCAGCAGTGGGGAAGTAGGATTGGTATGCACTCACCCTGTCCCCACGGTGGACCTCCTCAGGTGGCCTTCCTACCTTCTGCATCTCTCCCGCAGGATGGGGCAGCCAGAGCTCCAAGGTGCACATTCACCACAGCACCTGGCTGCACTTCCCGGGGCACAACCTGCGCTGGGTCCTCACCTTCATCTTGCTCTTTGTCCTCGTGTGTGAGATCGCTGAGGGGATCCTGTCCGATGGGTAAGTGAGTGACTGAGGGCTGAGTGGATCTGCTCCACCAAGGAGACCCTGCCTGTGCCTGCTCCCACGCCTTACCCAAACCAGTACCATGGCTATTAGATCCCACAACCCTTTGCCTGGTGTGAACTGTGCCAGACCCTAGACACACACGAAACCCAGTCAGGAGGGTAAAGGGAATGCGGATTTCTGTACCAGTTTCCTGTAAACACCGTTCTAGAGCCTGTCAGGGTGCCCCAGCTGCTGTGGAAAATTCCTGGTCTTCCTCAAGTGACTGAAGTAAGTAAGAAGACAGTTAAGCATGTCACTTGTTCTTACTGAAGGCTTTTCCTCGGTTCTCATTCACTTACAAGATTCAGTCATGCATCTCTGGGCACTCCTGTTTGTCACATTCCAGTCCCGCTTGCCTCTACCCCCATTCTTCACCCCACACTCAACCCTTCCCCACCTCTCCTAGGGATCAGAGTGTATGCTCAAGTTTTGGTTTGCAAAGCTGTCAGAAAGACTCCGTGGATGTCTGGTGAGATCTTAGGTGTTGGTCCTTTTTGTATTCACAGGGCAGGGCACACAAAAGCTCTGCAGACATTTATTGAATCCCAGAAGGATAAATAAAATCATACCGCAAGGGCATGGTCTGGGAGGAGAGGAGAAGGCAGCATTAGACAGGTTCCCTGGTGGAGGGGGCTTTGGCGCTGAGCCCCGGAGGATGACAGGTATTGTGGCCATCAGAGGAAGGAGTTAAGGAGTGGGGAGACTATGGCACAGGAGCAAGAGGGACCAGGAACAGGTACGCTGGGCCTACGGCACAGGTGATCAGCATGATTTGGGCAGTCATGATTTGAGGCCCGGAGGAAAGCTGCGTGTGTGGAGATGGCCTTGGAACTGAGGCTAGCCATCAGGGGCAGGAGGAATGGAGAAGGCTAACGCAGTTGACATGTGGAAGGAGCCATGGGACTGAGGCTGAGAATCAGATCTGGGGCTCAAGAGGAGCGTTTGGATGGCAGACTGCCTGTCTGAGTTGGATATGACTCTCGGTTTTGAGCCCAAGAGAGACACCCTCAGCACAGCACTCCTGAGGGAGAGGCCAAGTGTGTGTTGGTCGAGTCAGAGGCAGACAAGTCGGAGGCTAGGTCAGGGATGACCGCAGTGGGAGATGCAGTGTGTCCCCATAAAGCGACAGAAGGGGATACGGGGCCGCCATCTTTAAGTCAGAACGGAGGAGTCAGTGAGCCTGAGGGACTGTTTCAGGAGCTGATGTCACAGTTGTGGGTGGACATTGGGCTGGAGCATCTGAGGTCTAGCTCATCTGAGCTGTAATTAGACAGTGTTCAACCCTGCAGCTGTCCCCAGGGGCAGGATTTCTGTCCTGCACCTCCTGCTCCTTAGTATCCATGCATCCAGATGTCCATACTAATGTCATGACTGGACTCCTGAAGGCCTTGGGTCCTACTGCTGATCGCAGCCTTCCAGACCAACAAGAAGGCATGCTTCTGCTTAAGTCGCCAGGGACCATTCTGTACCCCCTCCTCAGGACCCTTCCAAAGTGTCACTGAATACTGAGGAAAGGGACTTGTGAGCCCTTGGGTTATAATTGGCTGGGTGACAGGAAAATGCTCCACTGAAGAGGAGGGAGCCTTGGACAGTGCCAGCTGTGGGAACTGCATGTCACTCTGCCTTTCTGGACCTTGCCTTTTCTATCTATGAAATAAGTACTGGAGCCCTCACTTGCCTGTTTGGGGAGGGTGAAATGGGAAATGCACAGGGTCCAGAGCCCAGCCACAGAGCCTGGAGCAGAGGATGTATGCCCAGGACATGGGGATTGGAAGGAAGTAGCCCAGACACCCACTCTAGCTACTCTTTGCACCCCCACCATGCACCCCAGGCCCACTGCGTGTGTTTCCTCCAAGGCCTAAGGCATGTCTCTCGCTGGACACTGGGCTCCTGGTCTGTGGGGAGGACATCTCTGAGTCAGCAGGTGTGAGGAAGGGACAGATGGGTGAAGTCACAGACCTGCCCTGCGGCTCCCATTTCCCCACTGGCCTGTGGCATGTGGGGCCAGAGCTGGGTAAGACAACAGTCTTTAGCTGGGATCTGACTTAGGCTCAGCCACATTTAGTACTAACTGAGGCATCTTCAGTCTGTAGTGACGCTGCCTCCTCAGGGGCTTTTGCCTGTGCACGATCCTGTTAATTCAGAGCAGCCAAAGCACACAGGGTAATGAGAAGAGAGAGGAGGAAGCATATGGGGAGAGTGTTTCCCCAAATCACCAAACACCCGACAGATATAAAGAAAATTTGTACCCAATTTCTTTGCTATTTCATTCTGAATCACTCAGTAAAGCATTTAAGATCTATTATAACTGATACTGTGGCATAATTGTTCCAATTATAGTTAATATTAAATTCACTTCCACATTATTTCTAGTACAGAGACAAGAGTTCTGAGACCCCCTCTCCCCGGACAGTGATTGTCTGTCCTCTGCCCTTGGCCATTCGTACCTCCTCTCTTAGCAAGACCTTTTGCTGAGAATGTAAAGGCTGAAAGGACATCACTAAGCGCCTCATTTAACGAGAAATCTAGAAAATTACCTTTTCTGGTTGATTTTACAGTTTGGTAATCTGCAGGGACTCAGTCTTACTCCACCGTCTGCCACCCCTTCCTCATGAGCACAAAGTGGCTGCCCTGTGTCAAGTATCCCATAAGAAGGAAGGGGCAAGCTTGGAAAGGTGTGTTCCAGCCATGCCTCTTCCTTATGGGGGTCATGCTCTACAGACTTGATTTTAACACCTCAGTGGCCAGAATTGCGTGGCCACCCTCAGACCAACCCCTGGCAAAGGAGTATGGAATTGGTAGACCACTTAAGCTGGTCACCATCTATGTCTTAGGGGCTGGATAATTTGTGGTTCTTCGTCAAGCAGCAAGCGGAGGAGGCTGTTTGGTAAACAGCCCATGCTGCCTCCATGCCTGCACTTGGGCCCCTCCAGAGTCCCCAGACTCCTGGCGTGGTGCTCTTCTCCATATGGCGTGACTCCTCTGATAAACAAATATTTGTCCTTCAAAGCCCAACCTGGTTCCACACCCTCTGGGGAGCTTCCCCTGGTTGCCCACCCTCTCCTTTTCTCTCCCTCGGCCTTCAGGCCATCTGGAGCAGCCCTTCCGTGGACTGTTGAGTCAGATAGTATGGCTCTGGTCTTTGCCTGTGCTTAGCTTCTCCAGGGTAAGGGCACTTGGCCTGCTGGATCCAGCAGTAGTATAAGCAAGGACGTTACTGAGGCAGGAGGCTGAAATGGACCCTCTGGGGTGGAGAAGGTTCCAGCACTGCTGGTGTAGAATGAACAGGTTGGGCAGTGCTAGCGAGGTTGCTGGAGGCCCTGTTGCCTGGGCCTTGAGTGCTGCACTGGGCTAGGTCTTTCTGTTGCTGTCTGTAGGAAGAGCATGATCAGGAAAGCTAAGGCACCCCTCCACACTTCTTGGCTGAAGCTGAGGTCTGAGAGGAGACCCTGGCTCCAGGTGTGGATTGATTGTCACCGTACCCTCCTCCTGCCAGCACAGAGGCCTTTGTGAGTCAAAGCAGGAGGGCACCGTCTAGTAGTCTCTGCCCCCAGCCCAGAGGAGGAGGGCAAAGGCATGGTTTCAGGCATGTGACTTAGTCAATCTGTGCCTCAGTTCCCTTAGTTATAGAATAAAGTGACTGGGTGCCCACTTCGTGGGGGCTTCATTGAACAATTTTCTTTTCATCGGGTACTTAGATTCATGTTCAGCATGGGGCAGGTACTCAGCAAGCGTGGGTCGCCATCAGCATCATTAGTACAGTGCCTGCAGATACTGCCGGTGCTTACCTGTGTCACTCATGTTAAATGGGGCTGTTACTGAGTGAGTTGGAATGCACAGAATGTTTGGGATAGCATCTGGGAAGAACTACCAGCATATGGGCACCAGGCCGTGGTTATCCGAGGTCCTACTGTGTGCTGAGCAGTAAGCATAACAAGGCCTGTGCTGCTCTACTAGGTGCTGGCCACATCCACATCCTCTCTCTGATTTTCTCTCTTTCTTCTCCCATCACAGGGTGACAGAATCCCGCCACCTCCACTTGTACATGCCAGCTGGGATGGCGTTCATGGCTGCCGTCACCTCTGTGGTCTACTATCATAACATTGAGACCTCCAACTTCCCCAAGCTTTTGATCGGTAAGGATGGGGAGGGCCTTTCTTCCTTCAGCCAGCATTTACTGAGCACTCACTCAGGCTAGGAATCAGAAATAAAGAGAAGGTCTCTGCCTGCCTCCGTGGAGCTTGTGGTCTGGAGGAGGAGACAGACGGGCAGAGATGGTAAATTAACCAAGGAGCGGGTGCTGAGGATGCTGTGGGGGAAAGCAGGTTGGCTGCAGGGGGCAGAGTGGTGGGTGTGGTTGTCTGTGCAGGGTGCGCGGGGACACTCCAGGCAGAGTCAGCCTGCAGAGGTCGTCCGACCTGAACGTGCCTGGCAGTGAGGCCAGCACGGCCAAGCCCAGTGAGCAGGGCCACCTGTGGAAACCTGGACTCTGACCCCCAGGGGAAAGGTCACTGAGGTGGCCCCGAGGGGGAGGTAGGGGCAAGATGTGCATCAGGGTTTCAGGCGTGTTGGATTTGAGATGTCATTGGACTGTCAACTCCAGGGTCAAGTGTGCAGTTAGGTAAATCAGTTGGGTGTTTGGGGAAGGGTGGGGTGGCAGATGTGTTCAGCAGATGTGGGTTTATGGATGGCATTTAATGCCTGAGCCTGGATGAAGTCTCACGGGGAGCAGAGAAAGGCCTGTTGCTGGCTGACTCTTAGACACTCAGGAAGGAGTAACCGCTTGCAACTTCTGACATGAATGACTGGGGTTCCGGGCAGAAACAGCAGCCATGCTGCTTGCCCCTTACGGAGTGTGTAGCGTGGGCTGGGCTCTGTGCTCCACTGCCTCCCTGGTTTGTGTCACTAATGCCCACAGGAGCTCTGCTGGAGCTGGAGCTCCCCAATGTTGCCTGCAGATGTGAAACAGAAAGGTTTGAAACAGCACCAGCAAGCACTCATTGAGCGTTACTTACATGTCGAACTCCGTCCTGTCATATTAACTCAGTCCCATGGCAACCCTGTGAGGTGGTCCCATTGTTTCCCTCCACCACTCAGGGGTTGAGTGACTTGATCTGGTCTACCCAGCTACTCAGGGGGCATCACCAAGATCAAGCAGCTGAGCAGGCTTCTAGCTGCTTCTAAGGGTCCTCAAGCTGTGTTCTTGCCCCTAAAGTCTAAGTCTCGATCTGCCACTGTGTAGCCGACGGTCACCTGCAGTTGCAGTCTGTGGCCGGGCTGTGCCTCTGGTGGTGCCAGTAAGTCATTGAGACTCAAGAGTCACAGCCTGTAATAGACACTAGAATCTGGGGCTCTCTGTGCTCTGACAGGGACATGGCTGTCTTGTCTTCAGGCAGAGGACATTTTCCTAATATCTAGTCACAGGTCTGCCTTCCCATGGTAGATGTGATGCTCCATCGGGACCCTCCAGCTGTGTCCCTGCCCCAGGACTCCATGTGAATGAAGGAATATGCCTGGATTGGCATCCAGAAAGGTGGATGTTAGCTCCAAGCTTCAGAGAGCAGTGCCCTAGAGGACCCTCCCCATATAAGGAACCACCAGGGCCAGGCTAAGCAGAGTCTTGCAGATACTGCAGGCACCCGAAAGCTAGGATTTCCATTTTCCAGCAAGCACACGGTTCTGTCTTCCTAGCACAAATCACTATGGGTGTGTCCATACTTCCCAAGAAACCAGTGACTTCTCCACTTTCCTCAGCTCCCCCAGTTGGAGTTTTGCCCCCAGGAAAAGCTCTACAGCTCCAGAAATTTCTAGATCAGGCAAAAGGGGGTGCTGAGCTGTAGGGATAGAGGGCAGTTCATGGAAAAGCCAGCCCCCTTCGGAGGCCCGCATCCGGTCACAGGCCTGGAGTCCCACAAGAAGGTAAACCACGATACAGCTTAAACTATCCCATGAAATGTACTCCTGGGGCCCCAGAGGACACCAGAGAGAGACAAGAGAGGAGAATGGGCCTGCCAGAAAGGAGAGAAAGGTTTCAGGCCGAGCTGAGAGTGTGCACAGGTCCTGAGGAACAGAGACATAAATGGATCTGAGAAAGAACAGCTGGAGTGGGACGGCAGGAGGGATGGAGGCGGCATACAGGTATTGGTCCTTGCTCAGGACGGATGAGCAGTGGTATGCCTTTTGTCTTGGTTGTTGTTGTTACTGTCACTGCTACGTTGTTGCTTGTTCATTCTTATTTTTGTGACAAGGTCTCCCGATGTGGCCCTGACTGGCCTCAAACAAGGTTCTCTTGCCTCTTTTTGGGTTTTGTGTGTGTTGTATGTGTATAACATAGTATTGACCATGTTAGCCATGACATGTGCATTGCTGAGGGATTAAGAACATTTACACAGCCATGCAGCCAACACCACTGTCCATCTCCAGGACCTTCCACCTTCCCAAACCAAAGCGCTAAACTCAAGTCTCTGCCCCAGCAGGTGACCCTCTCATTCTGGACAAAAGATAGCCAATACACAGGAAATAACCCATACCAGGGGTGGCCTCCACCCGTAGATCCCCGTGGTCTGGAGACTAACACAGTGAGGGGCCGTCACCACAGTCCCGAGGGCCTTTCCCTCTCTCCTCTTGCCCACACTCAGTCCTGGCCACATGGTGAGGCCTGGTGTCTTGACCTGCTTCTCAGCCCACAACTAGGTCAAACAGATCTCATATTTTTCCCAAAGGGTGGCCGATGACTCGGGTGAAGGTCAGAGTGCGGGTCTCCTTTATCCACTGTGGCCTGGCTTGGGGGTGGGGGGCTGAAGCTGGCTTCACAGTAATATGACTCTCGGGACAAGGGGTGCTGGAGCTGCCCGCATCAACACCCTCTCGGGGCTACTTAACTAGCTGTGGTGGGGTTCGCTCTCACAAGCTCACAGTGACAAGTTGGCAGTTTAGGGGGAGGGTGAGAATTCAGGACAGAATCCACCCAGGGCTTCTGAAGCAGACTGCCCCAAATCTGAAATCCAGCCCTCATAAGAATGTCAACAGCTAATGCCCAAAGATCAGCCACGCTGCACACCAGGCTCCCTGTGCTAAATGCTTTCCACACACTGCTCCCTAACACCTTTGGGGGTGCTGTCACTGCCCCCCATGATGGATGAGGAAATTCAAGTCTAAGAGGGTTACAACTCCAGTGTGTTCGACCTTTTGACATTGCAATATGGTGTTGTCATCTACAAAATCTACACTTGAGGATTCTGCAGTGATTTACAAAACAAAAGCCATAGTGTTTAGGTAAGTTTGTGACTTTGTGTTGGGCTGCATTCACAGCTGTGAGTAAATCTGGGTGAGTCTGGCTTCAGGTCTCCACCTCTAATCACTGTACTGCACTGCCCCATGGTGCTAAACGTTGCTCTTTCTGTGTCCCCCATAGCCCCAGGCTTCCAGGCGAACACTACTGGGGTGCTGTGGGCTCTGGGCTGTGAGGATGGGAACCTGGATCCCCCTCACCTTCTAGCTATCACAAGCTGACGGTGAACATGCCTAATTCACTTCATCTCTATGGGCCTCAGTGTCCTTATCTAAATCAAACAGCCTGGATTGAATGATCGTTAAGATATTCCCAAACACATTGAGAAAATGTGTTTCAAGTGCCTGTAACTTAGTCAACTTGGAGAAGCTATTTTTCCTGTCCTCACTGTTCCTTGTCTGGCCTGTTGGACTCATGATATCAGTGTTTCTGAGCATGCCTGTCACAGTGTTGGAATGCCTGTTCTGAGTCTCAGAGGGACACTAGAGCCAGTTGTGGTGACTCACACTCGTAATCACAGTACTTGGGAAGAGGAGGCCAGAAAATTAGAAGTTCAAGGTCATTCTCAGATAACGTATGAGACTGTTTCAAGGGTCAGCCCATCGATTGGTTGATCACAGGGATAGTGTGATAGTCATACGTGCATACCCCCTTTATCAAAAATGTGTTTGAACATCCCCCCACGCCTCCTGAACATGCGTTCTGTCTTTTCCCACACGCTTGCGTGCTTGTGGAGGTGCACACGTGCCATGCTCAGGCATCCTCTCCTCCTCTCCGCCCTCCGCAGCTCTGCTCATCTACTGGACCTTGGCCTTCATCACTAAGACCATCAAGTTTGTCAAGTTCTACGACCACGCCATCGGCTTCTCTCAGCTACGCTTCTGCCTCACGGGGCTTCTGGTGATTCTGTATGGAATGTTGCTGCTTGTGGAGGTCAACGTCATCAGGGTGAGGGTAAGCAGGGAAGTGGGAAGTGTGGTGCTGACCCAGGTGTGCTTTGCCTGTGGGCGTTACCTGCCCTGGACAGGGCACTGGGACCATAGGTAGATTTCAGGGGAGCCGTTCCATCAGATCACAGCCCTCCACCCCGGGTGCCCAGAGAGAGGGGGAAGGACGAGGATGGGTTGACTCTCGGAGAGAAGAGGAAACATAAGGGACTGCTTTTCTCTGCTTTTGCTGGTGACGGGGACTCAGCAGAGCACTCATGAACGGGTAGAGCACAGGAATGAGTGCAGACCACTGCTCATGTGCCTTTTATGTTCTGTTTGGTTGGTGGTGCTTTGAGACAAGCTCTCACTATGTAGCCCAGGCTACCTTCGAACTTTCTATCCTCCTGCCTCAGCCTCCTGAGTGCCTGTGGAGGTGTGTCCTTTGCTTTGTCACCCTGTTTTCCTCCCCCCCTCTTGCTTCTCCACCTTAGAGTGGTACCTTCTCCTTGCCCTGACCCCATCCTCGCTTTCCCAGGTAACTCAAACGAACAGCCTACTTAACTCCCCATAGTATTTTTATTAATATGACATCGTCCACATCTATCTAAACAAATCCACTTAGTGGTTTCCCCTCAGCACACAGAAGCTAATGTGTTTTTCCCTTCAATATTTGCTTCATGAAAGTTGATCATAGTATATACTGTGTTACGTGTCATGCTCTTCTCGTCCAGTATTTCTTAGGACTCCCTCTGAGCTGCCTGAGATGCAAGTCCAGCCTCTTAGTGACTGCATAATATTCCACCATAGAGAAGGGCTGTAATTGGTGCAGCCATTGTTCAGTGGTGGACATTCACTTCACTACCGAATTCTTTTTCTTTTTTTTTTTTTTTTTTTTTTTTTTTTTTTTTGGTTTTTCGAGACAGGGTTTCTCTGTGTAGCTTTGCGCCTTTTCCTGGAACTCACTTGGTAGCCCAGGCTGGCCTCGAACTCACAGAGATCCGCCTGCCTCTGCCTCCCGAGTGCTGGGATTAAAGGCGTGCGCCACCACCGCCCAGCCGAATTCTTGACTTCACAGATAATGTTGTACTGAACATATTTCCCTCTCTGTGAATTGCCACTATTCTGTGGGAGAGACACCAAGGAAGGGAGTTGCTTAAGCAAAGGGCGTGTGCGTGCATTTTAAAGTGAAACCAGTACTATAGACTTCCAACCGTAAGGGGACAATCCTTTGCCTGCCCTCTGGCCCCTCACGGGGGGGGGGGGGGGGGGGGGGGGGGGGGGGGGGGGGGGTGGCGGCCCTTTCTCATTTGGGTCTTCCCCTGCTGCTGCAAAATGCTCTTGAAGCTGCCTGTCAGGCCCTTCTGCTTTTGGTTATGGTCCCCAGGAGAGCTGACCTCTGTACATTCCCTCCCACAGTGACCTGGGAAGTGCAACTCACTCCCTTAATAATGCGGTAGACAAGGTTTGCTAGCATATGCAGGAGGCAAGATTTGAATCGGGTCCACATGACTTCAGGCTCCACAAACTCTGTAGGTGTTAGTTACTTTTATTGTTGCTCTGACTGAGTAGCTAATAAAAGCATCTCGGGAAAGGGAGGATTTACTGTCGCTGTTTAAGGGTAGAGTCACTGTGGCAGGAAAAGCATGGTGGACAGGAGCGTGAATAGTCACACGGCATCCACAGTTAGGAGGCAGAGGGAGGTGAGTGCTGACTGGGGCCTAGCTCATCTCTCTTTCTCTCCCTCTTTCTAGGAGCACTTTAAATTTATAGTAGACATTTTTTAAAAAAAAATTAGCCAGGCACAGTGGCACACACTTTTAATCCCAGCACTTAGGAGGCAGAGGCAGGCAGATCTCTGTGAATGCCAGGTCTACATAGCCAAACAGAGCTACATAGCGAGGCTTTGTCTCAAGGAAATGTTTTTTAGTTGCATGCATGCATGTGTGTCTGGGGCTGGAGAGGGGCACTGTGTCCATGAGTGCGGGCGCCTTCAGAGACCGGCACATCCCCTGGAACTGGAGTCATAAACAGTTGCGAGCCACCCAGCTGTGTGCTCAGAACCAAACCGGAGTCCTCTGTAAGAGCAGAAGGGGCTCTGAACAGATGATTCCTCTCTCTAGCCCCTGTTTTCTCCTCTTCATTCAGTTGGAAGCACTGATCTTGGAATGATGCCACCCACATGTAGGGTGGATTTTCCTCCTCAATTAACCCAGTGTGGATGTGCCCTATAGCCACGCCCCGAGGCCTGTCTCCTAGGAGATGGGGACAGTAACCATCACTGTACACAACAGTGGTGACCCACCCCCACCCACCCACCCACCCCACACACACACACACACCCTCAGTTCTTCCCTAGCTCAGCTCAAAACCAGCCTCAATGAACAGCCACAACGCAAGGCCCTTTTCCTAGAGGCCATAGGTGGCCGCATCTCTTGGTGGTCAAGTATAGCCCATCACACCTAGACCCTTGCTGGGTGGTGGGGAAGGGGAGGTGTTACACTTGCCCACCCTCCATTCCTGCCCCATACCCATATGCCCCACAGAGGTACATCTTCTTCAAGACACCAAGGGAAGTAAAGCCCCCCGAGGACCTGCAGGATCTGGGTGTGCGCTTTCTACAGCCCTTTGTTAACCTGCTGTCAAAAGGGACCTATTGGTGGATGAATGCCTTCATCAAGACAGCCCACAAGAAGCCCATCGACCTGCGGGCCATCGGCAAGCTGCCCATCGCCATGAGAGCCCTCACCAACTATCAGCGACTCTGCGTGGCCTTCGACGCTCAGGCGGTCAGTGGGCCCAGCCACACCACCCATCGCCTGCCTTCCCATGGAGTTACAGCCAAGGATTTCAGCCTGTGGAGGGAAAGGGAAGGGCTCACCCTCAGTGGCACAGGAGAATACTAGGGCCAAATATTCATAGGAAGGTCATGGTTAGAATGGCCCTTACAGTTTAGATCAGCATGTCCAAAATGCTCACTATCTAAATGGGGAAACTGAGGCTTGGTAAGGGACATGGCTTTATGTGACTCTCCCATCCCCTGTACTCTTCATTTTAAAGTACAGTGGCTGAAGTGACGGGGGTTTCTACCCCGTGTGGAGGGCAAGGTATTGTCCTGGTCCCTACACTGTTTCTGCAGATTTGGCCAGGATGAGTTCAGCTGAGGCCTGAGACCTTCCATGCCCCGCCCAGAGCTCTGAACCCCCTATACCGTGTTCCTTCACTGTGTCTGCCGGCACTCAGGGAAACACTGAAACGTGGTCATGAGTGAACATAGAAGGTGCCAATCCATCAAGATGGTGCTGTGCTGATCACATGACCCCCTACCGGCACCGTGATTTGAAATGCCTGTAGCCTCAGTTTCCCCATTTGATCTGCCCTGTCATGCATTCATTGATACCGTGATTTACTACTGAAGTTTGCCTGTTCACAGACAGCATGGCCACAGGGTTTCCCCAGGCAGCAGGATCCAAGGGTGATGGGGAGGAGGGGCTCTCCATGGCTGATCCCTAACCGACTCTGACCTGGCTGTGGGACTCTCTTGGCAGCGGAAGGACACACAGAGCCCACAGGGTGCCCGGGCCATCTGGAGGGCTCTGTGCCATGCCTTTGGGAGACGCCTGATCCTCAGCAGCACGTTCCGCATCCTGGCTGACCTGCTGGGCTTCGCTGGGCCACTCTGTATCTTTGGGATCGTGGACCACCTGGGGAAGGAGAACCATGTCTTCCAGCCCAAGGTGGGCCATCCTTGGAGCAGGCCTAGGCACCCTCTGGAAGGTTGGCCCCACAACTGTCTTGTGTAGGTGTGCGTGTGAGTTTGAGAGGACATGTTAGCTGTGGCTGACTGGGGGCGGGGACTTTTCAGGAGCATCCACTGCTGGAAGAGGCTCTGTGTCCAGTCAGCAGAAATGCTGAGAGGAGGGCTTGTGCCCCAGGAGACTCACGGTGCCACAGATTGAGAATCCTAGCTATGTTCTGCAGGGGCATCTAGGATGGCTGCTGGTGGAGGAGAAGCCGTGCGGACCCCCGTGGCCACCCTCCTCTGCTCACGTGTCCACTACCCCAGTTCTAGTGACATAGTAGATTTTCCTCTCTCTTTGTTTCTTTCCCCAGTCTCTCTTGGTTTTTGGAGACAGAGTTTTATCTAGCCTGGGCTGACCTTAAACTCTCTATGTAGTGGGATTCCTCTTGAACTCCTCATCCTCCTGCCTCCACAGCTCCTAAAATGCTTGAGATTGAAGGTGTACACTGCTGTGCCTGGCCTGTTACAAAAGCTCTGTTACAGACCCAAGATACTGGAAACCCACTAGACTAGGTGATGCTCAGTGGTCCCTTCAGCTCAGAAGATTCCACAACTAAAATGTTTGTTCGGGACAAGAATCTCTGTGTGTGTGTGTATGTGTGTGTGTGTGTGTGTGTGTGTGTGTGTGTGTGTGTGTTATATTACATTAAAAATACAAAAGCAGAAGGGACCTATTAAGGATCACAGGGGACCACCAGGAGCAGGAAGAGGAGCAGAAGAGGGCGAAAGGATGAGTGTGAGCAAGTTACTATGATGTGTGATATAATGATGACTGATAATGTTACAATGAAATCCATTTTTTGTACACTAACTTAAAAACTAAATGTTAAAAAGGGTCTAAGGGGCTGGAGAGTGGGTCAGTAGTTAAGAGTGCCTGTTGCTCTTGCAGAGCTGAGTTTGGTTCCCAGCATGCCTGTTAGGTAGGTAGCTCACAGTCACCTTCAATTCCAGACACACACACACACACACACACACACACACACACACACACACACACACACACACTGAATCTGAAAGGGGTGTCAGAAGCCTCTTCTAGGAGTGTTTTTTCTCCATGTGGAGCAACATTGCCCACCTTGGGGACTGAAGGTACTTGATTCTCTGCAGCCACCTGGGTGAAGATGGCCACAGTGAGAAACTTCGTCCCCAGTGGGATGCTGCCCTGTAGAATCCCAGAGACAAGGCTGTTATAACATTTCAAGCACACACAGGCCCCAGTGACACTGAGAGTTAGGACTTCGGGCCCCTGACAGCTAGTGGTGCCCCGTATGAAATGTTCATTGTACCTGAGCTCTGACCTTGCAGAGAGCTGTTAATCCTCGGGAGTTATATAGTTTTCTCCAAACATAATTAGTCAGCTGAGTATTTCTGAGTTAGAAGTCCCAGACAGGCCAACTGCGGGTCTGACTTGCCCAGAATATGTTTATTGATCCTAATGTTCGATGGCCTTGGGCAGGGTTGTCGGGTCATGGAGACTTACGATCAAGATCATTAACAACAATGCCCACCTAGCAACCACTGGACACACATCTGGCTATGGGCAGGCATTTCCCATTTTCTTGTTTAATCCCTAAAGGAGCCTTTTGGCATGGGTAATGGGTGGTGGGCAATAGGTATATTGAGATATGATTCCCATGCCATGTAATTCATGCGGTAGACACTCCTAGTCCCATTTACAGATGAGAACCTGGTGCTGAATCAGGTTAAATAACTTTTCCCAGGGGCTCTCAGCCAGTTTCTAACACTGTGAGAATTTGAACCCTGCCGTCTCGCTCAGTAGTCTGGACTCTTAAGTCATGACCACTAAAATGATTATTACTGTCAAACTGTCACCCCGGCTCCAAGGATTGTGAGATCCAGTGATGGAGAAATCTAAACAGAATAGCTATGGCTACCTGTGACAGACGGTGAAAGCCAGGTGTGGTGGCACATGCCTGTAATCCCAGCTTTCAGGAAGCTGAGACAGGAGGGCGTCTGATGGGGATTGCACATGTGCTTCTCAGGTCTTAAACTAGCCGAGAGGCCACGCCCTAGGGCCTGGTACCCCAAGGTCATAGGTAGAAAGAACACCCACTAAGGTGTCAGCAAGTTTGAAGCCAGCCTGTGTTACATAGCAAGACCCTGTCCCCCGAGAGAAGGGCATTTCAATAGGACCTCAATAAATAAATTAGATTAGCCAGGTGGGGACAGTTCCTATGTATTAGGAGGTTGTTTCGTTTGGTTGGTTTTTTTGTTTTTGGTGTTTTGGGTTTTTGTTTTGTTTTGTTTTTTGCTTACTTAGCTTTTGATGTCTTTAGGGGCCTTTTCTGGCTATAAATACTTTTCCTTTTTTTATTACAGTGTGTGTGTGTGTGTGTGTGTGTGTGTGTGTGTGTGTGTGTGTGTGTGTGTGTACACAAATGTCATGCATGTGGGGGTCAGAGGACAGCTTGCTGGAATCAATTCTCTTCTACCACATGTGTTCTCCTCTCAACCACCTCATTGGTCTCTTTTCTGGCCTTTTGAGCCTCTGGCCTTTACCAGGAGAGAGCGAGAGATTATTTCTTGGCCTCCAGCAGTGACATCTCCAGCTTTAGTCTAGCCTTAGACAACCCCAGAATGCTCCACCTTCTCCATTCTGCATGTTATGGGGAAATCACCCAGGGCAGAGCCCCCATCCTCTTGGCTAACCATCCTCCTGTGTTTCCCCAAAAGTCTTCTTGGGGAAGGGGGAAAGTCTTCTAAGGAGAAAGCACCCCACAGAGATGGTGAGACCCGGCCCAAGAAGGTTGTTCTGGAACCTGCCTCCCTGTCTCAGCCTTCAGGCTGGCTGGGGTTTGTTGCCTTCCTGACGGAGTGCTCTTATCAGCGCGCAGATCCCTGGGACAGATGGCTCTGCCTCAGTGGCAGCAGGCATTATCAGATTTAATACTTGTTCCCTGCCGCCCAAATGCAATCAGCAAATTTCCGACATAGAAACGAGAGTTGAGAGTAAACACAGGCCTCAGCCTCTGGAACACTCTCTAGCTCTCCAGCCCAAGGTTGCCTACTGCAGCTTAATTCTCACTTGGGCACCAGAGCCCAGAAAATGTGGGAAGAGCTCATTTAGTTCAGTCATTTGTTCCCTCGCCTTGCCTCACAGCTCAATCCAAGAGCCAGTGTTGTTGGGGTCGTTAGGTTTGGGGCAAGAAGGAAGCTAGCTGCAGGGCTTCAGGCTGGCTGGACGAGGAAGCCCAGCCCATGTCCAGCCTGCTCCAGTCTGCAGAGCTGGCACCCACTGTTGACTCTGTCAGCAGCTGTCTGTCCTCTCTTTTCTTCTCGGACACACAATTGGCAAGGAGCAGAGCGCCTTCGGGGTCCAGAAGGATGAGCAATGTTGATTTGCTCCTTAGTCCGTAGCCCACAGAACCCGCTCGGAAGCTCCTGGCCCCCCTGTCTCTCTCTTCCCAGAGAAATCTGGGCTCGACCCAGGATCTATTTCTTTCCATCCCCGCTCTCTTGCCCAACCCCCGCGCCAATCTGTCACCTGCCAGGGATGCCACTGAGCTGGCTGGAGGGCGATGGAATTGGATTCATGAAGGGTGGCTGGTATCTGAAACCTGCCAGCACCACCCTGGGCTATCAGCTGAGCCGGGAAAAAAAGAGCAGCTGAGGTTGGATCCAAGGCCAAAGCTTTGACCCTTCTAGGCTACGGTGGGAAGAGCACGCAGGCTGGTTATGTGTGTTTCCAAACAAATTCTACAAAAAAATGGTTGGTGGTTGTGTGTGTAATATCCTCTTTCTTTCTCTCTTTCCTCCTCCTCCTCTTCCTCTCATTCTTACTCTCCTCTCCTCTCCCCCCTCCCTCCTCCCTGAGTGACCATATTTGCCGCTCTCACTCTTGGTGACACAATGATCGTTCATGTCTTGCTGGTTCTGTGGTGTGGGGATGTCAGTGTGTCAGTGGCCTCTTCATGACAATGTTCACAGAGTGCCTGAGGTGGCTGCTTTCGTATCACTGACTCTCCTGCTTTCCCACCCCCTCTGGAATCAGTCCTCTGTGCTCCCAGTGGCCTCCATTGCAGAACTCCACTGCCGGATGAGAACATGGGGCACGGAGAGCCTATGTACTGATCCATTTAAAAGAATAGTCTACGGCCGGAGAGATGGCTCCGTGGGTACAGGTGCTTGCTGCCAAGCCCAGTAGCTGGAACACACGTGGCTGAGGGAAAGAACTGGCGGCCCAAGCTGCTTCTGACCTCACTTGTAGACTGTGGCGCACATGCACCTGTATACCCGACCATGCACAGAATACATGAATTTAAATGTAGTTAGTTTAAAAAAAAAAAAAAAGAATATTAAGCATCAACTTCCAAAAAAAACTTCCCCAAGAGCTTGTGAAAACACAAGTCCAGCGCATAAAGCCTTCCAAAGCCCTTGTCTTCCATCAGCGGTGGCCCAGGTTTCTTCTCTCCTCCCACGGGTCTTTCACCCCCTCCCAGAGAGTCCTCTTTTGTTTGCTAGAGTTCAGCAGGGTCTCCTTTCTTAGGTCTCTTCTCTGGCCTGGTATCCATTTATTCCCTTTCTTCATTTTTTTGATACTGGGTTTCATGTTGCACAGGCTGGACCCGAACTCACTACATAGCAAAGGATGACTCTGAACTTCTGACCCCCGCCCCCACTGGAGTGCTGCACTGGATACTACAGAGGGCCCCACAGGCCTTGGTACCCACTTCTGCATAAGAACCTACGTGTTCTGGCTCCACCCCTTTGAAGCTGCCTTAAAAAGATGTCTAACCACAACGTACCTAACGACAGTGACGTACCTAACGACAATACTCTCGTTTTAACAGAGCACACATTCTTTATCTACAGCAATGTGATCTTTGGCCCTACAGAGTGTGTGTCTGGGGGATGGAGGGCTGAACTACAAAAGGGGAACCTGCTGCTTTGTTTAAGAATGTACAGATGTTGGCAAGTGCATTTGACAGGAAACACCCCTATCTGGCCACCATACGTGCTAAGTTGACTTTCCTGTTCTTGCGGTAGCCGAAGTCTATTCTGGTGGTTGTGACGTAGCAGGTCATGGCTCTCCATCATGGTGACCTGGGATCTTGGCTGCATAATGTTTCCATGAGTATCTCAGTGTCCCTAACAGTCCCTGTGGCTGAGCATTGCACAGCTTATGCAGCCTACCCATGGTGTAATTCAGAAATAAATACTGTTGTGTGCACAGGCATTACTTGGTTACTCTAGTAAGGATGATCCTGACAGTGTGCTTGGATTAAACTAATGGTTTCTGTTCTCCAGAGCTGGGCCTCTGAGACGATGCTGGGTTTAACAGTAAACTGCAAACAGCTCACTGTGCCTACATCTTTTGACCCAGAGCCAACCAAAGGGGCATATTTCCATCTGCTACAAGCTGCAAGTCTGTTTGTGACCACCAACTGTCAGAGTGTGACTCCAGGTCAGACGGCCCGATGAGATCTGGACAGTGGGTCTGGGGTAGCGTTTTAGCACCACACAGGTCCATGTTCACATGTTGCCTCTCACTAGCACATAGCCTTGTGCTGGCCACTTCGCCATGGTGAAACTCTTTCCACTGTGTGAAGCGGGGCCCCAGATGGTGCCTTGCTCACTGAGTGGCAGAATGGAGCGCTGTGCTTTCTGATGTCTTATCTCTCACCCTTCCAACCCATAAGGCTGCTGCTGCTGCCTCTAGTCATGTCTCCCCCCCCCCTTCCACCCTTCCCTCCGGTGGTTTCTCTAGTGTCACTAAGACTCGGGAGCTCTGGGTCTCAGCAAGGCCTTCCCTAGAACACCTCTTCCTTGGCTCCTGGGCCGGCGCTTCTCCTGTGGAGCTACGGAGAGGTGGCCGTGGGCAGGACCAGGCAGTTCCATGAGCCTCAAAGGTGGTAGAAAAGTCACCACAGATAGTCTAGACAGTAAGGTCTTCCACCATCTTGGCGCCTAAGCCAAGATTCAGGAACTCTTGATTCTCAGAAAAGACTCGCTGAGAGAGCTCTTCCCTTGTTGGCCTGATCACTGCCAAGGTCGTGATCTTGAGTTTGTCTTCGTTTTGTTCCCATCTCTGTGTGCCCTGCAGCACCTCCCACATCCTTCCAGATGTCCACGGTCAGGGCACAGTGTCAGAAAGGTGAGAGTTTTGTCTTCATGGGAAGATGGACGTGGCTGTGCTGGAGGGTGATGGCTCACCAAGTTCAAAGGTTTCCTGGGAGCCAGTGGGGCTGGATTTGGAAACAGGCATGCTGGTGTTCCCTGGTATCTTTAGCACAGAGGCAGAGTGTTTTTCCCTGATTATTATCTGGGTCTTGCTGGAGTTCAGAGAGGGTGACTTAATCTTAAAAGGAGGTCCTGGGAGTCCGAGGAACTGGGGCTCCTCATGCGTTCTTCTCAGCTGTTGTCAGCGCTTCGTTCCCATCATCCCCCGGGAACAGTCAGCACCAGCCACACACACACACACACACACACACACACACACACACACACACACACACACACACACCCTGGCCCAGAAGTCACGGCTCCTGCTCGGCAGATTGTTCATTCCATTTCTGAGGCAGAGAACACATCGTCCCATTTGCTGTAGCTGTTCTGTCTGGGCTCCGCCGTGATCTGCTCTGTTTGTTCTCATTCCGTTCAGAGTAAACTCCAGGGGCATGAAGGTAGAGATGCTGAGAGTCGTGTATGCCTCAGGTTAGAACTGAGCCTCCTTCTGTCCCGCCCTGGGAAGATGACAGAGGTAGAGGGGGCCTTTGCTGCAGAAGATTTGGCTGGATTTATTAGTCTAGGGGGTGTGTGTGTGTGTGTGTGTGTGTGTGTGTGTGTGTGTGATGCTGTATGTGTGGGTGAGTGTGCCACAGGATACTTGTGGAGGTCAGAGGACAACTTTCTGGAATTGGTTTTTGCCTTCCTCCTTTATGTGGGTTCCAGGGACCAAACTCAGGTCGCCAGGCTTTTCTTTATCCACTGAGCCACCTGATCAATTCTCTTATTTTCTGAGAGAGGATCTCATACTAAACCCAGCGCTTACTGATTCAGCTCCTGGCTGGCCAGCTAGCCCTTGGGACCCTTCTTCCCTGTCTCCCCAGTGCGGATTCCACACTGCTATGCCCGGCTTTTTTATGTTGGGTGCCCAGGACTGGACTCAGATCCTCAGGCTGGCACAGCTAGTACTCTACTAACTGAGCTGACCTCCCAGCTCCTCGCCCTGAGTGCTTCTTTACAAAGACTCCTACGGGCTTTGCAAACACAGAGCTTCCCCCCGTAATCCAACCATACAGCATGACCTGTGCTGACTGTGCCACTTTCCTGGCAGCAACAGCCACCACTGGCCTTCTCTCGCCCACAGACACAGTTTCTCGGGGTTTACTTCGTCTCGTCCCAAGAGTTCCTTGGCAATGCCTACGTCCTGGCCGTGCTTCTGTTCCTCGCCCTCCTGCTGCAGAGGACGTTCCTGCAAGCCTCGTACTATGTAGCCATCGAAACCGGGATTAACCTGAGAGGAGCGATCCAGGTACCGGGGTCACACCTGTTTGCCACTTTTGCGGCAGGCCTGCTTTACTCATTCTTGTAGATGAGAATAATTCTGCTGTGAGTTTATTCTTTATGCTCTTCCCTTGTTTAGAACAATGGTTAGTTGGCTGTGGAGCGGGAAGTGCAAAGTACCTTGGGGCTGGGATGGGGACTTGGAAGCCGTGGCAGCTCCAGTTCTGCCTTGGACTAGACTGATATAAGATGTCAGCTGCCCAGTCGTTGGTTCTTCTCTACCCTGGAAAATGGCAGGCATCACCAGTCAATCACCCATTCTCTCCTGCTAGGTACAGACCATGGCCTCAGAATCCTTCTCTAATTCTGGAGGTCTAGCAGATAGCATGCTTGAGATAGGCAAACATATCATAACAGATCAGCAAAACATCTAAGGTCCATTTGAACTCTCAAATCTAGGGTCTCCAAGGAGAGATTCATGACGTATAGGCCTAAGAATTGATTGGCAGGATGGTCAAAGCCAGAAAGGACTCAGCGTCGTGGAGGATGGTGTGATAAGAGCCATCCCAAGCCCCAGGGCTTCCAGGGAGACTTGAGCTCAGTGCTTGCATGGACAATCCTGGATGAGAACAGGTCGCATAGGATAAACGCCTGTCAGTGTTTCACACCCATCCAGAGCAGTGCAGCCCTATACACTCATCTGAGACCACATGTCCCTGGCTTGAAATTCTCTTTGTGCAAAGAGGAGAGTGAGATCAAGTACCAGTTCTGCCATCCCTGTTGATTTTCACAAAGCTGTACAAAATCCCAAAGCCGCCTCATCCATCAAAAGTGTTCTCTAGAAAGATTAGATGTTGGGATCATTTTCGGGAACACGGGCTGATCCTGTGAGAGCCATTCAGAAGCGAGGCCTGAAAGGGGCTGAACAGAAGAGGAAAGGACAGCTTAAACCGAGGCAGTACCAGAGGAAGCTCCAGTCATCGTGACAGTCTGTATTAACGATGCAGATGTGCAAATGACGCTGTCCAGCTTCAGTGGCTTTCCATGGAGAAAGCAGTGTGTGCTCGAGAATATCAGCAGATGTGAGAGGCGGGCACACCCATGACACACCGAGACCCTCTCAGGTTCACGGGGGACTCGGAGCTAAGAAGGACCAAACTGTCGCTCAGTTCTGAACCCCAGCCGTGGGTCCAGTCCCTCCAATGACAGGCCAGCTTGCGCCACCACAACCGATTTTGTGGTTGGATAGTCTTGTCATCGGGTCTGTTTTCTGTTTGTACATCATAAATCACACAGCAGCCCAGTATTTTCCAATTATTCTACAAGAGCCCTCAAATGGGTTTTTAATACACCAGCCTGTAATTTTTTTTATCCAACAGAATCTTTTACATTAATAAGAGAGATTAAATCATGTACCACAAAAAGGAAATGATAGCATTCGTTATGGAAACAAAGTAAAAATAAAAGATCTCTTTCCTTTAAGAGATTTCCAGAAAGTTACCTACAGAAAATGTGCCATTGTAGATGAGAACCTGTATGTAAGTCACTAAGCAAAATCCCTGAATTACACACACACACACACACACACACACACACACACACACACACACGCATGCACAGTTGGTTGTGATTTGAATCAGTGCTTTATTTAACGGATTACTCATGCCCGTGCTTCATTGAAAGTTGCTGGTTAGCCTTTAAAGCTTAATTTCACATAGCCAGGAAGTACATGGAAAGTGCATGAATTTGTCCAAAAATATCATTGCCATTATTTCCAGCCTCCCCCCTGCTGTATATAAACCCCAGAAAGACACAGAAGAGAGTCAGTGCTTTCCGAAAGCCCGACCCACAAACACAGGCAAGCTGAGCTCAACACAAAGATGATTAAAGGCTTTGCCACAGAAGTGTGGTGCGATTGTGTCCCAGAGCAGACGCCCTGCGGACATTGAAGACAGGACAGAATTCTTCCTTGTTCTGGAGCATGTAGCTTGAAAATCCAATCTTTCTGTATGGCGCTGACAACCAGCACATAGAGCTTTTGGGTCTGAGCCCAGAGGCAGCCATTACCCTCCATGCTGCCCTATGAGAGTTTTCAGGGTAGCTGGGTTTCGAGGGATGGTGCAGGCTGACTGACCCGGGTCTGCTGATGCTGACCCCTTGCTTTGTTCCAAGACTCTGTGATGGCGTGACTTGCCCCGGGGTGAGGTGACCCAACTAAAATGGGCTGATCCTCACTTCATCATTTTTATGTCCCTTAAATGTGTTCTGCACCGGTCCCCAGTAAATCAAGAATGCAAATAGATACGAAGACCTGCTTTTAAGATTTAGGAGCTAATTATGTCTTGTCCCCAAGGGAGGTCATGCTTGCTGGGGAAGTAGCTGCTTTGGCCTTGGATTCCTGCCTCTCGACTTACTTGATCTATGGTATCGATCATTGCCAAGTTGTGGCAGAGCTGTGCTAGGGCTCTGTAGAGATATCAGAGAGGCCTCTGGCCCCTCCCAGGTCTGGGGTGGTGATGGAGATGGTAATGAGGACAAATGTCAAGCACTCTGCTCTTCTTTCTAGACCAAGATTTATAATAAAATCATGCACCTGTCCACCTCCAACCTGTCAATGGGGGAAATGACTGCTGGGCAGATCTGCAACCTGGTGGCCATCGACACAAACCAGCTCATGTGGTTTTTCTTCTTATGCCCAAACCTTTGGGCTATGCCAGTCCAGGTATCAGATGGTGCTGGGGGAGCGCCTGTGTTGGGGGCGTAGGTATCAGGGGAGGGGAAGCTGGGAGGCAGTAGGACACAAACCGCTTGTGTCCATTCTGTGTCTGCCTGTGGGTCTTCTATCCCCCGGGGTCTGTCCATGTGGTGTACTGCTGGTTTCCCCAGGGCCCCATGCACTGCAGGCCATCTGGACAGCTCTCAGTGATCATAGAAGGTAGTATCATTAGGACATTGAAAGTGCAGCCAACTTTAAAGGACCCACAGAATAGTCATACAAGGAGCAGTTTTGTAAATACTAAAAGCTGTATGGTAGGGATTTGGAATGTCGCTCATTTGGTAGCATGATTACTTAGTACCTGGATTCAATCACCGGCAACTCATGAATCCGGGATGCTGGTGGAGGCAGAAGGATCAGATCCTCAGGGCCATCCTCAACTACAGAGCAAGTTCAAGGCCATTCTGTTGAAGTTATTTGACTTGGGGTCTTGTTTTGTTGCCCAGACTAGCCCCAAGGTCTTGAGTTCCTGTCATTTTCTGACTCAGCCTCCTGAGTACCTATGAGTTCTAGTACACAGCACCATCCTCAACTGATGGTCATTTTTAATTCATCAGAGACTGTGCCTTCATGCTTACAAAACTGTCCAGCACACAAGAAACGAGGGCTGGGATGTGACTCAGTGGTGGGATATATGCTTAGCATGCATGAGCTCTGGATTGGTTCCTGGCCACCACCCCCACCCCACACACAAATGATACAATCTTAACCTCATGGCAGGAGAGCCCACTGGGTTGGGGCCAGCATGCTGAACCAATGCCAGCCTGGTGACCCAGTGCACTTAGAGCCTTTTATGATACTGAAATTCACTCCTCTTCCGGGATTTTAATCTGTTTTAAAAATCATACACATTTTTAAAAATGACATTTTGGTGGACAGTGCTAGTGTATACTTTTGATCCTAGCATTTGGGAGTCTGAGGCAGGAGGATTGCCTCAAGTTTCAGGCCAGCTGAGCTGCAAAATGAGACCCTGGTGTTGGTGGAGGTGTATCTGGAGGCCCCTAAAAAAGAATCCTGGGTACCCTGGAAGTTTTCTCAGAGTCTGGCACAACCCCAGTGGCTGAAGGACAGAAACCCTGACTGCCTCCATGCAAGCACAGCTCGTGTAAGGATGAAGGGACGTGCCGGGCAGGATTCCCAGGAAAGAGTCAGTGGAGCTATCGAGTAGGAGGCTCATCTCTTAACGCGGCCCTCTGCCCACTGCTCTTAGTCAGTTAAGCACAGGGAGGGGACAGTGGTGGGGTCATTTCACAGCCTGTTACCTGCTAACGAAGGAGGCTGTCTGTGATTGATAGAAAGTGTAGTGCCCCCGCCTACGCCACCCTAGAACTGAGGCCGGGAGCCTCATGCCAGATTGGCACAGGGCTGGCAGACTGCAGGACCAAGCCAGGAGGACTTCCTTTTCTCTCTCTTTCAACTAAGGAGGCCAGCACGTCTGTTCTTCTAGAGTAAGCCATGCAGTTAAAGGTGCTTGTCTTTGACTACAGCCTGGAAGGCTGTTATCTGGGAGCTTTGGGGGGGAGGGGGGGACAGGCAAGAGAGATTTACATTTCTCATGAATAGTCATAAGGAGGCACCACTAGAAGCACACTGAGTTCTTATTTCAAAGGAAGCCTGTTAGGCTCCATCAAAATGGAAAGACACCAGACTCAGGGGTGGTGGCTTACACCTGCAATCCCAGCACTTGAGGAACTGAGCAGGACTCTCAAGTCCCAGGGAAGCCCAGGCTGTGTCACAAGACTGTTTCAAAACAACAGAAACGAGACCTGTCGTCCCAGCTACTTGGGAGACTGAGTCAAGAGGATTACAGGTGAAGGGCTAGCCTGGGTTACAGAGTGATTCGGCACCTGATCCCTACACAGATAACTTAGTGAGACCCTGTCTCAAAATTTTTTTTTTCTTTTTAATGGGTCGAGTGGAAGGGAACAGGAGAACATGCCTGGATAGCTCAGTGATGGAGCACTTGCCTGGCGTGTGAGAGGCCCCGAGTTCAATCCCCAGTAGCACAAAAGGGGTTGGGGTGGGTGGCGATGTACTTCAGCTGGTGGAGTGCTTGCCTAGCATACTGTGATCCTAGTACTCAGGTGGGTGGAGGCAGGAGGATCAGACCTCCAAGGCCATCTCCAGCTACACTGCCTGTTCAAGGCCAGTCTGGGATATATGAGACTCCGACTTTTGTTAAAAAAAAAACAAAACAAAACAAAAATTAAAAGGCAAGCCACCAGGACCATTAGTGCACAGCCCATTCCCAGCGCCTGTGCAGTTCTGCCTGGCATGGATGCCACAATTTTGCCCCTTTGCTCACGGGTAGCTTATTTTGAGTGAGACATCAATCTCAGCAAATAGAATAAATGGTTCTGTCTCATCTCAATTCTCAGACACTCCTTGGGAAAGCAGACTTAGAGAGGAAATGAGTCCTTCAGCTAGCTTTCTGGTAAATGCCCTTGGTTACCAGTGCAGAGTCTCAACTCTGTGTGTACCCAGTATATTGCTTTCCCATGCCTAGTCCTGCGCCCTACTCCATCCCCAAGGCATTTGAAAACTTCCCACTCTAAGGAACTGATGGTGGGGACGGTGCCAATGCCCTCTGACGAGGCAGCCCTGGAGCAAAGAGTTCATCTCCCGTCACATTCTCCAGATCATTGTGGGCGTGATCCTTCTCTACTACATCTTGGGGGTCAGTGCCTTGATTGGCGCAGCTGTCATCATCCTGCTGGCTCCTGTACAGTACTTTGTGGCCACCAAGCTCTCCCAGGCACAACGGAGCACCTTGGTGAGTGTCCCAGGATGTGCGTGTTCCATCTCTGCCTTTCCCCATGTCTACCTCCCTGGCCCTCATCTTAGTAGCCTCTTCCGTACACTCACGGTCCAGGTCCCAGTTTCTATGAAATGCGCTTAACAGACTGGCCAGGAACATATTTGTAGGGCAAGAGCTGGGCAGATGGCAAGGATATGGATTTGGTGCCTTCTCCTGGGCTGAGCTATGGCCACAGGGCCTCTCCCCTCTAAGACACCAACACCACCACTCCTGCCCCCAGGAATATTCTAATGAGAGGCTGAAACAGACCAATGAGATGCTCCGGGGCATCAAGCTGCTCAAGCTGTATGCGTGGGAGAACATCTTCTGCTCAAGGGTGGAGATGACGCGCAGGAAGGAGATGACCAGCCTCAGGGCCTTCGCTGTCTACACCTCCATCTCCAGTGAGTGCACCTGCCTGTAAGCCTCGGGTATCAGGCCTGGGTGATGGGCGGGTTACAGAAGCCAGAGGCCCCTTGACTGACTATGGTGGCTGAACTCCCAGAAATCAGTGTTCTTTAAAACATATTCATGCTGTATGCCTTTAATCCCAGCACTGGGGAGACAGAGGCAGGGAGATCTCTATGACTTCAAGGACAGCCTGGTCTACAGAGCGAGTTTCAGGACAGCCAGGGATACACATAGAGAAACCTTATCGCAGAAAAAAAAATTCCTTTTTGCTGGTTTTAAGCATGCCTATTTATGTGTGGGTATGTGAACATGAGTGCAGGTGCCGTTGGAAACCAGAGGCATGGATCTCCCTGGAGTTGGAGTTACAGGCAGTTGTGACCTGCTGGTTGTGGCTGGTAGGAACCAAACTGGGGTCCTCTTAAAGAGCAGTACATGCTCTTAACCATTGAACCCTTTTGCCAGCCCAGAAATCAGCATTTGTAATTCAGTTAAGCAAATGTGTGGGAGCCTGCCGTGTGCAGGGTTCTACACTACCTATTGTACACACCAGTGAGAAAGAAAGATGAGATCGTTCTTGACGGGCAGCAGAGAGTAAATGAATAGCAAGGGTTCCCGTTGTTCTCACAAGCACACCTGAAGCTACTGCTGTTTCAACCAGTGGCTGTGGCTCTGCAGTTACTGGCCCACATCTCAGGCGGCAGCCGGAGACTTACACATCCAGCTGCATCTGTCTCCTGCTGCTGCTGCCACCAAATACAGTTTTTAACTGAATCTCGGTTGTTCCATTTACCTCGGGAGTCAGAGGCTGGGGTGAAAACCTGTTAGCTCAGAGAGGTTGAGGAGTAACTGACTTCCCCCTTTGAAGGCATCACAGAAAGAGAGCGTCCTCCTCTGCCAAACCAAAAGAGACAGCCACACTCTCAGTCCCTCCCTACTACTTCCTGTGCATCTCTAGCCATCTTCCAGACCCCCTCTGACTCTCTGTGATCACTTTCTGTCAACTAGTTGCTGGCTCTGCCTCCTGACCCAAGGTTGATTTTATTTAATTAACGCAAATTCAAACTCTGGGTTCACAGTGTGATTGAACATCACAAAACAGATTTCCAATTCTTCTGAGCATGAAATTTTTTCAGAGTCAGAAGGAGCTGTCACTGCCCCAGTGAAGCCGTCAACTCTCTGGGGTATGCCAAGGAAAGGGCTAGCTATCTGCACAGAGCAGAAGTCCAAGCTAGCCTTTTCCTCTGTATAAAACCCTCTGGGTTTAGAGAGATACACATATGAAAAACACTTTACAGAATAGAGTGGTAGTGAGCTAATTAATAACAAAGAAGTTAAACTCCACAGGGGAAACTTCACCATCAGCGAGAATCAGCAGGTCCAAAAGCCCCCATAGGAGAGGGCTGTGGAGATTGCTCAGTGAAGTGCCTGCTGTGGCAGTGGGAGGACCTGAGTTTGACTTCCAGAACCCACAAAAAGCCAAGCACAATAGCACACGCCTGTAATCTCAGGACTACCCCTGTGTTGAGCTGGGAGGCAGCAGCCGGAGAATCCCTGAGCTGGTGAGCCTGCTAGATTACCATATGCAGTGGCAAGCAGGAGACCCTGTCAGAGACAAGGTGGAAGTTGAGAATTGACACTGGAGGTTGTCCTGTAACCTCTACACATGTACCACGGCATGTGCACACACACACACACACACACACACACACACACACACACACACACACACACACACTACACAAATACAAAACAACAGAATGCGTTAAGAGAGCCGGGTATGGGGACACACACCTGTAATCTCAGAACTTGGGAGGTACAGACAGGAAGATCATGAGTTCAAAGTCATCCTCAGCTACATAGTGAGTTTAAGGCCAGCCTGGGCTACTTGAAACCCTGTCTCAAAACAAAACTAGCAACAACAGCAGACAGACAGACAGATAAAAGAATTTTTCTCTCAATACCTTGAAATAATAAATTGAAAAAATGAAATCCAAATGATAATGAAGTTAGCATGTTTGATATGACTAAAGAGGTTTTTGTTTTTTTTTTTTAAGAATCAAAAGCAACAAAGCTACATAGGAGATTATCAGGGGAAGAAAACAAAGAACATTCTAGAAGTTAAAATTTTAGTTATTGAAGTTGACTCAGTGTACATTCTCCTGGCCAGAGGAGGGCTCATTGAGGTCAGGTGATCATGGGGCACTGGCCCAAGTTTGATTCAGAGCTGATGCTAATTCATTCTTCCATGGACTTACCCCATGGTGGTTGCTTTCACAACTCATTATTGGGATGTAGACATGTAGCCATTGGCAGACTCACTCTGCTTCCCTGACCTGTCCAAGTTAACACCCATTTTGGTAAGAAAGGCTCAGCCCCAGAGAGAAAAAGGAAGCAAGCAAGCAAGCAAACCAATTCAGTGTCCAGGTTGATCAAATTAATATGGCTGAAGAGAGAATTAGTGATTTAGAAGCTGTGTGGGGTGGTGAGTTGGGAGCAGTAATGGAGGACATGATGGGAGTGTCTCCTAGATAGACTCTTACAATAAGTCCATGTTCCTGGCATTTGTGCTGCCTAGGGGGAGGGCTTGATGGGGCCAGGTAGCCACCATCCATGGCAAGGAATGCTTAGCCGTGAGCAGCTCAGGTAGTCCCTACTCCCACCGTGTACCAGGTCTAGCTATACCTCAGACAGAGCCTGGTCCAGTCAGCAGTGGCTAGGTCATCTACCATAAATGATACGTATGTCTACATAGGAAGGCTTAAGACCCAGTTGTCTCAGAATAGAGCCATGGGCATGGCGGAGTTCCTGGTCTTTCCTTCGTCTTCACCCCCGACCCTCTGGGTTCTCCGAGCAGGTACTAGGCACTCCATGAGATGGAGACATTAGATCAGACCATCTAAAGAAGTCAGTGTCCCAGACCCAGGCCCACTTCTGCCTTGTCTCTGTTGGCTCTGCCCGCCTGCCCAGCCTGGAGCTAGTGTATTTCCATAGCTCTGCCCTGTGTACAGCGTGGTGAGTGATAAGGAAACAGGTACTGAGGAACAAGATGGGTAGGGAGGCTTTTCCCCCTAGGAGGCACCCTCTCCCAGCAACACTGTGGCTCACCATGGCTGCCATGGAGAGAAAGCAAGGAACTTGGAGTCACTGGGTCCCCAGAATTCCAAGTACAGTGGGCATCAAAGTAAAGGCAGCCTCAGTAAGTGCAGTTGAGGGCAGGTGGCAAGTGTATTTACTTGCTGGGTTCCAAACTGCAACATCTTAGGATGTCTGGTCCCAAGGCTAGTTCCTGACCGGCTGAAGCCCATCCAACAGGTGCTGTTTGTTGCTTCAGGCTCGTGGAAGATAAGCCATGGCTTTGGGACCCAGGGTCAGCAGGATTTGGGGAAAGAACTAGAAGGAGCAAAGGCCTTGGAGCCAAGAAGTCTTCCCAGAGCCCCGTACCTGTCCACGAGGCCTGAAGGGACAGGCAGAGCAACACAGGCTGGTCTCTGAAGGGGAGTGAGGAGGCAGCATTGTGATTATTTTCATTATGCATATGTATGGGCTACTACATGATGATTCAAGCATGCACACCCTGCGTGATGATTAAATCAGAGCTGCTAGCATTTCCATCTCTTTAAGCATTTTATCTGTAAATTTTGATTAACATAAAATAATCGTACATATTTATGAGAGACAGTTGAGGTTTCAGTGTGTGTTCAGAATGTGCATACATCAAACCAGGTCATTAATGTACCCACTTCCTATCACTGCTCATGTTAAGCTCTTTGGAGACACTCTCTAGGCATTCAGAAATATGTAAGAAGTTATTGTGAGCTGTAGCCCCCGAACTGTGCGCCCCAAAAGGCGGCAAGGGCAAGTTCTTTCTCATGTGGAAGCTTTGAAAAGCCAACCTTGAGGCTGGGGTGTAGAGCATCAGTGAAGCGTTAGCTTGACACACAAGCATGAGGACCTGAGTTTGATCCCCAGCACTCATAAAAAACAGCAGGTGGGGGCCTGTGCTTGTAAGCCCAGCGCTGCGGAGGCTGAGACAGGAGGTCCCCTAGGACAGCCGGACAGCCGGCCCGGCCTAATCGGCAAACCCAGGTCCCGTGTAAGGACCCTGTCTCAAACAAAACTAAACGGTGGGTGCCTCCCAAGGAACGGCACCTGGGGTTGGCCTCTGGCCTGCGTGTGCACGCACACACGCGCACACACACACACACACACACACACACACACACACGCACACACACACGCGCGCACACACACACACAGTCGGTCTCGATATGGAACAGTGATTGGGAACGGCAAAGAGAGGAGGCTATTGGAAGGTTGCATAAGGGTGTGAAAGCACAGCTGCCCGAGTGCGGCTCCCTGTCCTCAGCAGAGTGCCGAGAGCCCAGCGCTGTTTGCTTGGCGTATTTGTCCTGACTGGGGTGTCTCTTCTGAGAGGGTATGTCGGGTGGGCCCCCCCCCCCAGCTGCAGGCACATGCTTCCTGCTTCAGTTGAGGTCCCTCAGTTAGTTTGTCTTCCTGGACTCCCTGCTTCTCTTTCCAGGGATCAAGGCACAGGTCATTAGGCTGCGCTAATGGGAATCTCATGTTCTCGTCCCTGGCGCCAGCCATGGGGTCCTGGCAACATGAAAGAGTCCTGGCGTTGTGTTTCGAGATGGGGCCCAGCCTGGGCATGCTGGATGGATTTTCAGTCTGGTCGTATACACACGCTGTGGGCAGGCTGTGGGGCAGACATGATTCCTCCTGACACTTTGTGATGGTTTCACGGACAAGGTCATCAAGAGGTCTGGTGTCTTGGGCAGCAAGTGGGGCGGGGGCTAAAAGAGGCATGGGAACATCCACATGCCCAACTTTGCAGAGGAATGACAGAGGAGTCCCGCAGTCAGCCCCAGCCAAGATGCCACCACCTGTCTATGCTGAGCTTTGCTGAAGCCCTGAGCAGGAGGAAGGTGTGGGCAGGGTCTGCACAGTCTTCGGGGACATTGGCCATGAGTATCAGCTACGCACTTGTTGGAGCCACAGGGTCAGTTCCAGATGCCCGTCTTTTGTGTTACTCACTGGCCTTGTGCCTTGGTTTCTTTCAAGCGCTTATTGACTGGCACTGGGTGAGAAGGCACACGAGTCCCAGCCAGATGTTATGTATAGAGGAAGCCCACCAGGCAACAGTGCGGTGATTGACAAGACCAGAAGGGGCATTCTGGATGCCCACAAAGTTATGAGTTGTGCCCGACCTAGTCTTAAAGGTGGTGAGTGTCAGGGAATGCCTGTTGGAAGTGAAGCCCCTAGTGGTTCCCCAGGGTAAGCATGACTTGCCCGGATGAGGAAGGAACAGCCAGGCATTAAGACTTCGAGGTGAGGAACATGCTGGTGGAGTCCATCTCAAACTTCCTTTTACTAGGATGAGACCAAATCATAGAGCATGTGTCGTGTGTCAGAGCGCTGGGCTTGCCCCTGGGGCAGGGAGCTGTGGAAGGAGCTTAGGTAGACTGCAGATGTGATTGCAGTCTGTCAGTGCTCTGCTCAGGGCTCTGGACCCCAGACAGGCAATGTGACAGTCTCAGGCTGTGTCTTGAAAATTAAAAGGCCAGGAAATCAACTCAGCCACGTGTGAGGGCCGGGACAAGCGTGTGTCCACAGGGCATGGCATAGCTGTTCTCCACACTCCACACACTGCCTGTCTTCCTATCTTTTCTCTCTCTGGACTCCTCAGTGGAAGCCCTGAGGCTTTTGTTTTGTTTTGTTTATATCTTTGTCTTTTTGAGACCTTCTTACAACTGGCCTGGAACTTGTAGTGTAGCTGAGGATGGTCGTGAATCCTGACCCTCTCACTTCCACCTTCTGGGTTCTGGGGTTCCAGGTGTGCACCTCCACACCCAGCTCCTGGTCCCCTTCTTTCTCCAGCGCCTCTCCTTCGTTACCTGTTCTTTCTTCTGCCGATCAATGCGGCCACTGAGGGTCACTTGTGTGCACCCTGACCTGGTTTGGCAGAGGTTGGCTGAGGAGGAGAGTCCTCAGTTAGAGAGCCAAAGTCAGTCCTGCTGGGGCCTCCTAGTGCGCTTCTCCTGATGCCTCCAGCAGCAGGGTACCATGCCCCTGCCTTCCTCCACACTCTGCTGACTTTGCTGGCGTCAGACTAAAGGGAAAATAGCTCCCGTGCACATTTCCCTTCCTCCCAGCACAGCTTGCAACTAGGACAAGCTAAGTGCTCGCCCTCGGCCTTCCCTCCACAGGAGGCAGAGCTGGAGTTAACCAGGGAGCAATGGCCGCTGTGCCTCCCTAGCACTTGACTCCTAAAATATTTATGGCAACTTAGGAAATGAAAAGCTTCTGGTATTACAGTACCAGACTGGTGCCCACAAGGTCAAGCAGCGTTCCTTGGACAAAGCCCCGGAGCCAAGAGCTGGGTCTGCTCTGGTTTGGGTGGGTCTGTCATCTTCTTTACAGTGGGCGTGGGAAAGCTAGCACGAAGTTTGGCTCAGGACAAAGTAACGTTATTGAATTGAGTGAATAGCTCCTAAAGGATCTTTGTAAAACACCCATATCTGTACCATCGCAGATGGACTTCACCTTTACAGTGGCCTTTAAGGACTGGGCACATGAAATGAGTTTTACCCTAACAAGCTGGGTGTGGTGACACACACTTGCAATCCTAGTGCTTGGGAGGTAGAGGTGGGAAGTCCAGGAAAAGCCAGAAATCAGAAATCTCAATATCTCTCTCTCTCTCTCTCTCTCTCTCTCTCTCTCTCTCTCTCTCTCTCTCTCTCTCTCTCTCACTCTCACTCTCTCTCTCTCTCTCTCTCTCTCTCTCACACACACACACACACACACACACACACATACACACACACACACACACACACACACACACACACACAGTTCTAGTTTGCTTTTTGCTACTTTAAAAACTCCATGACCAAAAGCAAGCTAGGGAAAGAAAGGATATATTTTGCTTACACTTCCAGGTCACAGTTCATCATAGCAATGGCAGGGCAGGAACTCCAGCAAGAGCTTGAAGCAGGAACCATGGAGCAATGCTGTTTCCTAGCCTGCTCTCTCTACTCATGCTCTGCTAACATTTTCGCACAGCATGGGCCCATCAGCCTACGGATGGTGCTGCCCACAGTGGGCTGGGCCCTCTCATAGAAAACATCAGCCCAGACAGTCTTTCACGGAGAAGGCCACAGGACAGTTCTTCAGCGGAGGCTTCCTCTTCCTGGGTAACTAAAGATTGTGTCAGGTTGATAAGTAAAGCAAAGCAGGACACACACCATTCTGTAATCTCCGACTTCATGTGACATCATTCAGCCCATAGTTCAACACTCAAAATTTGGTGGTGTTGTGTTCTTTGGTCTTTGTCTTTTGATTTTTTTGTTTGTTTGTTTTTTGGGTTTTTTGTTTGTTTTATTTGGTTTTTCAAGACAGGGTTTCTCTGTGTAACAGCTCTGGCTGTCCTGGAACTCACTCTGTAGACCAGGCTGGCCTTGACCATAGAGATCCACCTGGCTCTGCCTCCCGAGGGCTGGGATTAAAAGCGTGTGCCACCACCGACCAGCTGTGTTTTATTTATTTATTTTTTTTCTAAAGCAGATCAAAGGGAATCACCCACTCTGTGTCAGAGTTAGAGAAAAATCTATTCTCCATGGTATTTCCCACCTCTTCTACGTAGACATTGTGGAATCCTGTAGAGCTGTGTGTGGCCCAGGAAAATGGGACCTCAGGTCTTCACCCCACCACAGCTGCCTGTCCTGCTGCCCCCCCCCGGTTGTCTGCCACACTCAGAGAGGGGCAGGGCCGCAGTCCTGGGCCCCCAGTCTGCAGCAGTGGTATCCCCAAGGGATCCACGTCCCTCCCACGGTGATGGGGTGATCTTCCTAGAGGCATTTGAAATACAGCAACCAATGATCCTGCTCCCCCAGCTCCCACACCAAAGGGGACCTAGGACCTCTTGCAGCAGACATCCTTCCAGGGGAGGGTGAGGGAACTGGGAAATCACATTCTCATCCTTCTGCCTCTCCTGCAACAGCCAGCACAGCGCAGAAATTAATTCTGTCACAAGCAGGCTCCACATTGCTGCATCAGCTCTGAAATGTTCGTTTTTAATTTATTTATAGCTTGTCTCATTCCTCAAAGGAGTCCAGGCGTCTCTAAAAATAAAGACAATAAAACAGAAAAATATACATATTTTAAAAATCATGACCATGGGAAACATGCATTAGAATAAAATACCAATTATCACACACTTTCTGCCTGCCAAGTGTCCCCCAGAGGTGTACGGCATCACTTACTAAAGTGGCCCCTCCTGCGGGAGGTTTCCAGGCTGCCTCATTCTGGGTGGCTTGTTACTCCAGCTGGAACTGTGTTTTGCGGTAATGGCGCAGGGGCTGGCACCACCTTGCTGATATCCTCTTGATCCATGCCCAGGGTCAGAAGGTAGGGACCTCTCTGTTGCTCCAGCTACGTGGAGCCAGATTGCTTGCTTTGCAAGCTGTGTCAACCCCCAATCCAAATCCCAGCCTACATTGGTGCTGTGAGGAGAGCCCAGCATGACAGGGAGGGCTCTTGGACTGGGGCAGGAGCTGGAAGGTGCTTCTGCCGCTGAGGCCTCCACATTAGTCTTTTATCTTGATGGACTGGAGAGGGTTTAGAGCTACGTGGCTGGTGACGGGCAAGGGTGCAGGACCGGCAGGTGTGTTTCCCCCTTTGCCCATTTCTCCCCAGCCAGTGATGGCTATGCCATACCCTATCCCAGACCCTCATACTGTGGAGGTAACCAGTAACGTTTCTACCACCTGAAAAGAAAAACCATAAATCAGGGTGGCAGTGTTGTGTGGGTGCATCTGGAGAGCAGCCCTGCCGTTGTTGGGAAGGGCAGTTGAAACACGGCCATAGTTAGTGCCGGTATCAGTTAAAGGCCTTTGAGTCTCACGGAAAGGTTAGCGCTGCCCAGGGGCTTCAGCTGTAATAGGGCACGGCCTTCTCTCCTTTCAGATGAGAAACTCCCTGGAAAGATGGAGATGTCTTTCCTACCTGCTTGATAACTCCCAGGAACTCATTTTCCTTCTCATCACACCAGGGGCTTCCTGGGAGAACAGGACTTGTCTTTCTTCTGAGGGGAGCCTTTAAGGGCAAAGACCATGCAAACCCTCCCACCAGGATGGGATTCTCTGCAGCAGTGGCCACACCTCCAGTGCATCTCTGCAGGAACTAGCTGCTGCAGGCTTCTTGCTGTAAGGGGACGGCCAGGCAGCTTCTGGACATCAGAGTTTTGAAGACTTTGCTATTTAGCGGACAGGACCATATATAATGGCTAAGCCTTTGGCTACAGCCCTGCCTCCTGGTCTTTGGGCTTTAGTCTGGGTGATTGCAGAATCAGCCTTTTCCCTACTGAGAGAATGGGAGGAGAGTGGATGAGGGCGCACTGTAAATTTAGTTAGTTAATGTGTGTGTGTGTGTGTGTGTGTGTGTGTGTGTGTGTGTGTGCGCGCGCGCGCACACACACACATGTACACACACATGCCATGGCATACATGTGGAAGCAAGCAGACAAACTGTGGGAATCTGTTCTCTTTTTTTACCCCGTGGGCTTCAGGGATGGAACTCAGGCTCTCAGTGTCGGTGGTAAGTGCCATTACCCACTAATCTCACCAGCCCCTGAGGCTGTACTTCTAACAAATGAGGAAGGCGCCACTACTCCAGATATCAGCTACCTAACCTGAGCATGGAATCCAAGCCTTAAGTCTAAGGAAGACCCTGATTTATGCTCAGTCTCCAGCGCCTTAGTCTGAAGGAGTTTGAAATCTGTCCCAAGAGCCATAGCAGACTAGGAAGCTTCTGCACCACACAGGGACGTGCGGGGGGCTCGTGGCAGAGGAAGAAGCAGCCTTTGGGGCCTCCTAAGACACAAGCTGCTTACCGCTCAGCCCTGAAGCCGTGCGCCAATCTTACCATGGGACTTCCTTCCCTGCTCCTTCACAGCACAGAAGCAGGGGCCGGGAGAAGGGGGACAAGAAGCCCTGGGGAAGCTGGGAAGGAGCTGCCAGTGCCCTCTCTGGAGATGCAGCCAGCAAGCTGGGCCTCCGCTCAGATGCGCCACCCTGGCCGCCGTCTTGTCCTCAGCTCCTTCCTCCCCTAACCTCACCCTGTGCTTCCTTCACAGTCTTCATGAACACGGCCATCCCCATTGCCGCCGTCCTCATCGTAAGTGGCCCTTCTCTTCTGCACTGGGCTGGGCAGGGACAGGTGGAGAGCCATCCAGGTCCCATCCTTTAGCACAAGGATCTCTCCAGAGTTGTGTCCAGGGGTGAGGGTGAACGTCGATGGACCCCTCCCTCCTCCACACAGACAGGGTCTGCCTCGGGTCCTGGGGGATACGAGACATAACACTTAGAGGAATGAGACTTTCTTTCAGAAATAGCTCATAGGGCCAGGTACGTGGCTCCCTTGGTAGAGTGCTTGTCCAGTATGCACGACGCCCCGAGCTCCAGGCCAGCCACCACATAAACCGGGCATGGTGGCATGCATAGTCTGTACTCCCAGCACTTAGGAGATAGAGGTAGGAGTATCAGTTCAGAGTCACTCTTGGCTACACAGTAAGTTCAAGGCCAGCCTGGGCTACATAAGACCCTGTCCCTAAAAGAGGGAGGAGGAGGACAAGGAAGAAGAGGAAGGGGGTGGCATGGTTTATTGAACTTTAAAATGGATACGTGTTCCTTGCAAACACATAAAAATGGAACACATATACTGTGGAAATGGCAGGAAAGTCGGGAAGAAGAGTAAAAACTGAGGTAAACCCCCACGCCCTGCTCGGCGTCTTCAGGGTGTTTCTTTCTCATCCTTTTTAAGCCGACGATATGTCACTTCTACAGAAATAGGACCGGGTTGCGTACACAGTTGTATAACCTGCTTTTTTGGATGTAGGAACATACCGTGCACAGCTCCCGTATCGTGGACTGTGCACCTTTGACCAAAGATGTGCTAAGGCTGAGCTGTGGAGGCAGGTCACACGCCCTACAGCAAGGCCCCCGGCCCCTGGAGCCGCACACCACTCCCACCTAGCCTCCCCTGGCGTCTGACCCTGGACTGAGGTTCTTTTAAAAGATACCGTTATTTCCCCTGAGGCCAGCATCCCTGAACGGCTCAGAGCGCACAGGCTGTCAGGCCTGCTTGGGAATTCATTTTCAATGTGATTTATTGAGCCCATTCCTGGCCTGTGCCCTGGGAACTGTGCTACAGAGCCAGTCAGGTAGCTGGGGGCAGACGCGGGAGGCGACGGCTTTGTAGCAACTATTTTTGTGTTTTCACTGGACTGAGGACTCAGGAAACTAGCACCCAGAATTCCAAGTGGAACAGGAGCAGATCCAACGCCAGGGCTCCTCCCTGCTTCCCCCTGACACAGAGGGGTGGGCCGGGGGATCAGCCCCACGCCTAGCGTGATTCCTGAATTTGCTGGGGACATTTTCATGAGGCAAGTGAGGAAGATGACTGTAACTGAAAGTTTCCTCACAGTCCCTGTCAGCTCTCCAGCTTCCTTTCCAGGGCCTTGGGGTTTCGGTGTGGGAGGGACCCACACCCCGAGTCACCCTCCCCTCCCTATGCCTTTACCACAGACCTTTGTGGGCCACGTCAGCTTCTTCAAAGAGTCGGACTTCTCGCCCTCAGTGGCCTTTGCCTCCCTCTCTCTCTTCCACATCCTGGTCACACCACTGTTCCTGCTGTCTAGCGTGGTTCGGTCCACTGTCAAAGCCCTAGTGAGGTAAGAGAAGGATCCAGGCAAGGACATTCCCAGGGCTGTCTGTCACAGGACACACCTCCCTGTGATCTGGGCCCCCTTTGAGCAGCTGTTATGGGAAAAGACTCTATGATGCTTATATAGCAATTAACGTGGCATCTGGTATACAGTACGTGCTCCCCAGACACTAGCTGTCGTGAATAACTGGTCTTCATCCCAACTAATCTTAACAGTAGCCAACCTTAACTGGAATGGTTTAACTAGTAAAACCCAGCACCAACCATCTTTCAGCCTTATCGTCCAACTGACCATCTTTAACATTAAACTTACCCAAACTAAACAAAGGTACCTCCAATCCAGACTACTACAGGTCACCTTTTTAAAAGAAGTCTTAGGGACTGTGCAGTGTTATTAGCTCAATGGTAGTGTGCTTCCTAGTATAGGCAAGCTTGGTTTCAGTCCCTGTCACTGGCGTGTGTGTGTGTGTGTGTGTGTGTGTGTGTGTGTGTGTGTGTGTAAGTGTGTGTAAAAGCTTGGGTGTGGTGGTGCACACCTGTAACCCCAGAACCTGGGAAGTAGAGGCAGGAGCACCAGGAATTCAAAGCTGTCCTTAGTAATACTCGTAAGTGTGAGGTTAACCTGGGCTGTTTAAGAACCTGCCTCAAAACAAATAATAGTAATAATAGTAATAATAATAATAATAATAATAACGGGGTAGTGGATGGAGAGGTGTTGATGACTCAGTGGGTGAAGGTGCTTGCTGTCAAACCTGGTGACCTGAGTTCAATCCCCAGGACCCACATGCTAGGAGAGACCCACTCCTTAAAGTTGTCTGTAGTCCCCATACCTCCCCAATCCTACAACACATCATAAATGAGTAAATGTGTTGGTTTAAACTCCTGGTAACATTTGCTGCTCAGTCCTGTGGAGTTTCCCACTGCTCAGCCCCCGGCAGCACAGCTGTTGTGGAGCACACTTGGGACCAGGCACTCACTAAGAGCTCTTTTCTCAGATCACACTTCCTCCTCTTCCCTCCCCTGCTTCCTCTGCAGCGTGCAAAAACTGAGTGAGTTCCTGTCCAGTGCAGAGATCCGTGAGGAGCAGTGTGCCCCCCGAGAGCCTGCACCCCAAGGCCAAGCCGGCAAGTACCAGGCAGTGGTAAGTGCCCAGCCTCCCCCTGCTACCCCTAACAGTTTCATCCAAGTCCTGAAGCTTGTGCCCAACTGCATTGGGCCCTCACATGCCCCCAGAAGGGGTCCAGCCCAGAGGCCCTCAACTCCTAACCATCCACAGCCCCTCAAGGTTGTGAACCGCAAACACCCAGCCCGGGAAGAGGTTCGCGACCTCTTAGGCCCACTGCAGAGGCTGACCCCCAGCATGGATGGGGATGCTGACAACTTCTGTGTCCAGGTGAGTCCTCAACCCTGAATTCACCACACACCCAGCCTCAGCACCATCTTCCAAAAGAAGCTTAACACCTCAAGACCAAGAACCTGGGTTCTGGGTCCTCTATCCAAAGCCCTCCCTCGCCCCCCGCCTGCTGAGAGGAATCCTGAGGCCAAGGATGTTTCCACTCCACTTAGCAGGGGAACTCCCTCCTTACTCCTATTAGGGTACCTCAGACAGGGATTAGTCCCCCACTGTCCTGCCCAGGAAAGCCCCAGGGGTTAGACCTTCCTGGGGGAGGGGAGACAAAGGTCACTCCACACTGAAACCCCTCTTGCCTTCCGTCCTCTTCTGCACCATGGGGGATGGACATGAAGATCATCGGCGGCTTCTTCACCTGGACCCCCGATGGAATCCCCACTCTGTCCAACATCACCATCCGTATCCCCCGAGGTATGGCCCAGCTCACTTCTCCAGATGTGCCCACCCCCATGTCCCAAACAGAGAGGAAAAGCCAAATCAGAGTTTGCTAAATACCTGCCCTCTGCTGCCTAGCTGGGCATTCTGAGGTCTGAATGCTAGACAGAAGTGGCTTATGCCCTCCAGGTGTCCATCCATTGACAGAAACCGGCTACACCCAAGGTCGGAGTAAGACAGTGACACTTTGATGTTAAACCATCTGTTGCCAGTGACATTTTCACAGGTGCCAGACTTGAGTAGTCTAGGAGTTTGTGTGGAAATGGAGGTTCTGGACATGGGCGTGTTCCCATCAGCCTGGTGGCAGAGGGTCGGAGTGGGAGCCAGGCTGGCGCTTTGGAGGACTACAAGGAGCTGGGCTAGCAGGGAGCACTGCAGGGAAGAAGTGGAGGATGTCGGAAGTGGAGGAAGGACCTGGGAACCCAGAGAAGGAAAAACTCGGGGGGCAGAGGGTGTCTTGGGCATTCCGGGTGGAGGAGGCGATGAGGGCCCCAGAGCCGAGTGCACATGTCCGTTGATTCTTCTGGGTGATAGTTGGCCAGCTCTACCCGGCCCCTCTCCCATCTGCTGCCCCCCATTCCCACAGGCCAGCTGACCATGATTGTGGGGCAGGTGGGCTGCGGCAAGTCCTCGCTCCTCCTCGCCACCCTGGGGGAGATGCAGAAGGTGTCAGGGGCTGTCTTCTGGAACAGGTAACATTGGCTCCTCTCCCTGCAGCCATCTCACTCTGTGGAGGATGCTCCATTCATCTATGGAGTGCCTCTGCGTCGAGTGGGCACTTAGTAAATGCTCTTGTTTCTTTCACATTGTCGTCATTCTTGCCCGTTCAGCCCTGGCTGTGTGATTGCCAGATACTTGGCACAGTTCCGTGCATGACTGATTTCCCTGAGTCCTCAGAAACATCAGAGTACTGTTACCAATTCTCGTTTTATAGACAAGACCTGTATTCGCCCTAATTCACACAACTAGCAAGAGGCAGAGCGGAGATTCAAACTCAGTTCTGCTCACTCTTAAATCTCATATTTCCTCTGTGCCAACTTTTGTTTCTGGTTTTTCATCAACAAAGCAGACTGGGCCATTCTGGGTGTGTGTGGAGGGCCCAGAGTAACCCAGACAAACACTGGTTTCCAAAGATCACTATCTTAATTAAAGAGCCAGAACCTTAGGCAGAGTCCTGCATGAATCTATTATTTATACCCACCTACTTCTAAAAGGCAGTGAAATTAGCTGCTGAGAGATGAATATCAAGTGGAATCTTTAATAGGCAGGAACGCTGAGATACGAAGAGGGTGGAGGGTGTACAGAACCTGAGCAGGAGACAGCTGCAGCCATCCGGCACAGCCTGGCCCTGTGCCTGCCATCACCAAGGGAAAGAGGCGCCCCAGCTGGGGTTCACAGCTCTTAATCGGGATAAGGGCTGCAGCCTATTCAGCAGGAGGGCCAGCTTGCCCTACAGGTCATTTTTTAAAGGAAATTACCCAAGATGACAGGTTTTGATAAGCCTGAGCATGGAACTGCCCAGACAGAAAGACTTTGGACATTGACTACAGGCTTCACACTGACTGCCTTTTTTTCCAAACCGTCCCTGAATGGTGTCCCCAGCAGTAACAAGTCTCCCTGCTTGGTGTTGCCGTGGGCTGGCAGGGGAGCCTTTGGGTTCCCTGACCGTCCTGTAAGCCTTGTAGTCCCCATGGGGACTGGATCCTGTTTGGAGCAGAAGTGTTCCTGCCTCTGTTCTCCATCCCACTGTGGGTCCCTGGGCGGTCCCCTGGGAAGCGCGGGGACTGATGTGAGTTCACTGTGCTGGCTTTGACAACAGCAGCTCCTCAAGGCTTCAGGTGAGGAGCCCTTGCCTGTTAGCCGTGTGTCTGTGACAAGTAGACAGGAGCCTCGGTGAACCGTGAGCTGAAGGATGCCAGTGTTTGTTGGGTCCCTGCTGTGGACCAGGCCCTTAGCAAGCGTGATCTCATCAAAGCCATTCAGTTCATATCAGTGGCAACTGAGGCTTAGGGAGTGTGGGTCACTTTCTCTTAGTGTATATATCAGAGCATGGCCACAGGCTTGGCCACTGCCTCAGGATAGAGTGTGCTGGGTCCTGTTCCCGGGAAATTATTCTCTAAATTCAGTGTTGGAGGCCATATGGGCCCAGTTTCTCCCCAGGGTAAACCTTTTCTAGAAGGGATTGCAGAGTTCAAACCTGGAGCTGCCCCTGGGGTTCCCTGGCCTGTGTCCCACACAGCACACAAGCTGAAATGCTCTGACGCTGGTTGTCACCTTCCTTTCTTCTCCTTCTCTCTATCCATTCCCCCCTCCCCCAACACACACACACACACACACACACACACACCATTACAGCCATCTCCCCTGATCACCAGGGGTTCCACTGGCTCCGCCCCACCTCTCCTCCACCAGATTCCAGTGCCTCTCTCCCTTCAGCAACCCTGCCCCAGCCACAGGGACCTCCATGAGGCAAGGAGCCTCTCCAGGGTGGCCAGGGCCACGTGCCACGCACTGACCAGGACATTCAGTGTCTGTCGGTTCCCTCGCCTTGAGAAGTAGATACTATTCTCCCCATTCAACAGATAAGAAACTGAAGTGAAGCAAGTTGCCCAGTTCTTGTCAGGGCAGAAGTAGAATGTGCATTCAGGTGGGCACCCGAGCTTCCACTGTGCTCTGAAAGGGTGTGAGAGCTTCGGGAAGAAGTACCATCTCATCTGATGACCCGAAAGTTAGCTGCCTCTTTACTGTCTCTCTGTCTCTGTCTCTGTCTCTGTCTCTGTCTCTGTCTCTCTCTCTCTCTCTCACACACACACACACACACACTACACACACACACACACACACACACACACACACACACACACAGCATGTGTGCAAACACACGCCCTTCACAGAGCCACTGCCTGAATCCTCAGACTTTGCACTCACCAAAACCCAGCTTCCTCAATGGATGTCCAGGCCCATTTGAGGGCTGGAGGAAGACTGAGGTGCCAAGATTCTTGTTCCTCCAGAATCCACCTTGCTCTCCTCCATGGGCTAGCTCCCTCCCAGGCATAACAGGTTAACCTGTAGCCATCTCTAGGTGGTTCTGAGAACCCATTCCTGGCTCAGTTCCAGCTCTGGCTTCTCCACACCAATACATCAGTCGATTCCACCTGTGACGCCAGACCATGTGCCCAGCAACAGGAATGCAGTGATAGTTCAGACTTGACTCCTGCTTGCAAGGGAAGGCCAGAAAAATCACTGTGACACCAGAGCACCCAGACAAGGAACTCTGTGGTCCATGGGGGGAAGGCCCTTGAGGATGAGTGTGGGCTCATCTAATGGAAAAGGCAGGGGAGGAAGAGGGAGGTGTCCCAGGTGAGGTTGCTGCCCAGGCAAAGCCTTGCTATGTTGAAGAGCATGGCTCTGGGTGCCTGGAGCACTGGGCATGTGGAATGTCGCAATGAGAGACTGATGGAGTGAACCTGACGTAGATTAGATGTACCAGGCTCAAGAAATAACACTGAGCTGAACGACTGTAGAAGTGCCTGCTGCTGATAAAGGATGATGGAGTACGGAGAGGGACCAGGGAGAAAGCCAGTTAGGAGCTCATTAAGATGGCTGCGAGAGGGAGTCTAAACTGACTCTGTAGGCTTCTGCTGTTTGTCCTGCAAAATCCTGGGTGCCCATGTCTCCATCTGGACACCTATATCAGGGCCGTAAGCTAAGAATGGGAGCTGTGTGTCGGATGCCTCTCGTTCCTGGGAGGAGATCCGAACTCATGATACTGGACCTCGGGTCTTCAGAGAGGTGATGAATTGCCAAGTGAGCCAAGAGCAAAATAGCTTTTGACCTAGAGACCTCTCCTGATAGTGCGTGCCTACAGCCAGAGGCGAGGACCTTGTCAGGACACACTTCCTTACTGGGGCCAAACCCTGGTGACCAGGCAGCCAGAAAGAGTTCCAGGGGGCACAAGACAGGAAGCTGGGAGATTAGGGAGGGGCAGTGTGGAGAACACTCTGGGGAGATGGTTGTTGGTACAACTGCTCATTTATTCCTGCAAGGACCAAATGAGCTAAGTATGGCTGAGCAGGCAGGAACAGATGCTCTGGGCCAAGCTGCTCGAGTTCAGATTTGATCTGTGTGTTTTGGAAAATTCCATAAGCGTTCTGTACCAGTTTCCCCTTTTAACCCATGGGGTTGATGAGCGGATTAACCTAGCATGTAGCAAGAGCCCTATAAATATTATGATAAACATTATTATTCAGCCATGGGCCTCCTTGCCAAGAACAAAATTCCCATACTGTACCCCAGCCTGTCTCCCAGGAGAGACCATAGTGAGCTGCCTGGAGACAAGAACCACATTTTATTTTTCTCCAAATCCATAGTCACTTTAGTAAATGAATTCATTTACAAATGAATGAACCAGGGACAGCTTGGGACTGTATTAATGTGTCTCTTTCCCACAAGCCTTTGTCCAAGTTGCTCCCTAACGAGAACTCAAAGCTTCTTCACCCACTTTGGGAAGGAGCCAGCCCTGTGACCACACCTTGCACTCTGTGCAGTGATCTGTATGTTTGGTTCTGGGCCCCTTAGGGTTCCTTGCTGTTCCCCCAGTGCCCAGTGCAGGATCCGGGGTGCTTCTCCCTGTAAGTATAGAGGAAGGAAGTCTGGCCTTTGCCCTCAAGAAACTCCAGGTAGACAGAGCTATGTAGAAGGAGCCCCAGGATGGGCGCCGAGACTCCATCAGCCGAGGCACATCAAAACTGGAGAGCTGTCCGGAGCAGACCTTGGTTCCGGGTCTCAGAGCCACGTGACTCCCACACATTCCCTTTCATGATTCATCAGCCTCTCCCTGGCTTCCTGACTCAATGAACTGTCAACCTGGGGATTTGCAAACTCCCGGTGTAATCTCCAAGAAGAAAACATGTTAATAAAAAAGTCAATATTAGCAGATACACTCAGGTACAATTTGTTTCCCAGGTAGTGAAAAATAAGGCCATTAGTCCCTAGCATGACTTCTAATGTCCCCAAAAAGTCATCAGGAAGTAGGCCCTAGGAAAGCACAGGGTGAGGAGAAGGTTCCCACCCCATGAGGAAGTGCAAATCTGGCTACCCCTGGCCACCTTCTCCCTACTGCCTGCCGAGGCACCCTCACGTGACCTCTCAGTGTGTCTGGCTGTGCCCAGTAAGGGTCCTCCTAACTCTGGGCCTTTTCAGAACCTTCTTGTCGATTTGTGGTGCTTGGCTCAGTTACCTGATTCCCATCCTTAGTCGTACCCAAGTGTGCTGAGGAGAGACTGGGGACTCAGGCGCCCCTGGGTCTCCCGGAGGCGGCCAGTGGACAAGAAGCTTGGAAAGGACCAGGCCGGTTTGGGGACCAGGTGGCATCTTTAGTTCTAACTGTGGCACTCCCTCGCTTTGTAACCTTGGGCGGGTGACATTGCCTTCCTGGAACTCAGTTTCCTCCTTTAAGGCAATGAGAAATACCCTGCCTTTTCTGTCTAAGAGATCTGGCCTTGGCACCAACTGCACAGGGAACCATGGGTGGGGTAATGCTTCAGGACAGTCACAGGCTTGCAGGAGGGAGGAACAGTGGACTGTGGAGGCTCTGAAGTCCTAACCTCAACCCGCCTCAGTTTCTCCTCTCCCCTTCTCATTCATTGCTGGGATCTTGAATGAATACGGAGCTGTTAGTTACTCTCCATCACTCTAGTCAGAATACCAGAGAAAACAATTTAAACGTAGTCAACAAATTCTTTGGGCTCATTGGTTATAGCCCTTTGGATCTCTGTGAGCTTGAGGCCAGCCTGGTCTACACAGCAAGTTCGGGGTCAGCCAGGGCCATATAGTGAGTGAGACTCTGCCTTTAAAACAAACAAACAAAGCCGGGCGGTGGTGGCGCACGCCTTTAATCCCAGCACTCGGGAGGCAGAGCCAGGCGGATCTCTGTGAGTTCGAGGCCAGCCTGGTCTCCAAAGCGAGTTCCAGGAAAGGCGCAAAGCTACACAGAGAAACCCTGTCTCGAAAAACCAAAAAAAAAAAAAAAAAAAAAAAAAAAAAAAAAAAAAAAAACAAACAAAATCCATAGCCCTTGGCTCAGGTGATTCCGGTGAGCCATACATTACGGCAGCTGAAGGGTGACAGCTTCATGGCTGACAGGAAGCAGGGGGTGGTGAAGAAGGCAGGAATGAGGTAGCCACAGGCTCCCACCCTGGTGGCCTGCTTCCCCCAGGTAGGTTCTGCTTCCAGCTAGGTTCCTCTCAGCTTCTCCAACCTCCCCAACAGTACGACCAAGCGGGGACCAGTGTTCAGCACTTGAGCCTGTGGGAAACATTTTATGTCCAGAACGACCCTGGGGTTTGAATCCTTGGCTGTGACACGCGAAGCCCCTTTACTGAGAGAAGTCCCTATTTCTTTACCACCGAGTGAGAAGGTGCAGACTGGGGCACTTGATTACCCTTCTGCCTGCAGTTTCTACCCTCCCCACCCCACACCACCCCGGCCCCGCTCCACCCCACCCCACACCACCCCGGCCCCTCATGCCCCTCCCTCCACGGCTCTGTGCTGTGCTAAGCCCCCTCACACACCACTGCCTGCACCTTCTCACTCCGTGGTACAGAAATAGGGACTTCTCTCAGTAAAGGGGCTTCGCGTGTCACAGCCGAGGATTCAAACCCTAGGGCCGTCTTCTTCCCACCTCTTCATTCTGCCTGTCTCCTCGTGCTCCATCCCTCTCTAAGACCCGACCATCCCATCCTTCCGTATCTGTGACTTGATCCTTCCCACCCCTCGAGGTTCAGCTTACCTAGCTTCTGTGAAATGTTGCTCGTTTCTTCTCTTCCAAATGACTTAAAAATTACATTTTCTGCCACATCTGCTCATGTGAGCCTCTGATCCCATATGCTAAAGGGAGGAGAATGGAAAATTCAAGGCCCCTGAGTTCAAGTGCGGTCTGGGCATCTCAGCAAGACCTCGCCTCAAAATGAAAGTAGGGAGGGGGCTGTAGCTCAGTAGTAGACCACTTACCTTACATCGTAAGGCCTGGATTCAATCCCTAGTACCACCCAAAACCTACATTGTGTAATTCCAAAAAGAGATTCTTTAAGGGCTGGGCTTCATTAATGGCTCAGCAGTTCGGAGTGTTTTCTGCTCTGGCAGAGGACCTGAATTTAGTTCCCCAACACCCACATTGGGAGGCTTACAACTCTAGTTCCAGAGGATCCTACACCCTCTTCTACACTTCCTAGGTACCCACACACATGTACACAGACACACAAATACACATAATTAAAAACAAAATGCTAAATGTACCTTAAATTAGGAAAGATGCACAAGTATAAAGATGAAAACATTGTACTATCTCATCTCCCCAAGTTTCCTGTCCTTTTCATTTTGTACATTTGGGTATGTGAGAAGTAAAATATCCCCGGCAGTGGGTAGCTCTGCCAATGCAATAAATCAGATCAGGCTGAATTAAAGTCCAGGTTTTAATCCGAGCAAAGCATTCTCGGGTGGTCTCAGGAGGAGGGGAAACCTCGAGAAGAAACCACGAGGTTGCTCCCGAGGAGGGGCCTTAAATACCCTCAGGGGGAGGAGCCTCTGCTTGGGGGGCCTCCTCAGGGGCGGGGTCTGGAGAGAGAGAGGAGGGCCTTCCACCTAAGCAGTGTCTTCTTCCTCAAGATTCTCTCGTACTTTACCTGGTGTCCTGTAACTCTCTGACTTCTGTCTGTCTGTCTGTCTGTCTGACTCATCCTTCAGACTGTGAGCTTTGTGTCTTGATGCAGCCTAGCATTCAAAGCGCAGGCAAGGAGAAGCAGAGTACCTCAGAGAGGACAGGAAAGAGCTTGCAGAGCAGTAGGAGTACTGTGGACTCCCAGTACCCGGGAGGCCGACACGTGGGCCCCAGAGTGGACAGCCAGGCTAGCTGCCTCAGTGAGCTCCAGCTTGTGGGTGTCTCTGTCTCCAAAACCAAGGTGGAGAGCGCCTGTGGAAGTCACTCTGTGTAGACCTCTGGCCTCTAACTGCATGCACCAACTTGTGCACATGCCTGCATGAACAAGTACAAACAAAACACACACACACACACACACACACACACACACACACACACACACACACACTCCAGCAGTCAGTGAGAGAACATGTTTGCCAAATGTATTATTCTTTACTTTTTAGCTTAAAATATATACACAGAGCCTTAGTAAGGTTCCCACTAGAAGCTTAGGGCTACATTAGAAAGAGGAAGTGAACCCATATTAGCACCCAGCTTCCCCTCTTTCTGACTCTGTCATGTGGAGCCTGTTCTATAACCCTGAGCCTCAGTATGCTCATCTGTATAATGGGAACAGGATGCAGTTGGAGGGTGAGACCAGAGTATGAGTGCAAACTCCTTGGCACTGTGCATGGGAATGGCCACTAACAAGAAACCTCCCTTCCTCTCTCTTCCCTGATGATCAATACTCCTGTTAACAAGCTCCATTTATTACAGATCTGTCATAGGCTAAGCACTGCGGGGGCTGGAAAAGATGCTCTTCCTGCCTTTAAATCCCACTGGGCACTCCAGGCTCGCTCAGGCGCTGATGGAGAGCAAGGCAGTCCATTAGGAGGGCTAATTGAGCAGCCGGGATCAAGATGAACCGAGTCAGGGCTAGAGGGTAGGCTGAGTCCTCGGGGATGCCATGGAGATGCAGACCGCATCCTTTGCTACTCTGGAGGAAATCTCCCAAGAGAAACTCATCTGGGCTGTGGCCACAGAGCAGGGATTTGTCGGCTCTGGTTTCTCTGTCCCGCGTTAGTGATCTGTCTGTGAATTGTCAATTGCAGCAATCTGGTGGCTAGAGACGTTAGGTTAGGCTGGGTTAGGAGGTGGCCGGGGACCGCAGAACCCACAGGAAAGGGCAGGGACTGGTGATGACAGACGTGTCGTGGCCTCATTTGGTCCTGCCCCAGAGCGGGACAGGTGCCTGTCAGGCTTTTGTCATTGTCTGGCTGTGTGACTTTGAACAAGTTACTTAGCCTCTCAGAGCCTCGATATATCTGCAAAATGGAGTTGAGAAATCAAAGCAAACTCCATGTAGTGGAAAGACAGCTCAGAAGTTAAGAGACTTGGCTGTTCTTCCAGAGGACCTAGGTTCAGTTCCCAGCACCCACATGGAGGCTCATATCTGTCACAGTCCACATCTGTGTGTTCTGGGGGATACAACACCCTCTTCTGACCTCGGGTTAGCAGGGATGCACATGGTAAACAGATTTACACACAGGCTAAATACCGATATATAAAAATAAACAATAAATAACAGAATAAATCTAAAAGAAATTAAGTGACCATTCTATTACAGTGCTTATCAGTACTTATAAAAAGCTCAATACACGATGGCTGTCTTCAGCATTATTAAAATAAGATAACTGGGTGTGGTGGGGCAGGCTACAGTACCTAGGTAGGTAGGCGGGAGCAGGGAGATCAGGAGTTCAAGGTCATCTTCAGCTACAGAGCAAAACTGAAGTCAGTCAGAGCTGCATGAGGCCCTGTCTAAAAGTACTACTGATGTAGTAATTGTGATCATAAACTCCTGCATGGATGCAGAGAAGGTGTTTTTCCCACATGTGTAGGTCACAAGTGCACATTTCATTGGTGGGAGCTGCTGCTGGAAGGTTGAGAGGTATTGAGCTGGGACAGGAGAAAGATCACAGGAAAACTTGGCCCCAAGATTCAGCTCACTGTTTTCCAAAGGCGCCTCTTACTGTGAGAGGACTCACCTCCCTGTACTGACAGGTTAAAGAAAACCTCGGGTTTAAACCACCTGCCATGCACATAGACGCTTTCTCCTTTTTAAAGACAGCTGCTCCACGTATTTCTAATCTGCTCTCGGATTCTGCAGTCTGAGACGCTCTGTATGCAGTGGTGGCAGCTGTGGAGAGTCATTCCCTCCCTGAGCTCAGTTGTCTTGGGTAAAATACACCTTGGTGCCCACCCAGCCTCGTGGCTGCCCCAGGTCAATGGCTGGAGCACCAGCTGAGCCTGTGCTGTTTGGAGGGTACTCAGCCCGGTGAGGAGATTGAGTTGAGTCAGTTCTGCATCAAGGAAGCCACCTGGGCCCCTGGAAAGGGCGGGAGGTGGGGGGAGTAGGGACTGCTTCTCCATGAAGCTCCAGTGTGATGGAAGGTGTGGGGAGTAACTGGTGTTCATCTTTCTCTTTGACCCAGCAGCCTTGCAGACAGCGAGGGAGAGGACCCCAGGTATCACCTCGGGACAGGGTTGGCGTGGGTGGGGTGGCGGGGCCTGTGGGTGAGAATGCTAAGTGTGAATCCAAGGTTGTGTGGTCACATGTTCTCAGAGGCACGAGGCTAAGCCATGCAGTCTCAATGAAGGCAAAACATGGTTTGCAGAGGGGAGAAAAAAACCTTAGACGTGACAATGCTTTGTACCCATCTAAGGGTCATGTACATGCACAGGTATCTGTCATCTGTGGTATCATAATACCGTGGTGAGAGGAGCATGGTGATGCACACCTTTATCCCAGCACTCAGGAGGCAGATATAGGTGGATTGCTGTGAGTTCAGGGCCAGCCTTGTCTACACAGTGAGTTCCAGGCCAACCAGGGCTACATGGTGAGAACCTGTCTCTAAAACAAACAACAACCACAACCAAAAAAAAGTCATAATGATTGTCACTGAAGTCAATAAACAGTTTCTTACAGAAGAAAAAAAAAATTGCCTGGTTCGAAGATGCAGCTCAGCTGGTAGTGTGCTTGCCCACCATGCCCAAGGTTCTGGGTTCAATCCCCAGAACCACATCAACCAGGTATGGTTTTGTATACCTGTGATCATATTGCTTAGGATCTAGAGGCAAGAAGATCAGAAGTTCAAGACCACCTACATAGGGAATTGGAGGCCAGCCTGGGCTACGTGAGACCCTACTGCCAAAAGTAAACAAACAAAGAAACAAAGTCATGTTAGTAGAGTCTAAACGTAGGTGTTTGCCAGGGGCCTGAGAGAGACAGAGGAAAGGGGTGTGACCACTGATCACACGAGGCTGGTTGAGGGGTGACCCTGTTCTGGAACTCGGTGGCAGTGCTGACTGACTGTAACCTTGAGGATAAACCAAAACCACCAAATAGTGTGTCGGGAGCCAGGGCTGGTGGTGCACTTGTAATCCCAGCACCTGGGAGATGAAGGCAGGAGGATCAGGAGTTCAAGGCCAGCCTAGAACACAATCTTTGCCTTTAAATTAAAAAAAAAAAACTAGTAGGAAACAAATAATTGGAAAAATATTTCTTGAAAGGCTGCAGGGATATAAGAAAAAAACCCTTGTCTATAAGGAGTAGAGGCAGGCATCCCTCACGCTACACAGAAAATTGAGTCGTGTTAAATATGCTCAATGAAGGTCTAGACATTCCAAAAGAAATGGGTGGGTAGAATGAGACAGCACAGCCTTCTCTCCTTCCCACGTGGTGCAGATTTTGTCAGCTGCCTGGCCCATCCTGGCTGTGGTCGGAACACCCTGCCCAGCTCAGCGCACCTCTGTTAGCCTGAGGCCTTGGCTTGCTCATTGGAACCTAGATTCAAGGCTGAGGCTAAAAAGTTCACCAGGGTACTCCTCTGATCCAGGGAGTTCCCCCCTCACATGGGTCCTCGTCCCCCTTGTCTCCCCCTTAAATGAACCAAGTACTGGGTCTCTTCACACACCGGCATGGTCAGGTAGTGCGGCTTGCCAGGCTCACCACATCTAGAGCCTCATGTGTGACTGCCGACTGGGTGCCCGGGCTTGCAGAAGCATGAGGTGGGGTTTGAAGGAGCTGGAACTCTCCACGGGGGGCCCAGCCCATGGTAGGGGTGCTGACCTGTGTCTTTCCCCCTCTGCAGCAGCCCAGAGCGGGAGACAGCGGCTGACTCGGACGTCAGGTACCTGTGCCTGACTGGCAGGCTTCCTCAAAGGGTCCAGGAGCTGTGGAGCCGGCGAGCCCTGGCAGCGGCTGCAGGTCCCAGGGCGAGCTCTGTGCTCCGCTGTGGCCCGGGAGTCACCATACCTCTGTATCTCACACTTGTTCATTCTCAGCAGCTTCTGGGGTGAAGGGGTGGGAAGGAGGGGCTTTGGAAACTACACCACACTGAGTGTGATTGCCTCAGCTCTGGTTCTGTAAAAATGTCCTCTCTGTGGGGTCCAGCAGCTGCTGAGGGAGTGGGAGCTGGGCTAAGGAATTGCTTGGTTTGGTGGCACTTGGGGATCCTCCCTGCCTCAGGGTTGAGGTGGGGCTGGTGAAGGCTGGTGTAGGGGGATGAGAGTCCTGTGTACATAGCCACCTGAGGCTTGGACTCTAGGGCTTCCGCTAGGCCTCAGAACACTGCTTGGTGTCCAGATGTAACCATGCCCGCAGAGGTTTTATCAGGTCTCTTCTGACCTGGGAGATTTTCCTCTGGAAGCCAATGTCATGGCGGCCCTCTCCTATTCTCCTTTCTAAATGAGCCAAGTCCCGGGTCTCCTCATATACCCATGTGGTCACACAGTAAAATTCCCAAGTCTGGCTATACCCAGACCCTCGTGTGTGGTTTCAGACTGGGTCCCTGAGATTAGAGGCACAGAGTGGGGTTGGAGGGAACTAGAAATCTTTTTAGGGGATTGAGACCATCAGAAAGAACATGACTTAGGTTACACAATACCCATTGCAGCTTTCTGTCATGTGGCCTGGCTATCTCGGGACATCCATCCCCTTGTCCCAGCTAAGCCATTGATTAGCCTGAGAGTTGCTCTGAGAATGAGCCCCAGGGAAGAGCCTCACCCTCACCACCAGCTCTTCTAGGAGCAGAGGCCCCGTGGCCTACGCATCTCAGAAACCATGGCTGCTAAATGCCACTGTGGAGGAGAACATCACCTTCGAGAGTCCCTTCAATAAGCAGCGGTAATAACCTCTGGGAGAGAGACTGGGGAGGGGTGGGTGTGTTCCCGGCCCTTGTGGACATCCTGGAGTCCAGCCAGTACCATCTAGTCCATCTGGAAAGGATCCAGATGTGCCTGGGTTCCAGCAGTCCCTTCCCCGTGTGTAAGAGGAGGGAGAGAGGAGGGCGAGGGGAGCGGGGCTGAGCTAGGCATGGTTAACCTTCTTGCAGTTCCCCACTACCAGGTCCAGTCCCCCCCCCCATACACACACACACCACAACGCTCCTTGATGACAGTCATCACTGGCATCCACTGACCACTTAGCAGTTCCTCGGAACGGTGCCAGGCTCTTTATATGTGTGCTTGTCACTGACACAGCAAGACTCTTATGCCCATTTTATGGATGAGAGAAGAGGCAAAGTTCTGAAGCGTAAATAACTTACCCGATTTGAAATGGGTGTCAAATCCAAAGCTGCCTAAGGACATGTGTCACCAAGAAACTCTAAAGTCTCCGTGGATGCTGGCTGGCACCTGGTCAGGCTAAGAGCTGGCCAGAGAAGAGAAGAGCGGGCTAGGCAAATATTTGATCAGCCATCATCATTACCACCTCCAAACAATCAGCAGTGGTTTTCCCAGATGGTACCCCAGCAGGAGCTCCGGCTGCAGCATTTCCCACCGCTCGGGGACCATAAGCCCCCTCTCTTCCCTCACTCAGCCTATTTGCTCCCACACAATTTCATCCTGCAAATATTTGACTTGCCCCAGGCTGTGTGAGCGCTGACCTTAGCTTTTTCATGCTCTCATGGTGTTTGCTTGCACAAGGCAGGAAGTGCATTAAAGTCATTGCTCACTGGGGCCCAGCAACCCACAGACTAATGACCGTACAAGGACTGAGGCCCGACTTTGATCAGGCTAGTAAGCTGACCCCCAGCCCTTACTCTCCAGGTACAAGATGGTCATCGAAGCCTGCTCCCTGCAGCCGGACATAGACATCCTGCCTCACGGAGACCAGACTCAGATTGGGGAACGGGTTAGTGGCAGCCCCCAATCCTGCTCTTTACCCATGTTCCCACTGTCCCCTGAGGTCCTTCTTAGGAAGAATGAATGATGAAATTGGACAGAGGAAAGGGCTGAAGAGCTTCCAGTAGTATGAAATTGTGATGACCATTGTCCTGTAATGTGTGACTTCTCTTGGTGAGACATAAAGAAATCTCTGTTCATACCAGATAGGGCACCAACACCAGGTCAAAAACCAGTTCCATCCAAGTCTGTCTTAGCCTGTGAGTCTATTGGAGTGAATTAAGGAAGTATGAGTGGCTCAGAGGCAGCTGTACCACCCAAAGCCCACTCCAGCATGGGTAATAACTCACAAAAGCTGCTCTCCTGCAGCGTCCTGCACACATCCTGCAATGTGGCCAGTTGGAGTCTCTCCTCTGTAGCAATTGCTTCTGCTGTTACAACCTTGGGTCTTGTAAGTTTCAGGAGCCTTCTGAACCTTGTGAGTCTTCCTTACTTCCTGAATACCATAAGGTTCCTTAGCTCCCTGAGTCTTAAAAGTCTCCTTTCTCCATCCAGGAGAGAAGGCTTCAGTTTGGAGGAATATTTACACAGCACCCTGGCTGATGGGAGAGGTCAGCCATCTCCTCATAGAGCCCCAAGTGCACACTGAGAGCCTGAAGGGCTGAGGGCATGATCTTCTCCTCTCCTTTGATGGCAGGGTATCAACTTGTCTGGTGGTCAGCGTCAGCGAATCAGTGTGGCCCGGGCCCTCTACCAGCACACCAATGTTGTCTTCCTGGTGAGTGTTCCAGCTGAAGTTTCCCTTGGGCCCTCGCCTCTGACTGCCTGGTTCCCTAACACTCATCATCATCATCATCATCAAACAACCTCCCTAACCAGGAACAAAGCTCTCTTGCTAGAGATACAAACCTTTATCTCACTTACAGAGAAACTGAGGCAGGCAAGAACAGTGCTGATAACCCATTATGGACTTCCCATTGAGCCTTCCAGTCACTTTGAGAGGAGGCAAGCTGTGGTTAGGACTACCTCGCTAAAGGACAAAGAGGCAGCCCCGACTGTCAGCATATAAGCACACGGAGTATGTGACACCATTATTCCTCTAGGGAACTCAAGTTGGCCTCCGAACCCTTCTCTACACAGCACTCTAGCCCTCGAACCCGAGATAAAACTTGTCCGCCTCATGCTGAGCTCTGCGTCCTGTGCCTTGGTTGATACCGAAGGATCTTAAGACCCAGCCCTTGACCTTGAAGATCTGAAGTTTGATTAGGGAGACCGACTCACATACATGCAAGAAATATAGCCGGTTCAGAGCTAAGCTGTGTGGCCCAGACCATGAGACAACTGTGATAGACAGCATGATCAGGGAGGGCTTCCTGGAAGAGAGCCTTGAGTCAATTAAACAAAATGGAAGTGGGGCATTTAGATAAAGACACAAGCAACCTCAGATCTCTGATCCTGGCTTTATTCTGTCCCCCGACCCCAGAACACACACAGCTCTCCTCTCCAGTGATGCTTCATGTGTAAGTTTTAGACCTGACACACACTCAGCAATTTAGGAAGTTCTAGGTCATCCAAGGTGTCACCTGATATTTAAACAGCTGTGGATAAGAGTCCAGTGGCTTCTTTCCTCCATTCATTAAATGCATCGGTAACAGGCACGGGCTCGGGGTATGAGGTCCTGGGGGCCTTGCAGGCAGGGGTATACAGATGATCAGATCTGGCTTTGCACAGGATTGTCCATGGGACAGAGAGGGTGGGACACAGGAGTTAATGGGGGCAAGACCCAGAAGGACTCGTGCTTGGGTGAGTGGAAAGCAGTTCACCACGCAGAAGGCAGAACAGTGTGTCCCACAGAAGGAACAGCTCGGGCAAAGACTAGGATGACAGGCTCATTGGCAACCTGGGATGGAGGGAGCTTGGGAAGGACAGGCGAGAAGTGGCGCTAAAAAGCGCGGCTGAGCAGACTAGAGAGGCCTGGGGCACTGTGCTGAGGAGTCCAGGCTTTGTAGGAGATGGGTAGTCATGGATGGGCTCAGGACCAGAAGTGAACTGATAAGGTCTGTTTAAGGGTGGTAAGACATTTGAGCCCCGGAGAAGTTAGGTGGGTTGTCCAAGGCCACAAAGCTAACTGGTATCCGTCCCTAGATCAGCTTTGATAGAACTCTGGAGACTTCTGCTCACCTCCACCTATTCCCCACACACCTTTTCTGTCATCTTTCTCAGGATGACCCTTTCTCAGCTTTGGATATCCATCTGAGTGACCACCTGATGCAGGCCGGCATCCTTGAGCTGCTCCGGGATGACAAGAGGACAGTAGTCCTGGTGACGCACAAGCTACAGTACCTACCTCATGCAGACTGGGTAGGGACCGCAAGGGAACAGGCTGTGGAGTGGTGTCTCTGTGTGCGCGCACGCGTGTGCGTGTGTGTGTGTGTGTGTGTGTGTGTGTGTGTGTGTGTGCACGTGTGCGTGTGTGTGTGTGTGTGTGTGTGCGTGTGCGTGTGTGTGATCTTCAACAGAATCAGTCATATGACCCAGCAGCAATGGCTGATGGCCACAGAGCACAAGACACCAGCCCTGGGTGGTTTGGTGTAGGCTAGGAAATACTTACAGTCCAGAGACTTGGTGCCCCCTGGGCCTGCAGACATTCCCTGCCTGGCTTGGTTCCCTTCTGGTGTACCCTAGGCTAGCCTTGCCCAGCCAGCTTCCGTTGGCTGTGGATGCTCCTGTTTAGATGGGAGAGCCGATTCCCCAGGCCGTTGGCCCTCAGGGGTGAGCAGAGTGGAGCCTCAGTCAGATGCAGAGGGATCAGTGGCCATAGTCCTGCAGACAACACTCCCATAGAACATGGTGTTGTGAACACCATGCTGACTGACCTCCCCACCCTGGTCTTCAATAGGTAGGACATAGTTACTCTCCATCTCACTGGGAGTCACTTAATGGTAAGATAAAGATAATGGACCACCTGCCTACTCCTATATCAAAAATTTCCTGGACAGCAGCCACAATCTGAAACCCTCTCTGAGCTTCAAGGTTGAGCCAAATAGGCCTGTTAATTAATTTCTCTCTAAATAAACCTTCCTTGTAGAATGAGAGCCTCTTCCACTATGAAAAAGACAAAAGAAAAAATCTGAAAGCTATTAAAACAGACAAAACGGCTTCAGAAAGCAACGTGGTTGTGGTTGAGAACAATCCTGAGTCCAGTAAGGCAGACATGGAGGTGCCTGTTCCTTGAGGTACCTGTGCACAGGACCCCAGTATGGGATGGGTGCCAGTTAAAGCTGGCTCTACTTAATGGTGCCATTGGGTGCTTCAAATACAGAGTTTGCTGGACTCCAAAAGGGCACAGCCACCCCTGCTTAGATTAACAAGCATGCTACCACAATCGATAGAACCTGCCATCAGGAACAGCTCAGGATAGCATACAGTTGGCCTGCTCGGCGTCTGGAAACTGAGGCTGGTGGGGTCCTGTGGGTACCCTGCCAATCCTGGCCAAGGTACACTCGTTAGCTCCGCAAAGGCACCCTCTGAGAAAGATGTTGGTGTGGGTGGGTTACCAGACTGTGTAGTGCTGTGGATCAAGGTGGCCATCCCTCGGTCTCAGACTCCTCTAAGCTAGCTAAACCTATTTTGTGGCCGCCTTGGCAGATCATTGCTATGAAGGACGGCACCATTCAGAGGGAGGGGACACTCAAGGACTTCCAGAGGTCTGAGTGCCAGCTCTTTGAGCATTGGAAGACCCTCATGAACCGGCAAGACCAGGAGCTGGAGAAGGTGAGAATCGGGGGGCCAGAAAGCCGTCACTAGATAGGTTTACTAGACTCTGAACTCACAGGCCTGCCTGTCCTCGCCACCCCCAGGAAGTCTCCAAAAGGACAGGTGTAGGGTTGTCTTCAACTTGCTCTACCAGGGCAGACCTGTCACCTGTGCATGGACCCAGGACAGAAATCAGCTGTACACAGATGTTCAGATGCCATTTAGCTGAAAGGCTCCAGAAAACCAGCTCGGACTAGCTAAACAAAGGAAAAGGTGGGGGGGGCGGGTGGTAAGGAATCGTTGGTTCATGAAACCAGAAAGGCCCAGGAGAGCTGTGGCTGCATTCGTCACGGCACCACCACCAGGATTCTGTGTCCGTCTCTGCCCACTGCTCTCCAGTCAGCCCCAACCTCACAGCAGCAGCAGCAGCACTGTATCAGCAGCCCTGGGCTTCCCTTCTCGTTCGTCCAGTCCTGGGCTCACCCTGATTGGCTCGTTACAGCGGGGATGGCGGAATGGGAGGGTTAGCCAGGCCAGGGTCAAGTGTCCACCTGAGATGCTTGCATCTCAGAGGCCAAGAACGGGAGAATCAGGTGTGGTGGTGTGCACCTGTAATCCTAGACTGGGGAGTATGAAGAGGATGAAGCAGGGGGGTGGAGAGTTCAGGGCTGCTCTAGGCTACATAGACTTCTTCACACACACAAAGAATATCCCCCTCTGAGATAATGGGGTGCTGTTGGTTAATAAAGAGAATAAATTAATTCTGGAAAGATGAGCATGTGTCCGTGTGTCCCCTCCCCAGGGTAGAGACAACCTGTACGCCAGTCTTCGCTAGAGTAGTTGCTCCCAACCTCTCCTTCCCCACAAGCACTCCCTGAAGACACTGGCCAGGCTCCGTCTGTCTTTCAGGAGACAGTCATGGAGAGGAAAGCCTCAGAGCCATCTCAGGGCCTGCCCCGTGCCATGTCCTCCAAAGATGGCTTTCTACTGGATGAGGAAGAGGAGGAAGGTATGGACCACCAGCCTGGGAGTTCAGTTAACACCCACAATGAGCTACTTCCTTTTTGCTGTGTCAAAATCCCTGACAAGAAGCAACCTTGTTAAAGGTTTGTTGAGGCCTGCAGGTCTAGAGATATAGTCCGTCACAGCTATAGTCCGTCCCGGCGAGAAAGTCGTGGCGACAGGAGTGAGGCTGATGGTCACATTGTGTCCACAGTCAGGAAGCAGAGAGCCATGAATGTTCAGCTCGATTTCTCCTTTGTATTCAGTTTAGGATTGCAGCTCATGGAATGGCACCACACACAGTGGGCAGGTCTTCCCACCTCCGTTAACCTATTGTAGATAGTCCCTCCCAGTTTGCCAAGTGGCTTGTCTTACCGACGATTCCGGTTGACGGTATTAACCATCACACACAGAGAGATGGAAGCCCAGGGTTCTGGGCGTGGTGGGGTAGTGTGGTTTGATTAAGCATCCTTCTTTTCTCTACATGCTTTCCCATCTCTCAGTGGGAATAAGCTGTCCCCTGGTTCACCTGCAGAGGGTTGTGATCTGGGAAGCTACAGGGTGGGTTCTTGCGACCTACAGAGGAGGCGGCCGAGAGCGAGGAAGACGACAACCTATCGTCGGTGCTGCATCAGCGAGCCAAGATCCCGTGGCGAGCCTGCACCAAGTATTTGTCCTCTGCTGGCATTCTGCTCCTGTCCCTGCTCGTCTTCTCCCAGCTCTTCAAGCACATGGTCTTGGTGGCCATCGATTATTGGCTGGCCAAGTGGACTGACAGTGCCCTGGTCCTGAGCCCTGCTGCCAGGAACTGTTCCCTCAGCCAGGTAGGACTGCAGCCTCCCGCAGGGCTGGCCGAGAGGAGGAGGAGGGAGGGCTGAGCCCACATGCAGCCCAGGGACCCTCTCACTCTTCCCCCCGCTTAGGAATGTGCCCTGGACCAATCTGTCTATGCCATGGTCTTCACCGTGCTCTGCAGCCTGGGCATCGTGCTGTGCCTTGTCACCTCTGTCACTGTGGAGTGGACGGGACTGAAGGTGGCCAAGAGGCTGCACCGCAGCCTGCTCAACCGCATCATCCTGGCCCCCATGAGGTACACCAGACTCGACCATACCAGGGTACATACCAGGGCAGGTCACTGTGCTTTGAGTCCAAAATCCCCCATCTGTAAGATGAGCACAGGTGACCTCTGTCACAGGCTTGTGGGGTGACTTCAAGTCAGTGTGTGTAGAAGTGTCCTTATGAACGAAGCAGGGAGAACTGACATTTAATCAGCAGACCTTGTGAGTATTTTTACATGATTGGCTCACCCGATGGTCACATCAGCCCTCCACATGAGCATCTGCAGGTTTCAGGTAAAGGTTAATTCCCTTCCCTAGGTGGTGTAATCTGTCCATCTCAGCCCACAGGTTCCTCAGTCTCCCCTCCCCCTTAGATGTTCGAATTGCCCTAGTGAGATGGAGCAGAACCCTAAACGTGGCAGGTGTCGAGAACCTATGACATCACACCTGACTGACCGGCACCACATAGGCGTAGTGGTTACCTGGTCTCATGGCTTCCGGACCTCCGGTACCCTACTTCATAGCTGCCCCTGCCTGGCTACACTTGCACTCCCAGCCCTGTCTCTGTCTGTGGCCTGTGGACGTGGCAGCCTTGTTGGCTTATCCTCTGTTTGCCCCCAGTCTGCAGTTTAGAAGCTCTCTGGTTGGGTTGGGCCGACTCTAGGTCACAGCCAGAGTGCTGACAGGCAGCGTAGCCTCTCACTGCCAGCCAGTTGACAGGCTGTCCCCAGGGACCTCTTCTCCTGGGAGAGGACTCTGTGTCCCGAGGGAACAGTGGCCAAGTGAGTCAGGCTGAGGAGGGTATCAGCAATCACCTGTGGGTGAGGGAGGCGAAATAAAAGCCAACACCATTTTGAGAAGCTGTAGGAATTCTCAAGGACAGAAGTCAGATATTTACAGACCCACAAAGGCAACTGCTCCTAGGAAACCAGACGCACAGAAGGTTCTAGAGACATTTCAATCAAATAGCTGCCCTCATCCATGAACAAACTAAATTAATAAATAATGGTTCTGCTTGCCTCTTAGGTTCTTTGAGACCACACCCCTGGGGAGTATCCTCAACAGATTTTCATCTGACTGTAACACCATTGACCAGGTACCGACTGTGCATGCTTTCTCTGGGACCCCGGGGCTTTTCCTCTCAGATGCTGGCCTCTGTGCAGATGATCAGAGCCCAGTGTCCCCGTGTGGGAACCCAGTGTCCCTATCTGACGGACACTGCCCCAGGGTCTGGGGCCTCCCTTGAGAGCTTCCTAAGTCTGAAAGGAAACCAGGTCTTTCTGGCTTCCATTCAGGATTCCCCTAGCTCATTCAGAAAGGTTCCAAGATACTCTCAGTATTCACTTGGGTCAGCCTATCTCCTTGGTTGACTTATCTTACTGGATGGTGAGAAAGCAGAGTCTTGAGTCCTGCTCTCGGAGAGCTTGCAGGGGAGCTGGACAGATACACTATGAGCCCGCAATCAAATCAGAGACAGACATGGCGGCAAACCGTTTAATACAGAAATGTCCCCGCTGTCGTCCCCACCCCCACTGCCTCCTCAGCACATCCCGTCCACGCTGGAGTGTCTGAGCCGGTCCACCCTGCTCTGTGTCTCTGCCCTGGCTGTCATCTCCTACGTCACGCCTGTGTTCCTCGTGGCCCTCCTACCTCTAGCTGTCGTGTGCTACTTCATCCAGAAGTACTTCCGAGTGGCATCCAGGTGACAGCAGCATTCCTAGTCTGGCGGGTGGAGGTGTGGGGACAGGGACAGGAGGTCCTTTACGGTGGCGGTTTGGGACCCTCGCCAGAACCATCATCATAAAAGTGATAGAGACGTGTTTTCCCAGAGTCGGAAACAGAAATAACCAATAGCAATGGAGGCAGCGCCTCTCCTAGCATACCATCTGTCAGCATACGCTCCGCAGTTCCTATCTCAATTGTTTCCTTGGGAGATGTGGTCAGGAGTGGAATTGCTGGGGTCGGGTAAATGCACATTTATGCTCTTCATTCATTTGTCCTGAATGCTCCCCGTGAGAACCATGTGATCCCAGGGGTCATGCTGACTTAGAAATCAGGCTGGTCTCTGATGGGGGACGTGTGATGGACTGGGGCTCCTGCAGTCACTCTCATGGGTCATATCTGCCCTTGTGAGGTTAGGACACACCGCACACATGCACACACCCATCTTTCCTACTCAGAGTATTCTAGAATATTCTCTAGAGAGTTCTTCCTCAGAGTGATTCTGTTAAACTCATTGATTCAAAAAATTAGAATGAAAACTTAAAAGGCCCTCTAGGCCACAATTACTCACACTGCCAATTACAACCATCATTGAATCAATATCCTGATTCATAATTAGCGTGTTAAAAACAGTGAGGTATAACAGTGAGGTAGATTAGGAGAGGGGCGGATAGAGCACTTGACTACCATGCTCCAGGCATTGGATTTCATTCCCAACACCATAAAAAATTTGTAAGCATATGTATGTATACGTGTTTGCAGACACATACATGTGTATGTATATGCACATTCTGTTTTGATCTATAACATAAATTATCAGACAATATTTATAACAAGCATCTCTGTGAACTCTTTGCTTTGGTCATGTAAGCATGTGTACTTACTTGTGATACAAGGTGTACTTTTTTTACTTCAGGCAATGTTCATAAAAGTTAAGTACTTTTCACAAGTACATATAGTTGATAAGAAACAAGAGTCAAAATACTGCTTGGCAACAATAATCATTATGTTTAAATGCATTTTTTACCCTAATCACTTGCCCATAAGAATCAGCATTGATATAAATGGCTTTGTGTCTGAATGACCCAGAATTTCTGACCACCCAGGGGGGACATTCTGCATTGGCACTAGCAAAATGACAGTGTCTTCCCAAACATCATACCGTACTGTGCACTCGAGGTGTTGCTACACGCTGTAGTACAAACTGTCCCAAAAAGTTCACCTCTCTACCAAGGAAGACATGTTCGCCCCATTCCTGATACCTGGCTCTTGAAATAGTGTCTAGGGAAGCTGCTTCTTGTGTCCCAGCTGGCCTACCTGGCATGTGATGCCTGGCCGTAGGGAGCAGGAGGCCCCTTGTTGCCATGGAGACCTCTAGCCTCCTCTCCCCACCCAGGAACTAAATGTTTAGATCCTTGCCCAGGATGCCCTGGGGCCTGTCGTGGTTCTCAGGAAACAAGGAATTGAGACAGTCAAATCTGGCCTTTCTATTCCTTTGGCTAGCTGCCCCATATTCAGGGTGTCCACCTGTGAAGTGGAATCGGCACCCTCGCCCCTCAGCTCAGGGCCCGGGTGATGGGACCTGGGCTTCGAGGGCTCTGTTGAAGCAGTCTACATGAACATCTTTGTTGTCCACAGTAGCGTGATGGGGCCATCCCATCATCACTCTCAGCAAGTGAGAAACTGAGGCTGAAAGAGACGAGGCTGCCCAGCCTGGTGGCCGTAGCTGCACCCCTGCCAAGGCTGGGTGCAAACTGCCCCTCTAAACACCCACTGTCGTCCGTCACAGGGACCTGCAGCAGCTGGATGACACGACGCAGCTCCCTCTGCTCTCACACTTCGCTGAAACTGTGGAAGGACTCACCACCATCCGTGCCTTCAGGTACAAGCCCAGAGCCCCCCCCCCCCAACACAGGAGTGGGGTGGGGTTGACCTCGGGGTCACAGGTCGCGAGACTCAAGTCGAAGGACCCTACTTAGGAAGGCCCAGAGCATACCCGTCTAAATCACGGTATTGTGATTTAGGCAATGTCCTTTAGCAGGGACAGGCCGTGCGGACTCCAGTGTAGAATTCCAGCCTTGCAGACAAGCTGTAGGCCTCTATACGCAGGCAGGACCTGACTCACCAGCTTGGGACGAATCTGGCCACACTGCAACGGCCCTTACACCTGAAGCCAGCCCTGAGGCCCTGTGTTCTGCCACCAAACACTGTGCTGAGTGCCATGTCTGTCCACTCGGCACTGTGACCCTCAGTGCTGAGCGTGATGGGGAAACTGAGACACCGAGCAGTCACCTGACGTCTCCAGGAAATGCCCCACAAACCCCAGCTTTGAGTCCACTCACCATCTGACACACTGAGCTCCACTGGTGCTGGACCAGTCAGTGCCAGGCACTGGAGATGTGTCCCGTGGGCTGCAGCCCCAGAGGCATTTACAGTCCCCACAGGCCATGCGACCACTGCTCTACCAGACATGGGGACGCAGGCTTTGGGAGCACTGAAGGAATCGGCTAGGGAAGGATCTTAGAGGAACTGTTACAGAACTGTGACTTAGGACACCCACCCAGGGGAATTTCCTGAAAGTTCAGGGTCCCTGGCACCGCCTCACCACACTGAGTGGTGGTATTGGGTTGGGAGCATCTGAGGCTCTCAGGGACTAGGGAAGACCCTTGTTCCTCACAACCAAGCAGTGTTTGGGTCTCCCGGAGCCTCTGTCCCCTCTTCCAGCCAGACCAGAGACCCCTGGCCACACAGCTTGGCCCTCATCCCCGAGCCTCACCCAGAGGGTAACAACAGATTATTTTTAGAACAGCACAGCTGCATGACAATAGCCATGTGACACTAAGCCCTGAGTCAGGAGCAACCCTAGGACTTAAGGACTGCTGAGGGTCCAAGACCTTCATCTCTTCACCTCCCAGGATGTCCAAGATCCGCCCTGGGTGGGGTGCCCCGGGCTTTTGCTCCTAAGACAAGTGTGACTGTGGGAATTCACCTCTCAGATGTCGTCTGAGGAGAGCAGAAGAGAGCTGTGCCCTAGGCCAGGCTGCATTCCCTGGATACCCCACACCCCTCACAAGCCTGCGCATCTCCACACAGAAGCCCCAAAGCCCGCCACAGGGCTCCAGACTCGGCTCCCAGCCGAGTTGCTTCACCTTTGGGCCTAGCCTCGGCTCTAAGTTTTAAAACTGGTGTCCAGAAGCCCTTGGACTGAGCTCTGGCACCACAGACTGGCTTTTATACGTGGGCTAGACTTCTGAGCAGATTCCAGCACTGTCACAGCCTCAGACCAAGGCCAGGGCTCGGACTGAGCCTGTGGCCAGCCACGGACCTGCTGCCTAGTCCACACCCTGCTCATCGTGCCAAATGATTCCTGATTTTGAACTGAAGACTTTTAATCACTGCTGTATGTGTCTGATTTGCTGGCTGTAGCCCACAAGTCTACCCCGGTGGACGCTAACTAGCATAACTTCACACTGGTGGAGTGCCAAGGGCTAAATACTGCACTAACAGTCATCCTCACAATAGCCACGTGACTTAGGTGTGGACTTAAAACCCAGGCTGCTCTGCCCTGGGCAGTGGTGTCAAGACAGCTTTTCATTGTTTGTCATCAAATAAGCACTTCTTGGGCCCGCAAAGCAAAAGCCAAGTCTGGAGGAAGTGACTGAGAAGCCCAGCCCAACTACCTGCCTCAGAGGAGGCAGGTCAGTACAGAGTGATGCAGGCTGGGACAGGGCCAGCAGCGTTTCCACAGTGCCCTGCACTGGGCTTGGTGTGGCTCAGAGGCCTGCAGTCCACGTTGAACATCAATGTCCCCTCAATGTTGGCCCATGAAGAAACCTTGATTCTGTCCTGATGCTCATGGGGTTTGGATGCCAGTCTGGGTTTACACTGCTATGGAGCTCTTTCCCAGTCCTCAGGCACAGCTGTCACCTGCCTGACTTCCCTGTCATGCACACAGGCCCTCAGACCCCCATACCCTCCTCCTCACCTTCCCTCAGGCACACGTGCACACACACACACACACACACACACATACACATCAACATGCGCTTCCCCAAATCCTCATGCCAAGATTCACACTCACCTCAGACCTGTCGCCCACCCACACATATCCACAACTTGGCTGTGCAATGCACACTCCCCCACCCCTCAGAAGTGCACTTTATCATCCTCAGATGCGTGTCCTCTGCCCGGAAATAATTTCAGTAGAACCAACAGTTTCGGGAGTAAACGCATGTCCAACAAGGCATGGGGGCCCCTCTGAGTCTCTGAGTTTGGTTGTCAAGACCCTTTGCTCATCATTAAACAAGTACTTCTAGGTCTGAAGGAGGTGGCCACTGGGGGGAAGGGAGGAGCCAGGAAAGGTGTCTCTGAGGAGAGAGCGGTTAAGGTCAGGCCTGAGAGTTGAGAAGGGACCAGATTTGTAAAGATCAAGAGAGAAAGCTTCCATCATGTGATAAAAGGAACCTGAGTCAAAGCTTGGGGTGGGAGATGTTGCCATGAACCCTGACCAGGCTGAGGGGGCTGCGGCATAGTGGCGGCAGGAGATGAAGCTGACTATGACTGGCCCCTGCCACGGAGGTGCTTCTCAATCCTGGATGCCATTGATGTTCTCGGCAGGGACACACTCTGTGATTTTGAAAGAATAAGCTGTCTACCCGTAGAGAGAAATACAGGACACCTGTTAGGGATCTGACGTACTCCAGTGGGCCAGGAGCAGGAGAGAGGTGGACAGAGGCAGGGACCGCATGTGAGGTCAACCTAAGAGCTGGCCTGTTGGGGCTGCTGAGAGCCCTCTGTAAGTGAGGAGAGTCCCCACCTGGTTCCGTCACATCTTGTTCACCCTCCAGGTATGAGGCCCGGTTCCAGCAGAAGCTTCTAGAATATACTGACTCCAACAACATCGCCTCCCTCTTCCTCACGGCAGCCAACAGGTGGCTGGAAGTCCGCATGGCAAGTGCCGTCCCACCCTGGGACTGGGGTTCTGTTAGGAACGTGGAGCTGGAACAAGGGGCAGACACAGATGAAGAGTAGAAGAGGGGTAGCTGATAGTGGGGACCCAGAGCCTTCCTGTTCCCCAGCCCTGGTGGCCCTCCCCATCTAACCTGTTTCTTCACCCCGAGTATCCCAGAGGTGTTCCGGGAACAAGGGCAGTGGAAGCCTGCAAGATGTAGACATTAAGGACAGTGGCGGTTGGGACTGGAGATGGAGCTCGCTTCGGAGAGTGCTTGCCTAAGCATGCACAAAGCCCTGGGTTCAATCCCACACCATGTTTGTACTCCCAGCACTCTGGGGATAGCAGCTGAAGGCCACAAAGTTTAAGGCCCACCTGTGTGCTATAAGATCCTGTCAGAAGGGGGGTGGCTGGCAAGTGTGTGCCTTCAGTGGGCCGTGTGACGGCACAGGTGGAGGATCGTTAGGGCCGGGGGCGAGACACGCTTCCTCAGGAAGTAAGGCGCACAGCGTAACCTTGGAGCGAACATCAGCTCCTGGGCCTCAGCTCCCACCAGCTCCTCGTGTGTCTGCTCTGTGAGTGTGGAGCTGGGGCTCAGGCTGGCTGAGCTGCTCTCTGCCCCAAGGGTGAGGCAGAATGAGAGGCACCTATGGCTTGGACCCACAACAGCCCAGGCCAGCTGCTGTCCTTCCTCAGGAGTACATCGGAGCGTGTGTGGTGCTCATCGCGGCTGCCACCTCCATCTCCAACTCTCTGCACAGGGAGCTCTCTGCCGGCCTGGTGGGCCTGGGCCTCACCTATGCCTTGATGGTGAGCGGCCGTGGGCTGGGGCACCCAGGGCACTGTCCTCAACTGAGATGTGGGAGAGATGGTGCGCATCCACCTAGGCTTTGCTGGATGTGGTGGGTGGGGAGCCGTTGGCTTTGTAGCCTCTCGTGGCTCCAGGTTGCCACTGTGCTCAGGCAGTTGGTGGGCAGCGAAAGGCTTCCAGGGGCTCCTCATCCTCCTGAGAGTAAGGAGAGTCATCTGGGAGGCCAAGGGGGAAGTGGCGACCACTGAGCAGCTGTGACCAGCTGGCCCCCCCGTAGGTCTCCAACTACCTCAACTGGATGGTGAGGAACCTGGCGGACATGGAGATCCAACTGGGAGCTGTGAAGCGGATCCACGCACTCCTGAAAACCGAGGCAGAGAACTATGAGGGCCTCCTGGGTGAGAGCCTGCAGAGACTATCTCCAGAGTCGGGAGGTGGCCTTTCTGGGCGCTAGAAGTGGCCTACGCCTGGTGGCTGACCCCCATGGGGCCTGTCCCTCAGCACCGTCGTTGATCCCCAAGAACTGGCCAGACCAAGGGAAGATCCAAATTCAGAACCTGAGTGTGCGCTATGACAGCTCCCTGAAGCCTGTGCTGAAGCACGTCAATGCCCTCATCTCCCCAGGACAGAAGGTCAGCTGGGGTGGGAGCCCACGGGTGGGCAACAGTTCGGTCCTCTTCCTACCCTCAGGCCCACCCACCCCAGAAGCAGACATCTAGGACTTGGTTTAGGGGCTTTGTCAGGCCGCTTCCCTGCAGGGGACCCGTGGCTCTCCCTGCTGCGTTTCCTGGAGCTTCAGAGCAGAGGTCTCCGGCAGAGAGAGAGGCTGTGCAGCACTGTCCAGCACTCTGAATCCTGTGCTCACACCCCTCCTCACAGCCCACCTCTGACCCGCGCTGTGACCCCCACACCAGTACACACCCCAGGGCCACAGCGCTGTGACCTCCCACATCCATGCGTACCCCAGGGCCACAGGGTGCATCTGCTTCTCTGCTTCCAGATTGGGATCTGCGGCCGCACAGGCAGCGGGAAGTCCTCCTTCTCTCTGGCCTTTTTCCGAATGGTGGATATGTTTGAAGGTGATTTGTGTGTTAGCTGCCACGCATGTACGTATGTATGTGCCCACAGCCACCAGGCAAGACCTCAGCCCTGGCCTCTGGTTGGGAATGTCACAGGAAACCCCGTGACCGTCATTGCATTTCTGTATCCTCGCTGGGATCTTGTCCCAGCACCACTCCCACCCTGGTGGCACTTGACCTATGACATCATCACCATACAGGGCGCATCATCATCGATGGCATTGACATCGCCAAGCTGCCGCTGCACACACTACGCTCTCGCCTGTCCATCATCCTACAGGACCCCGTCCTCTTCAGTGGCACCATCCGGTGAGAGCCTGCACTCTCGACCCGGGCCAGCTTTGAGCACAGATGGGGAGGTCTCAGAGGAAGGTCACCTTCACAGTCTTCTTCGCTAGGTTGCAGCAGGCACTTGTGGGTCCCCCACCCCACCCCCCGCGCCAGCTCTTCCGAGTGCTCCACTGGCTGCCGCCTCCTCAGTGTGCCCTTCCCAGCACGCTTCCACAAGCCCTGCCCTGTGGGTGGAGGCAGAACCCTGCTCCCTGAGGGCTCCCTCTGCCTCCCCCCAGATTCAACCTGGACCCAGAGAAGAAATGCTCAGACAGCACCCTGTGGGAGGCTCTGGAGATCGCCCAGCTGAAGCTGGTGGTGAAGGCGCTGCCCGGAGGCCTGGGTGACTGATCCTCGCACCAGATGGGTTTGGCGGGGCAGGCTTCCCACCCATAGCTAAGACGAGCCCCGAGTTTGGAGCCCCACATCTAGCTAGAACTCAGTGACGGTGTAGTCCCGCCTTTCACCATGCAGGGTTCAGAGGTCAAAACAGTTTGCCTCTGGTCACACAACTCACCTAGCTCAGAGTCTGGCACAGAGGGACGTTCAGGGTCCCTGGGAGATAGATTGCAGGTCCCCCACACCACAGTGTATCTTCAGGCCTGCCCTGGGGGAGTCATAGTGGACACAGCTACAAGACATTCATCGTACAGCCTATGGAGAAGATGCTGCTCCAGTCCAGGGTCAGTCAGAGCCATGGGGTAGGCACGGGGGGGGGGGGGGGCGGGGCTAGACCAGCTTTGACATCACTGGTTCATCCTCTGGCCCAGGCTTCACCAGGATTGCCCAGGGCCCCAGAAGTGCACAGCACCAGGATGGCCACCGCATGTTGTTTCCATGCAAATGGAAGCCCTGTTGTATCAGATACCTCATTCCTGCACACACACTGACAGCCACACACGTGGGCCCTGTGCATCTACCCCCTTACAACTCACAAGCCACGGACTACTCTACTCACAGCCAGAATTAACTGGGCCCTGCCCCTCCTGTGTCTGCTTCCAGATGCCATCATCACAGAAGGAGGGGAGAATTTTAGCCAGGGCCAGAGGCAGCTGTTCTGCCTAGCTCGGGCCTTTGTGAGGAAGACGAGCATCTTCATCATGGACGAAGCAACTGCCTCCATCGACATGGCTACGGTTGGTCCTGGGCCGGCAGGTCAGGGAGCAGTTGGTATAGAGTTGGTCTTAAGCCTCAGGTTGACAGTCACATCAAGGGTTATGTGGCAAAGGCAAGTCCAGCCCTTGAGTGTCGAGAGCCCGGTCAGTCCTCTGGGACTAGAGCCAGAGAGAAGCTGGGCGTAGAGCTAGGAGCTGGGGTGGATGGGAGCTGGGCCCCGTGTTCCCAGAACCATCCCCAACCCCATCCACGGAGCAGATGAGCCACCAACTACCTCCCTCCCCCTGACAGGAAAACATCCTCCAGAAGGTGGTGATGACGGCCTTCGCAGACCGCACGGTGGTCACCATCGCGGTAAGGGGCCATTGGCTAGTGTGTGGAGGAAAGCTCACCTCTGGGGCCAGCGGACTGATTGCTGTAGGCAGGAAAAGATCCGAGAGTACTCACGACAGGGACTCTAGAGGGTGGCAGGAGGGCAGAGCAGAATTTTGAGGTGTCTAGAGAGTTACACCTTTACTTGCCTCATGACTTGCCCCAATTTCTCTGGATTCCAAGATACATCCTTCCCTAAAACCCTGTGAGCTAGGCTGGGGGCTGCTTCTCATTGAAAGTGGGAGCCTGGGGAAAGAGTCTCTAAGTCTTAAAGCCTGGTGATCGGGGCAGAGCTAAAGCTTGATCCAGGAGAGAAGGGTAGAGGCTTTGGGGCCCAGCCACCCCAGGTTGGAACCGGCACCTCAGACAGGACACAGCCGGGCTGTGAAGAGTGCTTTCCTGCAGATACGGAGCCAGTCCCCAGCACCGCAGGGATGGGGTGTGGTGGTGGCCCTGTAATCCTGGCACTCGGGAAGGGCGAGCAGAGTTCAAGCTTGTCCTTGACTATATAGTTAGCCTCCAGTCTGTCAGGGCTCCAAGAAAAGAAGTGGAGAGTGGGGCAGAGTCACGAATCTCCTCGAGGCTTGGGGAGCACAGGGCTCCTCGGCCCTCCTGCCACCACGCTAAGCAGCCCCTCATACCCACCCAGCATCGTGTGCACACCATCCTAAGTGCAGACCTGGTGATGGTCCTGAAGAGAGGTGCTATCCTGGAGTTTGACAAGCCGGAGACGCTTCTCAGCCAGAAGGACAGCGTGTTCGCCTCCTTTGTCCGTGCGGACAAGTGACTTGCCGGCGCCAAAGTGCCACCCCACACATCACTTGCTTGCCTAGGATTTCTAACTGTAAATCACTTGTAAATAAATTAATTCTTTGCTACTGGAGGCCCTGGCTCTGTAGAAGGGGCAGTGGTGCCCTGTGAGTGCAGGGAACCAGCCTGCCTTTGGAACCAAGCAAACGTGAAGAAGCCGTGTGAAGAGAGGCAAAACCGTGTTCCTGACCTGTGGCAGGCAGCTCCAGCTGCCGTAACACAATGCCATAGTCTGGGTGGCTTTTCACAGCAAAAATGTGTTTCTCCCTGTCCTGGAGGCTGAGAGTCAAAATCAAGGTGTTGGCTGCTTTGGTTTTTCCTGTGTCCTCACCGCCTCTCAGTCCCCCTCCCCCCTCTCCACACCCCTCTGTGTTTTCCTCTAAGTCACTAGTCATATTGGATTAGCTCCCACTCACACCCTCCCTGAACCTTAATTACCTCCTCATGGGCCCTGGCCCCCAATAAATGTAGCTGGGGACTGCCTCCTGTGAATTCAGGGATGGAATTCAGTCCACAGCAAGGGTGGTAATGACTCAGTGACGGCCCCATCAGAGAAAGGAGCAGGTCTCCATCCAGCTGGGACTCTGTCCTGCTCGCCTGGGTTATAATCGTGGGGTCTGGCACCCAGCATCTCCACTAACAGGAACTCACCATGGCTTAAACAAGAACATGAATCCGCTGTGGTATATATGACTGACCAGAAGTGACCAGGAGGAATGCTACTCCCGGTTCCTGACATCAGGATGGTGCCTCCATTTCTGAATCCCACTTCCTTTCTCTCTGTCTGGTGACAGATGACTAGTAGTAGCTTTAGCTTGCATCCTGTCCTGGAGCAACCAGGAGGAAAAGGAGGTTTTCTTTCCCAATACTCCAATACAGTCCTAGCACCGGATCTCAGTGGCCCACCTGCTCATACCCCCACCCCCACCCAGTCATCTGGCAGAGGTCTGGAATACTCCGCTGGTTAGGCCTGGACCTCATTCTACTATCTCCGCCTCCCTCCTCCACCCCACAAGCACTCGGAAGTGGGAGGAGGGTGGTCGCTGAGCAGTCCCTGTACAAGTCAGCCAGGTGGTGGGCCAGAGATGCCAGGGACCAGAGGCACCAGGAGACCAAAACAACAGCTTGTCCCAACCCTGTTTGTGTCAGGGGACGGGAATGGAACCCTCTCCACCAAGAAATGGCAGGTGCTCATTTACATATCATTTGGCTATAAGCTGTGTACTGTCTACAGTACTGTCTGGGGTATGAGACCCTGGGGTTGCAGGAGGGCCAGAGCACCATAAGATAAGGGAAAGTTCACCAGTCACCGGAGGGAGCCCAGCACAGGAGCCAGAGGAACTCAAGGGAGTGCTCAGCCTGGCAGGCTGCCTGGGAAAGGCAGGATTCGTGTTGGAAGTAGGAGGGAAGAAATTAGATAATCAGAAAGACAGAGGGGTGGAGAGAAAGGCAGGGATCCTGCAGCAAGAGTGAAGGAATGACGGGAAGTGGGTGTGCCGAGTGGTTCATGTGGGGGTGTGGAGGGGATACGGGCAGTAGGGAGGCACCGAAGACCCTTAATGTTAGGACCGTGCGTGTGGGATGGGCCTCTGGGGGAAAGGACTTGACAAGGACAGTGTGGGGAGGTGGCTGTGAGCGATGGGGAATCAGACAGGATGCTGAGCCCTTTGGACAAGACACCCAGCCTCCTCCTCCTGGGGCAGCGACTAGCTAAGGCCATACTGAAGGACAGGGCCTGCCTTTCCAGCCCTAAGTTGCCTCTGTGGGCCCAGCAGGTCCTTCCACTCTGGACTTCCAGGAACAGACACAGGGAGGGTTAAGGGACTCTGCCCTGCCAGGGAAGGACTCCACACCCTAAGGAAGCAGCAGAAGAAGAGCATGCCCAAGGCCATCCTGGTCCAAATTCCTCCATCATGATCCAATTGGCGGTCCACCAACTCAGACTTGTATCTGCACCGTGTGGCCCGTCTCCGGTCACTGTTATCAGAACAGGCTCTTGCACATGTCAATCAAAGCCTGCCTCTGCTCTGCTCTATCCTGGTATTACCCGTGGGCCAAGCAAACCTACCAGTCATTCCTCCTTTACCCCCAGGGACTTCTGCAAAGATGTCCAAAATCCCTGGAGCCCTCCCATGGTCCTTTTTTGATGGCTAAAAGTTGAAGTGGCCTCAGAGATTTCTTGTGTAACTGTGTCCTTGAACTTCTGTTCTCTACTCAACTTGTTTTATGTTCCCTGCCTTAGGCACAAGGCCCATGACTGTAGTAGTGACCTCACTCCCTCTTTGTAGCAGGGTCCATTCAACCTATAGGTGATTTGGAGAGAAGGAAGGACAACTCTCTCTGAAAGTCCTCTACTCAGTGTGAAAATGTTCCATGGTGGCCCGAATTCCCGGTACCACTATCACTCTAGCCCCTGCCTCAAGCCCTCACTCAAGCTACACAGGGGGCAGGGGTTTGTCTCAAAGGATCTGAGCCCCAGAGCAGGCCATTACATTACAGGTGGCCCAGCAACCTTCAGGGGCCACTCTAGGGTAGCATCTGCGATGGAAACCTCAACACTGTTCTTGACAATAACCTGGGCCACCCACTCTGTGCCCAAGCTAGCCCTAAAATGGCTGCTCAGGCCCAGATCCCCCCCCACACACACCCCAGGGCTAAAGAGGACGAAATCAGGGTGAAGCCATACAGAGTGCAAAGTGAATGCTGGCAGAACCGATCCTCTTAAAATTCAGGGGTGGCAGACAGGGCCTTGTTCTGCACCGCAATCCCAGCACTCTGGATGTGGAGGCAGGAGGATCAGAAGTTCAAGGTCATCCTCTGCTACATAGCACCTTGAAGCCACCCTGGGCTATAAGAAATCCTGTCTCAAATAGGTAAACAGGCAAATAAATAAATAGACAGATGATGGATAAACAGACAGGCAGATAGATAGATAGATAAATGTAGCAGCAAGAATAACCCCCAAATGGAAGAATTGTCAGTTGAGAAGTCCTGAGGCTACCCTGGGCTACAAGAAATCCTGTCTCAAGGATAGATAGATAGATAGATAGATAGATAGATAGATAGATAGATAGATAGATAGACAAATGTAGGGTCAAGAATAACCCCCAAATGGAAGAATCGCCAGTTGAGCAGTCCTGAGGCTAATGTTTTATCTCACCAGCCCCAGGATCGATGGTGAAACCTCTCACTGCCTACTTTCCCTGGGAATCGAGTGCTGCGTGAGAGGCAGGTATGACCCAACTACGGACCGGGGGAAATAGAAGTCAGGGATCCAGCGGCTGCTGAGCCGGACATAGAGAATTTCACAAAAGGAACTTCTTGGGAGCCATCCATTTGAAGAAAGCCCTATAGCGGGGCTGAGGATGACAGCAGGCGAGGGTGGGACCAGAGTCCTCTGTGGGCGGGGCTTACGGCCAGGCCCGCCCCAGTCGTCCGCTCGGGAGGCCATCGGGCGCCCCCTGGCGGCGGAGGCTGCACTTGCTCCCGGGAGCCCCCCGCCCGCAGCCTCCCACCCCCACCGCGCACGGGTCGGCGCCCGAGGACCGTCGCACACACAGACACACGCCCGGGAAGCCGGCCGGGAGTGAGCACCGGAGTGGGAGGGGGCAGGGAGGTGGCCGCGGCTTGAGCAGCAGGAGCAGGTGCGGCGGCGACAGGCGGGGCGGGGACGCAGCGGTGGGGACCGCGGGGCGGGCGGCAGGGCAGCAGGGAGGCCGCGACCCGGAGCCAGCGGGGCCTGGGCGGCGGGGGGCGAGGGGATCCCCAGCGCAGCCGGTTGCGGGGTGACTCGAAGGGCGCGGGATCCCAAGGAGACAGAGAGGACGAGAGCTGGAGAAGCATCCGGAGAGCGGCGGGGGCGCTAGGGGAGGGGTGGGTGGGAAATCCGGGACACACCTGGAGGGGAGACTGGGTCAAGAAGTGAAGCTGGGGCTTGGGGGGCGGACAGGGCGGGCAGAGTGGGTGAGGCCGGAGATCAGCGGGGATCGAGTGAGGGCTGGTGAACTGGAAGACCCGGAGGTGATAAGTTCTGAGGTATTTTGAGAAGAAAGGCTGGACCAGGGAAAGGGAGTTCAGAGGAGGTCCAGGGGTGGTGGTAGATAGCTGAGCCGGGATCCAGGGCCAGGCAGAGCGCAGGCTGGGTTGGGGGCTCAGTAAGCATTGAGCAGGTGGAGCCGGCTTCTGAAGCTGGTGTAAAGGAGAAGCAGGATCCGGCTGGGGGCATATCAGGCGAAGGTTGGTCCAAGTTTAGGGTAGCCCGAGGAGAGAGCTCTAAGAGGGGGGTCCCACAGAGAGGCCGTAGGCCAAGTCAGCGCAGTGCCCCCCATGGGAGAAGCCCCTTCCTGGGGCCAACGGAGCCATGCTGTCCCGAAAGGGCATTATCCCTGAGGAATATGTGCTGACCCGGCTGGCAGAGGACCCTACAGAGCCCAGGTACCGTGCTCGGGAGAGGAGGGCCCGCTTCGTGTCCAAGAAAGGCAACTGCAACGTCGCCCACAAGAACATTCGAGAGCAGGGCCGCTTCCTGCAGGATGTGTTCACCACGCTGGTGGACCTCAAGTGGCCCCACACGCTGCTCATCTTCACCATGTCCTTCCTGTGCAGCTGGCTGCTGTTCGCCATGGTCTGGTGGCTCATCGCCTTCTCCCACGGCGACCTGGCCCCCGGAGAGGGCACCGCTGTGCCCTGCGTCACGAGCATCCACTCCTTTTCATCCGCCTTCCTCTTCTCCATCGAGGTTCAGGTGACCATTGGTTTCGGTGGGCGCATGGTGACGGAAGAATGTCCCCTGGCCATCCTTATTCTCATCGTGCAGAATATCGTAGGGCTAATGATCAACGCCATCATGCTGGGCTGCATCTTCATGAAGACAGCCCAGGCCCATCGGAGAGCAGAAACCCTGATCTTCAGCAAGCATGCTGTGATCACCCTGCGCCATGGCCGCCTCTGCTTCATGCTTCGCGTGGGGGACCTCCGAAAGAGCATGATCATCAGCGCCACCATCCACATGCAGGTGGTGCGCAAGACCACCAGCCCCGAGGGTGAGGTCGTGCCTCTCCACCAGGTGGACATCCCCATGGAGAATGGCGTGGGTGGTAACAGCATCTTCCTGGTGGCCCCGCTCATCATCTACCACGTCATCGACTCCAACAGCCCTCTCTACGACCTGGCTCCTAGTGACCTGCACCACCACCAAGACCTGGAGATCATTGTCATCCTGGAAGGCGTGGTAGAAACCACAGGCATTACCACCCAGGCCCGCACCTCCTACCTAGCTGACGAGATTCTGTGGGGGCAACGCTTCGTCCCCATTGTGGCCGAGGAGGACGGCCGCTATTCTGTGGACTACTCCAAATTTGGTAACACCGTTAAAGTGCCCACACCACTCTGTACAGCTCGCCAGCTTGATGAGGACCGCAGCCTGCTGGATGCCCTGACCCTCGCCTCTGCGCGAGGGCCCCTGCGCAAGCGCAGTGTGGCTGTGGCGAAGGCCAAGCCCAAGTTTAGCATCTCTCCGGATTCCCTGTCCTGAGTTTGCGGTCCCTCAGGCCCCTACTCACTTAGGTGAGCACATGGAGAGTAAAGTATGGTATGTAGAGTGGATGGGGTGCGAGCCCCTCGGCCAGGTGAGGGTCTGGTGTGAGACAAGACCCTCCTGGCTCAACCTCCCTGCTGCTGGGTGCCTGGGGTGTTACAAGGCACTTGTCACCATGCTATTTCTGGTCCCAGCAGGAGCCTGTACCGGGTTATTTTTATTCCTGCTCCTCCCAGGCCCGGCTCAGGACCGGCTTTCCCCTGTCTCCCTGCCCACTGTTGCGGAGGCTAGAGAAGGTTCAGGGCTCCTAAAGCTAAGGTCTCAAAGCCAGTCTTGGGCCTTCGTGATTCACCCTGCCACAGCAGACAGGTAACTGGGGAAAAGCAACCCCCGAGTTGGGCGTCTACTGCTGTTTCTGTAGCCACTAAGAAATACCTGGCCAGCCTCCAGCTCTGTTCATGCTTTGTCAAAGTGATAGCTGAAGAATCCTGCCAGTCAGGGGAGGAGGTCGGTGTCAGAGCATGGGAGCCGAGGGCCGCACAGACAGGCCGGATATGTTTGCTAGGCTCCCCTCACAGGGCAGACTTGTGCCAGAAGGGGACAAAGCTGCAGAAAAATGACAGGGGACACGAGGTGTCCCTGTCCTTCAGCCTCGACTCCAGCCTTCTGCCTCATATTGTCGCCACCCTGAGAAGCTGGGAATTGGGGTGCTGGGCAAACACTGAGGTGCCTGGTTGAGAGGCTGAGAAGGGGCCTGTGCCTGCCATACAAAACTCACTTCAGGCAAAACTCTGCTCCTGGCTCCCCATGGGTAGCTGTGAGTCACTTTGTCTGGAGGATGTTGGTGGGTAGGGATGGCTTGTCTCCGTTGCTAGAAAAAGAAATACTGGAAAGTTCAGTGATGAGTGAAGAGAGGTCCCCGAGGCAGAGGCCCTTGGGCTTGACATGAGCCTGGATTCTCAGAGCAGTGCCGTATGTCCTTGCCCAGAACTCCACTGCCCCATTGTCAATAAAGCCTCCTGTCTGTGACCTGAACTCTGGGCTTTTCTTGTGGGGAGGCAGTGGGCAGGATGCTGGAAAAAACAGGGCACTGCCAGCATCTGCCACCTGACGTAGCCCTGGCAGGGAGGACAGGCACGCTGGCTCTTCTCCCCTTGCCTCAGGAGGACTCCATCCTTCCCCCTCAGGTTTTTCCCTTTACTAACTAACTCTCAGTCTGTCTGGCTGTCTCAGCCATTTGACCTCCAGCAGACATCATAGGCGAGGGCCTGGCCTCCCTCCTGACACTCTGCTGTAAGGCTGCGGTACCCATGGGGAGGGGCAGGGAGGTCGTGGGCTCTAACTAGGGTATTGTTTGGCTCAAATCCTGACTCCAGGCGTACAGCTCTGAGACTCAGGTGTCTCCTCCATGTTAATAGGCCCTACCTCATTGAGTCGGGAGCAGGTGAAAGCACATGTAACATGCTTCAGAAGTGCCTGGTCTATAACAAGTACTCAATAAATGTTAACTGTTGTGATTGCTGCTGAACTCACCACGTGATGGGAAAACTCACTAAACCTACTGTAAGAAACCTATTGTTTCTCCGCCTGGTCTCACTCCCTGCGTGGCGCCCCTCCCAGCTCACACCCGGACTGCGGGACTGGTCTCCTTGTCTCTGCCCCCCTCAGTACAGTCCACCTGCTGGTCACCTGCCCCACAGCCACCCAAGTGGCCTGAGAAGGGTTGTGATCATTCACTACTGTGTGCAGTATTTTTTAGCTCCCTATCTCCTCATCACGGGTGGCCTCCTCTGCTGATATCCATAAAACCCCAGGCCAGTGGTTCTCCTTGACGGTCCCTGGAGAGAGATGCCCTTCTCTGCTCGATGCCATGGGCCGACTTCTTTGCCTGTGTTTAAGGGTCTGCCTCCCCATCCCTAAGTTCATGTCTCCTCGAGGTCAATGCCAAGTCGGCATCTGGGACCCAGTGACTGCTCCGGGAAAGAATGAGTGGTGGATGGATGGTCTGTGCACATGACCACAAACAGGGCTACAGTTACAGTGACATTAAAGATGGCTGCCCCTAGGTCAGGGAGGGTCTGCCGCAGGAGGCTCCAAAGGCAGGCATCTGACCTCTAAACTACCCTCCCCTTGCCCTCCTCCATTCACACACAGACCGCAGCGCTGATTCCCTCTTAGCAGAACTGACTGCTTCCAATTTAGAGAGGGAGTAAAGGTTTAAAAAAGAAAAACCCTCAGAATCTCCTTAGGGCTGGGGGCAACGAACCAGGTGCAGCGTCCCTTCTGGGACTCAGTTTAGCTATCCCGAAGGCCATGGGGAGGAGCTGGAGTCACTAATAAAATCTGCTGAGTAGCAGCATCCGTCCGGTCGGGGGAGTCCCTTCCTCCCAACTCCCAGATAAACCACCGGTGATAGCCTGAAGCCCGTAGGAATGAGGCTATGGTGCCACCTGCTGGTCACAGAGATCTACAAGCGCTCAGATCTGACTTCCACTGTGAGAGTCCAAACCTTAAAATTTAGTGATGGTGGCGCACGCCTTTAATCCCCGCACTTGGAAGGCAGAGCCAGGTGGATCTCTGTGAGTTCGAGACCAGCCTGGTCTACACAAAGAGACCCAGAATAGGAATCAAAACTACACAGAGAAAACCTGTCTTGAAAAACAAAACCAAAACAAACAAACAAACAAATTGGCTCAGAGAGGAACTAGAAAATTCAAGTCTTGAAGACATAGCCAGACTTCAAGAATTAGACAGAAAATGTGCTCAGGGAAGCCTGGAACTCCCAGATTTGAAAGCAGCAGCAGGGCCACTTTGTTAAGCGACAGTCTCGGTTATTTCCAAAATACCCATGCCATCACAGGGACCTCACTGGCCTTTGATCCGCTTGCATGGAGACCCTCTCTCTTCTCGGCCTTTGGGTCTACTGTGTGCCAAGCCAAGCGGTAATAGTGCAGCCTGGTCCCCAGCTCATCAAGTGTGTCACATGTCCAGAGCATCAGGTCTCAGTTGCGCAGGGGAGGGAAGCCAGGCTGCTCTCTTCCTCTTGGGGACTGTTCGTTGGTCTGAAAATGAACTGGCAAAGTATACTGGGAACCCATCCAGGCCTGACACTGGGGATTGACATCTGCAGCGGGTGTCCCTTCTGAGATGACACCCAGGCTTACACAGCACCCACTCTCCCCCCGCAGGTGGCCTCTTCCCAGTTTTATCCTTCTCTTGAGTTCCTTCTTGACATCTTCCCGGGGAGCTTGCTGCCACCAGGGGGACGCGTCTGTGGCTCCCCACAGGTCTCAGGGTCCCCAGATTTCCAAGGTCACAGTGTCTTACAGTTGGTTTTACCCATGCATGCAGGTGACTGAGAAAGAAGACGTGAATTCTGCACATTAGCCGTGTCTCCACGTCCCCAGACTCCTGCAGGTCTGAAGAACCAGAGTTCTATTCCTGCTCCAAAGGAGTGTGAGAGGCGGAACAGTGGAGAGCAGAGGCAGGAACCAGGAGAGGAATTGAGACTGGCAGCCTCTCTACCTGGGGCACTGCATGCCCTCCATTCTCCTCCCAGTCTTGGAGGCCCCGTTCTGAAGTGAATGAGGAGCAGGGTACCTGAGTCCAGGTGTGACTCCTGCCTCACCTTGATTCTTCCCAGGTCCTGGTGGTCGTGAACTGGATGTTGGATCCCAGGTCAGGCCCTGCTCAGACCCTGCTCATTTCAGTCTCCCTGCCTCAGAAGCTTGGTGCCTCTGCGGTCCTCACTGCTGCAGAAATTAGACAAGCGATCCGCTTCGATGCCTTAGTTCTGACTCCCTCAAAAGTGTGCTGGGTCCCCCCAGAAGCTGAGGGCTGCCGGTGACCATCCCATGCAAAAGACACACAGCAGCCAGGGACAAGCAGCCTGCAACTACATCCTATGGTCTACTTATGCGACATGGGACCTTGTTCCTTTCTCAGAAATAAGAGGAACCCCGCTCTGTCTCTTCACACTCCTAATCAGGCTGTCTGTCTGTCTATGGCATTAGTAGCCCACTGATAACTCTTTTCCTTGGAAGTGCATCCTGACCCAGGGCCTCACAGAGACCATGCGTATCTACCCCCATGACCCACTTGAGGAGCAGACTGTACAGGTCAACGCCAGCAGCTCTTCCACTTTGGGCTCAAGGAAACTCTCTTGTGTTAGCTCTGAGCCTCCCCAGCATGAAGCCATCTCATTTGCTGCAGTGTGAGCATGCCTCAAACTCCTCCCAGACCATCTTCCTGCAGCCAAAGCCAACCAGAATCGGGATAGCTCTACCTGCCTGCTCTTTATTTCCAACTGGCCAATTCCAGCTCTGGTCAGATGGCGTTATAACTCGGAGGGGAGGGGAGGTATATCATGGTAACTAAGAGAGAACCAAACACCTGCCATACACTTGCAGGACAGTTTGTTTTGGGTTCACTTTCTGCCATAACCTTAGTTTCCCATCTGTCTTGGGGGGGGGAGCATGAAAACTATCCAAGTTCTTCCTCTACAGTGTGCCCTCATGAGAAGCCATCCAGAGACCGATTTGAAATCAGTTGAAAAACTCTTCTCCGCCCTCTCCAGGTAAAAACTACCACTGTCCATCTTGAGGTAGTCAGGACTGAGCCAAATCTTTCCATGGAGTTCTTCGGTCTCTGCTGTATGGCTTTGGGCCCTCAGCAAAACAGCTACCGAGATGGAGTCGGAAGTACAAGTGCTTCAGGGGTGCTTCTCTGGAAGACACAGAGGAGGACAAGCAGGAGGGGAGGCCTTCAGCTCACAGTACAGGCTGGCGAACGGAGGAGGAAGGAACTAGGAGAGATTGAGTGGGAAGAGCCTCGAGCTACAGTAACACTTGGAGAGAGACTCCTGCTGTACTCAGGTGAGGCTGTTCAGGAAGAGCACATTAGCTGAAATGCTGCCCGGGCCTGAAGCTCCTTGGAAGGATCTCAGCTGACTACAGTGCCCAGGGTAGGAACTTCCTGAATGGGGACCTTGGCTTTGCCCTCTCCTGTCACATTCCTCTTGGTCAGCTTCCTGAGAGACTGTATACGTCAGTTTTTGCTATGTAACAAGCAAACCTAACGGAGGCTCTATAGAATCAGTATTTCTCAAGGAAAAAAATGCTCCTGAAACTCATATGGAAATACTAAAGATCCAGAAAAGCCAAAACAATCCTGAACAAAAGAGTAATGCTGGAGGAATCATCATATCTGATTTCATATTGCACCATAGAGTCACAGAAAGAAAAAAAAAGCCAGCAAGCTATTGGCATACCTAGACAGATGGGACAGGACAGAGGGCCCGGAAATGAGCCCACACAGCCACAGTACCTGATTCCCAACAGACGCACCACAGGGACATGCAGAAGAAAAGACAGACTCCAGCAAACGACCTGGGGAAACTGGATATCCACGTGTAGAGGGACGGATGTGAGAGTCATCTCTGTCTCTCGCGCTGCACACAAAGCAACTGACAACTCATAGAAGACTTCAATGTGGGAAACTGGAAGTCCTAGAGGGAAGCATCTCAAGGGAATGGCACAGACCAAGATGATCTGCCAAGACTTCAGGGCCTGCCAGCGACATCAATAACTGGAAGTGGAGTATGTCCATCTGAAAGTCTTCTGCACGGCAGGGAAACAACACTGCTGTGGGATGGTCTTTCTGTACGCTGTGAATATGTGTTGCTATGATTGGTTAATAAAGAAGCTTCTCTGGCCTATGGTGAGTCAGCTTATAGCCAGGCAGGAAATCCAAGAGAGAGACAAGAAGAAGAAAGGCAGAGGTGGAGAAGACTCCAGCCACCGCCAAAGGAGCAACAAGATGCTAGCAGACTGGTAATGTCACGGCCACATGGCAACAGATAGATTAATAGGAATGGGTTAATTTAAGATGAAAGAGCTAGCTAGCCAGAAGTTTGAGTCATAGGCCATATAGTTTATGAATAATATAAGCCTCTGTGTGTTTACTGGGGACCACGCGGCTATGGGACATGGGTGGGAGAGATTTGTCCCGACCGCGGGGCCAGGCAGGACTGGAGAAACTTACAGCTACACAACACCATGAAAACAGCCTGTGGAATGAGGGGAAATCTTTGCAGCCAGTCATCTGACAGGGGATTAATATGCAGAACACATGAAGAACCCCAAAAGTATAATCAGAAGAACAAGCACTCCTTTCAATAATGCACAAATCAGCAGAATAACCAGTTCTCACGTGGAGTGCACAACAGGCATGTGACTCATGACTGCAGTCTTAGCATTTGGAGGTTGAGGCTAGCCTGGGCTACAGGATGAGGCTGCATCTCGAGACCTAAACAACAACCACAACAGGCATGTGACTCATGACTGCAATCTTAGCATTTGGAGGTTGAGGCTAGCCTGGGCTACAGGGTGAGGCTGCATCTCAAGACCTAAACAACAACCACAACAACATCGCAAATCACCAATACATAAGAAAAATGGGGTCAGTGAGATGACTCAATGGATAATGGTGCCTGCCACCAAGCCTCACAACTTAAGTTTGGTCCTTAGGACCCATCTTGTGGGAGGTGAACACTAAGTCCTTCAAGTGGCCCTCTGACCTTCACACGCATGCCATGATATGTACACACCCACGTGTATACACAAATAAATGTAATTTAAGAATTTCTAATATACGGAAAATGTTCAGAATGTTTCTGTCAGGAAAATGCAAATCAAATAACCAAGATCACATCTTGCCCCATCTTGGTCACAACGGCTGTCACCAGACTTCATAGTTGTGGTGACTAGTCTTGGTTGTCAACTTGACCATATCTGGAATTAACTAAAACCCCCAAATGGAGGGGCACACCTGTGAGGGACTTTTGCTTCATTTAAAGATCTACTTCTAATCCAGATCTTTGAGGTGGGAAGCCACATCTTTTATTCAGGTCTTTTGAGCTGAATAACCCACATCTACTCTGGGCCACACCATCCACTGGAAGCCTGTATAAGGACGTAGAAGAAGGAAGCTTTGCTTTGTGCCTACTTGCTCTTGCCTCAGTAGCAAGTCTATTCTTCCACTGGCAAGAAAGCCTACTTGTTTGGGATTACAGTGTATCTGAAGTTCAGGTGAGACATCTAACCTCGGGGACTGAAGAACTACTGGATTCTTGAATCATCTATTCATAGGCAGCCATTGTTGGATTAGCTGGACTACAGCCTGTAAGCCATTCTAATAAATCCCCTTCATTCATATATATATATATATATATATATATATATATATATATATATATATATATATATATATATATTCCTATATATGGGGAGGGAGAGAGAGATTCATTCTGTAAGTTCTGTTACTCTAGAGAATCTGACTAATACAGTAGTGCACTGTGTAATCTCAGTGTTTGGGAGGCAGATCAAGAGTTCCAGGTCATTTTCAGCTATAGAACAAGACTGAAGCCAATCTGGGCTACATGTCACCCTATCTTAAGAAATAAAAAGAAAGAAGGGGAGGGAGGGAAATAGGAAGGAAGGAAAGAAGGGAGGAAGGAAGGAAGGAAGGAAGGGAGGGAGGGAGGAAAATATTGAGGATAGTGGATAGGAATCTGATGCAGCCACTGTGGAAATCCGTATGAAATTCCTTAAAAAATAGAACAAACAAACAAAACCTGAAAGTAGAACTACCATAGGATCCAGCTGTACAATCCCTGGTCAAAGGAATCCAAGCCATCATAAGATTATCTACTACCCCTACACCACATCCCTATCTACTGCTGCACTATTCAAAACAGTCGACTTACAGAATCACACAGGGTGCTCGTTAGTGGAGATAGGATAAAGGGATGATGGTACAGGGGCTGGAGGGATGGATCAGTAGTTAAGAACACTGGCTGCTCTTCCAGGTGAGTTCTGAAGTCCTTCATTTAATCACACTTGCCCACAAAGCCACATTCCCAGTTTGCACATGTGTGGGTCACAGTTCCATCCATACAGGACTTATCTCCCTTGTGAGGCTGGCCCACCTTCCCCCCCCCTTTTTTTTTAAATTCCTAGAACTTACTGTGTTCTCAGCCCAGTCCCTCAGAGATGTGGGGTCTCGGATAGCCCCCCTGGAGAGTCAGGCAGGAATAGGTGGTATTAGTGTCTTGCTGGAGCTCTTCCTGACAAAGGGAAGAAAATTAACTGACACTCTATCCCTTCTCTGAATTGTGGTCAAGCTCCTACCCTGTGCCCTCGGTGTTGAAAAAGGCAGATAATGACAAGTGACAGAGACTGTGAACTCCCATGAGGCAGCATTGACCTGGGGTCCTGTCCTCCAAGGCTGAAGCCATAAGCATTTCTGTGAAGAGCTGATCAGATCAAGTTTAAGAAGTGAATCTCAGTCTGTAGTGTGGAAGCCAGGCATCATCACCTCTAATCTCTGTGGTAACCGGGAGGTACAGACAAGCACTCCCTGGGAAGAAAAAAGCAGCGGGCTGTGTGACTGCCCCTGGGAATGCTGGGAACACGATCTTTCTCTGGGACAAATTCCCAGGCCCTTTGGCTCTGTGACTGTTGTGTTAGCAGTTTGCAAACTGCAGTCTTGTGTTGTCTTCAAGCTTGTCCTTTGCCTTAGAAAATTACAAGGGGCTGGAGCTAAAGCTTAGCGGTACCGGGTGGCCACAGGCCCAAGGCCCAATCCCCAGCACCACCAGAAAAAGAAAAAGGAAATTATAGCAAATATATGAATTTTCACAATTTTAAGACATTTAAAATGAACATACATAAACACTGACCAGAGCATTCCAAACAAGGACCAAGTTAGAGGAATCGTTGTACATTCATGATGAGGATAACAAATCCTGCAAACCATCCCCATGTGGAGTTCGGCACAGTGACATCAGAATCTGAACACCGAGGAGAACCGAAGATTCTTTAGAGGGAGGGAAGGGAAGGGAGAGATGTTGTGATTGAAATGACACCCGCGAACAACAAGAACGGATTCATTAGAGAAAAAAAAAGAAACCAGAAAAAGATTGAAGGTCCGTCCCCATCTCTCTGCAGAACCAATCCAGGCACAAAATTCTGTTATAGTCAAGTTTCCATATTTAGGCCAAATTGCTTCATTTTCTAACTTGTTCTGTGGCCAAACCAGATAACAAACACAGACAAATTTGTATTTCTATACATCTTTTGCTTTAAAGTGGCCCCAATTCCTTAAAATGCAGCAAAAGGCAAGTTCTCAGGAATAGATGTTTAATTCTCCCAAGCTTTTTGTTTGCCCTTGTGTTTGCTTATGTGTGGAAGAAAAAGAAAAAGATAAAGAGACAAGGCATCAGGGAAGAGGCTCAGGATTTTCGCCCCACTTCTGAGTCCCCCACCTGAAGCAGGCACTGTAGGACCCTCCAATAAATAGCCACTGCTAGTGTGGTCTGGGATCCACATTATCTGGGGAGCACTCCCCTCAGCTGTCCTCTGGTCAGTTCCCAACACTGTGTCTTGGGGTTTTCCTGCAGAGTTCAAGGGGACTGAAGACTGAGAAAACAACCTCTACATCTGTCTTCCCGCTGAGCCAATGAAGTGCCTTCGAACCCAGAAGCAGTGTGTGGTTTGTTAGGCTTTCCTGTGAGTCAGATAAGCATGATGGGGACAGCCCTATCCCGCCTGAAACCTCCATCCCATAGAGCTGGAGAGAACCATGCCGCTTACCTTCTGGGTCTTTAAAGATTGGGTGTTTGCGAAAGGATTGATTGCTGCTTCGTGAGATCAGGAGTTCTGGGTCAATGAAGGCTTGCTTTACCTCAGTGGGCTCTTTGGCAGCTCTCTTGGCTGTAAGACAAAGGCTGTGCTGGATAGTTTTATGTCAACTTGTCACTAGCTAAAGTCATCTGAAAGGACTGAGACACGTCCTCCACTCAAGCCAAATGGGCACCTCTCCCCAGGGATCAAATGCTAGTCATTGTGGTCTCTGTAGTACACGGTCTTTACTACCACCACCACCACCACCATCACCATCACCATCACCACCACCTCCACCACCACCATCACCACCATCACCACCACCATCACCACCACCTCCACCACCACCATCACCACCACCTCCACCACCACAACCACCACCACCATCACCACCACCATCACCACCACCACCATCACCACCACACCACCACCACACCACCACCACCACCACCACCACCACCACCACCACCACCACCACCATCACCACCATCACCACCATCACCACCACCACCATCACCACCACCACCACCTCCACCACCACCATCACCACCACCACCTCCACCACCACCACCACCACACCACCACCACCTCCACCACCACCACCACACCACCACCACCACCACCACCTCCACCACCAACACCACCTCCACCACCACCACCTCCACCACCATCCCAAGCACAGTGGCAGAAATGGTGAATGCTTGGCTCCCGGTCTATTGTGTGAACATGCCGAGAAGGAGCGACTCGAGAGGCACAGGGTGCTGCACACACATTCCTGCAGCCGGAGACGCCAAGTCCATCATCACATGCAGGCTGTCCCTTGTGGTTAGTGGGGACTTGCCAAAAAGAGCCAAAGGGCAAGAGCTGTTTGATCAAATTATGTATCATCTGGACTTGATGGAAAGTTGAGTCTGAGATTCATGGATCCAGCCCAAGTAGCACATTGGTACAAAAAGTGCCAAAAAGCAAGTGAAAAATGGTTCACCCTATTGTCTTCATCTTTGAGTTAAGTTTTATTCCTCGAAACCAAATAATCTTCGTGAGGAGCTAACCCGGTATTTATTTGTTCTTCAGTTAAAACTAGATATTCTCAGAGGGAAATTACTGTCCCTGTGGTACAGGAGTTCAGTTGGCAGCTTATAATCTGCAAGCTGAACTTGGTGACTATGAATGCACTAAACATAGTCCTGGACTCATCTCTGAGTTCAGGTTTGTGCCTATTCAGACTGAAGAGATGGAATTGGCTATTTTTTTTTTTTTTGAGAAATGGGAGGAATACAGAGGTCAGACTCCAGCACAAACTGAAACAAATTATCTGCAGAAAGCCAACTAGACAGCAATATATGGAGTTGATATGCATGTGCTCAAGGCTAGAGATGGGAATGACCAGTTTGGAACTAAGTCCAACAGGAGTCCTTGTTTTTGAAGGAGAAACCAAAATCAACTTATTTTTCTGGCCCAAGATAACCAGATTGAATTTTAAGAATAAGTTAACTCCAGTGGTTGTGGAAGCTGATGATCAGGGCGCAGAGCAAGAGCATGCCTTTGTCTTCAGACTGGTTCATCCAAAGCTTGCAAACACTTAGAGAAACGCTCTGTAGAGGACTACGCCCTCCTCTGCCTCCAAGGACCTGTCCAAAAGAGTTCTCATCGATCAGGATTCATTGGACTAGGATCATGATTTAGATGTAGTGGAAAAACAGAGTAGTGGACCGCAACTAACAAAGCAAGAAGGTCAGGCTCCTTTGCAAGAAGGGCCAGAAAGTGATACCCCCAACAGCCCCTACAGATGAGAGCAAGCACAACAGAACCTGAAGATCTTGGTGTGCATAATGCTTCAACCCAGAATAATGACTCCCAGCAGGCTTGGGATGCAAGGTCTCCTGAGCCCGTGACTCCTTCCTCATCCTCTGGTCCTCTGCGGGTGGAGAGAGAGAACCTTCCACAGAATTCTGAGCAGACCAACACGACAGGAAATGACTCTCTGCTACCAGTGACCACTGTCAATGTGGCAGAAACCAGGGGAACACAAGGACCTTGCCCCCACCCCGGACTGCACACAGAAACTACACTGACTTTGTCCATGAGCACAGTTTGAAGAATGCAGGAGCCCATCATAATGCTCGTTTTTCTGGTCCTGCAGCCATGACCGAGATATAAGCTACACCTTTTAGGCCATGGAACTCTGTCACCGGGGTTGACAATGTATTTTGTGGTGTTTACAGAGGATTGATTCCATTAGGAGTGTTGGAGAGAATGTGTTTCATACTGAGCCACTAGCTCCACAGTGCTGTGGCTGACTTCCGTGAAGAGAACTTGGAGAAGCTGTAAGCTGCCACTGACAGTGGCAGGTTGCTGTGTTGAAAGGGTGTGCATGCCACTATGGCCTTGGGAAGGGTTTCCATAACTTTAGCATTGAACACATCACTCGGAACATCTCTCAGGAGGCTTGTGTTTATGATAAACTATCAGCTGTCATCCGACCATGTGCCATGCAAGGAAACAGAGTTTTAAAGAATAAGACACAAAGAGCACACCCAAAAGGTGTCCAGTCATGGTACACCAGCCTATTGTGGTGCTGTATTAACCCTGTTCTCACATACGGCTTTCTAAAGTGACCCATGCCTTAATTTCACTAAGAATCTGTGGTTTTAATAAAAAGTTACTATATTTTTTTTAATAAACATGTTTTGTTACCTCAGGTCTAGAGATTGCAATCACAGTATGATTCTTGTAGAGAGATAAGTCTAAATGACTTCTCTGGGTGGTTAACAGATAGTTAACTAAATGGTTACATTACTAGTGATGGTTATACTGAATGCAAAATGGAAAGCTTTCTTAGATCATTGCTCTTTTCTTTCTCATTGAAGATCCTTGACAGATCACCCGGGTTGTAACACCCTCATAATCTGGCTTTATACAGCCTTTAAAAGGAAGGAAGGAAGGAAGGAAGGAAGGAAGGAAGGAGGGAGGGAGGGAGGGAGGGAGGGAGGGAGGGAGGGAGGGAGGGAGGGAGGGGGAGGGAGGGAGGGAGGGAGGAAGGAAGGAAGAAAGATGCCTCTGTAAGATCAAGCTGTAGGCAAGCCTGTAGGCATTTTCTTAATTAGTGATTGATGGAAGCAGGCCCAGCCCACTGTGGGTAGGGCCATCCCTGGCTGGTGGCCCTGGGTTCTACAAGAAAGCAGACTGAGCAAGCCAGGAAGCAGCACTCCTCCATGGCCTCTGCATCAGCTCTTGTCTCCAGGTTCCTGCTCTGTTTGAGTTCCTGTCCTGACTTCCTTCAGTGATGAACAGTGACATGGAAGTGTGAGCCAAACAAACCCCTTCCTCTCTGAGCTGCTTGGGTTATGGCAGTTTGTCACAGCAAGAGAATCCCTGACTAAGATAGAGGCTTGCGACGTCTGGAGAGTCAGCCTCATAATGATGTCCCCCAGAAAGGCCGACTAGTGCCCAATTTGACCCAGGGACAGCATGGCTGGCTCCCAGGATTGTGGGAAGTTCTGTATGGCAAATGTGTTGCTGATTGGTCAATAAATAAAACACTGATTGGCCATTGGCTAGGCAGGAAGTGTAGGCGGGACAAGGAGGAGAATAAAGCTGGGAAGTGGAAGGCTGAGTCAGAGAGACACTGCCAGCCGCCATGATGACAAACAGCATGTGAAGATGCCGGTAAGCCACGAGCCACGTGGCAAGGTATAGATTAATGGAAATGAATTAATTTAAGCTATAAGAACAGTTAGCAAGAAGTCTGCCACGGCCATACAGTTTGTAACCAATATAAGTCTCTGTGTTTACTTGGTCGGGTCTGAGCTTCTGTGGGACTGGCGGGTGAGAGAGATTTGTCCTGACTGTGGGCCAGGCAGGAAAACTCTAGCGACACAGGATTGTGGGTCCTGACAGAAAACAGAAGAAACAAAGAAACCAAAGTAGCATGCAGGCCCATAGGGGGTTCACCCACAAAGTTCCAAAGTATCCACCACAAAAGATGCCTGTGGCCGTGGTGTGGAGACAGCCCAGAACTGTCCCCAGCAGCACGAGGCATTCTTTAATCTTTTGGAGACCTTGACTCAGGTACAGCTGGATTCTTAACTTTGCCACAGAAAATTCAGATTCTGACTTCACCGAAGAAAAGAATTTCAAAATGAACCATTGCAAAGGATATTTAGAGTTTATTATAAAGAGATTTTGCTATACATTTCAACACAATTATTGAGAAAAGGCACTTGGGAGAAAGCAAAAAAAAAAAAATCATAGCCCATGGTTGAGGGCTTCCCAGAGAACGCCTCCCTTCGTTGGCTTTACAATACTAATACATAGAGTTTACTATTTATCTTATTCGTTTGAGACGGTGTCTCATTGTGTCGGCCTGGAACCCACTATGTGGATCAAGCTGGCCTCAAACTCACAGACATCTGCCTCCAGGTGCTAGATTAAAGCTGTGCAATGCCATGTCTGGCTTACACAAAGAATTCAGATGACTTTGGAAGCCACTGTCCCCAAAGGGTAGCCCCTGAGGTGCACCTGGCACCGGACAGGTCTAGGTTGCAGAGATACGGGCAGTTAGCTGCCTCAGACAGCACCATTACCAGTTCTAGTTTGGAGGACGTTAACTTCCTGTTCTCCTAAGCTTTGCATCTTAGAAGGCTTATGTAACACAACAGGACCCAGCACCAATCCCCATCATTGCACAGAAATCCCTTCTCTGTAATTCACCATCTATTAGTGAAGAATAACTTAAGACCCTTTGGCCAGCAGGACAACAGTTCTACACTGTAAAATTGTAAGGACTCTCACGATTTTAGAGCTGTGTCCACAAACAGACCCTTCCTCTGCAGTGCAAGTGCATCTCATACATACATAACAAAACACTTATTTCAAGGCAAACAGAGGTAGACACGGGCTTCACATAGCAGGGTTGTGCTTGCCAAGTCTTTCCTTGGTCTTGATACATTTCATATAAAAGAGAGCAACCATGGGTCACTTGGCTTTGTAAACTGTTGAACAATACATCAAGTTCAGATACCCAGCTTTATAAATTCCTAGTCACAGATACTAAAAATCCTTGCTTACAAATAGGTCATTTTAAGACATCAACATAAGCAGTATACTGGTGGCACTGTTGGGGTCTCTCATGCATGCGTCACTTGCACATCGGGAGACTTTGGTGTTTCCTTCCTATCTCTACTCCACACTCCTTGTTTTATTGTTTCTGTGCATGATGGGAAGGGCATGCCATGGAGAGTGTGTGGAGGTCAAAGGGTAACTAGACAAAGTTGGCTCTCTCCCTCCACCTTTACTTGTGTTCTAGGAATGGAACTCAGGGGCCCAGGCTGAGCCATCTTACTGGTCCTGACATTCCTTCTATTTGCCTCGATTACAGACAGACAGACAGACAGACAGACAATAGATAAACAGATAGATATAAATAATTGTTTGCTTCTCTGGTCATACTGCTCTAGCTAAGACTCCAAGAAGTATATTGTATAAGGGTGGAGAAAGTGGACACCCTCTCTCCAGCCTGAGTAAAAAAAAAGTGATTTTCTTTCCTGACCTCCACATCTACGGGTAAGCTCACACACATGCAATAAATAAATAAATAACGAATGTTTAAAAAAAACAACCTTCCTTTCTTGTTATGTCTCCATCCAGTTTTGTTCTGATGCTAATGCTGGGCTTGTAAGAGAGTTTGGCAGTGGTCTTTCCTCTCTTCGGAGGGGCTGGTGATAGCACTTCATTGAAGATCTGGTAGCTTTTACCAGTGAATCTGTCAGGGCCTGAACACTGCTTTGTTTGGTGATGTTGTTGTTTATCATTATTATTATCATTATCACTAGTATTATTACAACATCAACCTCACTGCTCCTAACAGATCTGTTTAAATCATTTATCTCACCTGGGTATAATTGTGGTAGATCATATACACAAAGTAATTCATCTAATACTTTAAAATTTTCTAATTTAGTGAAATATCTACTTTTAAAGAATGTCCTGGTGCTCCCTGAGTTTCTGAATGGCTCCTTTCTTACCTCTGGCTTTATTAGGTGAGGCTTTGCTATCCAGTTAGCTGGGGTTTGTAGATCAGATTTACAAATTTTGTAATTTTTCATTTCCATTTGATCAGTCCCTGCCCTGATCTTAACTCTTCCCCACTACAGATCTGGGGTTTGGCTTGAGCTTGTTTTTCAAGGCCCTGCGGTGTATCATTAAGTTATTTATCTTAGTAGGCACTTGGAGCTGGAAACGTCCCCCGCAGACCATTTTCACTGGCAGCTGTGGCACACTGTGTTTTCATGACTAAGTGTCTCACGTAGAAAATAATCCTAAAAATGCATCTTTAAAAACTGCAGCTTAAGTTTTCTTAGCAAATGCCATGAAGTCAAGGGACTGCCTGCCCACTTGTGGGGGACACAGAAGGGCGAAGTAAAGACAGAGGGATGGCTGTGTGAGGATTCAGGTCGAGTCACTCACTGCCTTTGTGCCCCTTCACTTAAGGGTTCCTGTAAGATGACAAGCAGCACCTAGATCAGATTAGAGAAGGACAAGAATAAAAGAAGCCATCAGTGCCCAAGAAACACTTCCATAAAACCTTACGCACAGGCTTCCCATTGGCTCAGCCCCAACTAGGGAAATAACTTCCGGAAAACAGCTGGTCTGTGTTGTATCAGCAGCCTTTCTTTTCTCCTTCTTCTTCTTCTTCTTCTTCTTCTTCTTCTTCTTCTTCTTCTTCTTCTTCTTCTTCTTCTTCTTCTTCTTCTTCTCCTCCTCCTCCTCCTCCTCCTCCTCCTCCTCCTCCTCCTCCTCCTCCTCCTTCTTCTTCCAACAGACTTATTTCTGTATTATCTTTCTGCGTTTGTGTGCGTGCCTACATGAGTTTATGTTCACCATAGGTGTACATGATCCTGCGGAGATGAGATGTTTTCAACGGGCTGTGAGCCACCATGTAGGTGCTGGGCCCTCTTCAAGAGCATCAGGTACTCCTAACTGCTGAGCATCTCTGCAGCGTAGAAGTCCTTATTTTCTTGTCTGACTCTCCCACTGCTCCTGATGCAGTACAAAGAGAAGCATTAGCCTTGCATACATTGTGCCTTGGCAGGCCCATGAGTAATAAAGATCCACTTGACTTCCTAGAATCTTCTAACCAGCACATTTACACTGGGTCCTGAGCCTCTAAAGCAGCTGCATCATTCTCTTTCTTTGGATGATAGCTGAAAATCTAATTTAGAAACATCTAGGGGAATTAGAAATTCTTGGTCACCCCACTGAAAACTTATGGTCAGTTAGCCCACTAAGGTGTTAACAAACATGAGCAATGAGGGAACTGGCTCCCTCAGCTAAGGGTTTTTGTGTGACTGAACACTACAGTCCACTCATAGTTCAAAGCCCTGGTCTCAACTGATAAGGTCAGATGCAATTCACAGTGAAAGTCGTATCCCGTGGACAGGCAGAGACTCCACAGCCCTTCTCCACAGAGTCACGGATAAGAGACCAGACAGGGAAACTCTTTCCTAAACTAACATCAGAAAACAACACACAGTATCCCAGCACCCATCCCCAGACCTCCCTGATAGTGTCTGGTGACTGTGATCACAAACACCTGAAGCCAAGTTCTAGCCACAGGCCTGTGCTTTGTCTTACTGGTTCTTACCATCTCCAGAGGCAATAAACTATCACCAAAGCCAAAACCAAAGCCAGGAGAACACAGGGACCAACAATGGTAAAGTATATCTCCACAGGTCCTGGAGAGAGAGGAGAGAGAGGATGTTATGATGGTTAATATTGTCAGCTTGACCGGACTGAGAATCACCTATCAGACAGTCCTCTGTGCAGTCTGTGAAAGGTTATCTACACTAGGTTAACAGAGGTAGGAGGACACACTTTAACTGTGGCTGACGTTGTCCCACGGGTCAGGACTCAGCAAGCAGGAGGAAGCAAGCCGAGCGCTCAGCGTCCTCCGTGTCCTGACTGCACACACGCTGTGGCCACCTGCTGCCGTCATCTTCTTGCCTTGACGGACGGCACCCTTGATCGGTAAGCCAAGAATAAGCCCTTTCTTCAGCGAGTTGCCTTTGTCGGAGTATTTTACGACAACAACCAGAAGAGTAGCAAACACTGGTGAGGGCCCAAGACTACAGAGGACCGGTGTTACAGTCTGTGTGGCTGATGTCAAGTCTCACCAGAGATCCCCACCAGGCCTCTGTCATGGATTAGCAACACCATTGCTATCACTCAGGTCCTCAGCCATCGGAGTGTTTAGCACAGCACAGTATGACATCTGGCATGGCGGTGCACACCTGGGAGCCCAGCCTTAGGGGTTCATGAGTTCAAGTCAGCTGGGCTGTAGATTGAAACCCTGCCTCAAAAAAGGAAGGAAGGAATGAACGAACGAACAAATGAAGGAATGAACGAAGGAACAAATGAAGGAACGAACGAACGAAGGGAGTGGAGATGTAGCTCCACTGTGGAGTGCATGTCCAGCATGCACCAAGCCCTGGGTTCAAGGCCCAGCACCGTGTAAATCGGGCGTAGTGACATATGACTATAACTCTAGCCTTCTGGAAGTAGAAGTTGGAAGATCAAGCGTGCAGGGTCATCCTAGACACCATTGCAAATTCAAGGCCAGCCTGAGCAACGTTAGACCCTGTATCAAAAGAAAGGAGGGTCTACGTGATGACTCACTGAGTTGAGGTGGTTCACTGCGACCCACTTAAGGAGGGAACTGACTTCATAAAGCTGTTCTCTGATGGCCGCACAAGCACCATTGTGCACACCCCACATATACAATACACAAACTTGTAAAAGAAAGGAAGGGAGGGAGGAAAGAGAGAAAGAGAAGGGGAAATGAAGGAGAAAGGGAAAAGAGTATGTGAGAGATAAAATAAGGTCTGAGTAATATCAAAGACCATACGTCACACACAGCTTTATGGGTTCCAGACTACATCATATAACTCATCCACCCAAACCAAAGTGCATATTCAATACACCAGCATATTTAAGCTGCATCCACACATGCTTCTAGTCCTTACTCTAAGAACAGCTCAACTGGCACAGCCGCCCCCCCCCTCTGTCTCTCTCTCTCTCTGTGTCTCTCTCTCTACACACACACACACACACACACACACACACACACACACACACACACACACACACAGAGTTCTATTCAGTCCTTACCTTCTTTATTCCTCTCAGTTCAGGAAGATGTGTTTGATCAGCAAGGTCATCCCCACCAAACACGAGAGCCACAGTCAGGGCAGCCCAGGATACGAACTCAAGCACCCCACCCTACCAGATGAGCAAAACCGCAGTGGCTGTGCTAGCCTATGAGTATGGTACACCTGTAGGAAGCCTTAGCCATCATCAAGACCACCCTCTACGGCTCCCTCATCTTGATACACAGCCCACAGACTACCTATTGGATTGAAACATCTAACAGCATCTGAGGGAGGCCCATAACCTAACTGGAAAGGGTGCTGGCACAACTGGTCTCTGGCCGATGGTAGTCTCTCATTCTCAGAGGATGATGCTGGCCCCGGTCTCCAAGGAGCTGGCAAGCTGCCTGTCATGGGAACACCCAGACTCTGAAGGTGTTCTGAGCTGACAAACAGCCCTGATGGCCCTATCTGCCGCCGCCACCCCCCCCCCCCCCCCCCCCCCCCCCCGCAACCCCTGCATCTACCTCTAGGCCATCAGCCCAGGACCTAAATCTGGACTGCTGACTCTGGGGTCTGAGATGAACTAGATCTAGTTTGTTCTCCTTCGGCCCCAAATTTCCTCTCCTTCCCCAGCAAAGATCCTAGACTTCTCCAATCCTCTCAAAGATCCCAAACTTCCAGTCACATGTCCTCAAGTGCGGGGAGCAGGGGGATGCTTACTTTTCTCAGGCAGCATAACACTGAGCCTCTTGGAGTCAAGTAAGGATTTGTGTGACACCACACAGAAGAAGGTATTGCCATGGTCTTCCAGGGCTGGTCTCAGGGCCAAGGAGCTGGTAACACTGAAGGTTCCATCATCATTCCTCACAGTGGGACCAGTGACTATGCCCTCAGTAATGGCTTGGAAGTGGGGGTCATTCAGGGTGCTCTTCCCCCACTTTACGTCAAAGGCTTCTGGGTAGAACCCATCCAGCTTGCATATAACGTGCTGTTCTTCACCATTTCTCTCTGTAGCTGGTTTCACAAACAATTTCATGGCCGGGGAAGCTGCCAGAGAAAAGAACCACCATTTGGCCAGGGCCAACCACCGGTTTCTCTCCTCACACCACACTGAATGGCTTCTACCTCAGCAATGAGTTTGGGGACCCCCAGTTTACCACACCAGACTGGGAGCTCCCTGGAGGTAGACAGAGAAGATCTTACTGGTATGTTTGACCCCTGGGCAAACGCTGGAGATGGGTGACTGAACCCATTCAGACTCTGCCTAATCAACTATTCTGGGTATGCCGTGACCCCGTTTGCACAGCAATTTTGTCAAGCAGAGTTTATGACGCCAGTGTCAGACATTTTTCAGATTCTGAGAAAGCACTGGAGTGTAGCCATAGTGGACACTGATTCTTTGCATGTTTGCCTTGGAAATGACCCATCCAGGTTAAAGAGATCCTGCAGGAAGATGCAGTCACCCTGGACCTAGTCAGAGGTGCGAAAGCACCTCCCAGGAAATGTCCCTAAGGAAAGCTGCTGTGATACTGTAACAGGACAGACAAATGAGGCATGGGGGGGGGGGGATACAATCTGCAGCACCAGCGCGTAGGAGATGGAGGCGCGAGGGTCAGACCGCAAGGCCATCTGTAGCTATATAGCAAATCCTGGTCAGCCTAGGCTACCTGAAACCACTTTCCAAAAAGCCAAATAAGGAAATAATGTCAGGTCATAAACTATTAAGGAAAAATTGTGTTAGGATTAGTGAAAATTCAACACTTCTGTGTAGAAGTTGTCAACGTAAAATGATAAGCAAGACTTCAAGAACATATTTTGTGAAATATATATATATATATATATATATATATATATATATATATATATATATATATATATATGAAATAAAGGTCTTCTATCCAAAATATACAAAGGGGACTCAGCCACACAGCAAGTTCAGAGCCACCCTCCGGGGGTACATGAAACTATCTCCAAACAAACAAACAAACATACTGTGCCACTGAGGCTAACTAATACCCAAATGCACAACACCCTGGCAGTGGGAAATGGCTAACGACACTGGCCTAAGTAACTGCAGGTGAATGCAGCGGGATTGAAGGCAGAAGCGGCCACAGACACACACTCTGGTAAGGCTGGTTTGAGCCGCAGGCAGAACAATTCTGCTTCTGTTCAAGCCACCTTTCAGCAACTTAGTGAGACCCCATCCCGTTTGACTCGTGGGAAAATTTCACTCCAAAGATACTCAGTGTTTGGTCCAGTCTCTCAGGTTGGGAGCAGCAAAGCTGAATCTGAGTTGAGATCTGTGGAGGCCAGCCTGGCACCGAGCTCCTCTCCCAGGCCCCTTCCGGAGGCACCTCTTCGGTGAAGATGGACGGTGCACGTAACAGGTGGAGTACGTAACTACTAAGGCTGCCGTTGGAGAGCAGGCTCCTCACAGACTCTTCCCTACAACTCCTAGGTAGATTATCTTTCCCTCTGAGCACAGGAAAGGACACTGAAGTTCAGAGTGACTGGCAAGTTGCTAAAGGTTGTCAAACTGTTTTGGTTTTGTTTAGTTGGAGCAGGAATGGGGGTTGGAGCCAGAGTCTGGCAAACACTTTACAATCAAACTATATACATCTCCACACAAAATGTGAACCACAGATGGCCTTAGATTCAAGATCCTCCTGCCTCATCCTCTTTAGTATTTGCCTTCTGGCATGGGTTGCAGTGGACAGAACTGAAAACCATGGCCCCCGACTCCTTCGCCCATGTCCTAACCCCCGGCTCTGCTTGGCCATCCACACATTCACCACTAGCCTCAGCACCATCGGAACTACCGGGCACTTCCGTCAAGGACTCACCCACAACATCTAGCCTGGTCGTTCCCTCTGCCTTTTGAGGGGTGACCACCAGCTTGCATCGGTACTCTCCTGCTTCACTCAGCTCGATCCTGGGCAGAAGGAGTGAGGCATCGCCCCGTTCCAGCCCCAACAATGACACATTGGCTCCAGGTCGGATCGCCTCCCGGTGACTTCCATAAAACTGATATACGGAGGTCTCAGATTCATTCCACTCTTTCTTCCGAGACCAGATGATTCCCACAGTCGTGATGTCCAGGCAGGGTGACCCCGGGATTTTGCAGAGTACAGTGACATTATCGTGTAAGAAAACCATCTGTCTCTCTTCGGTCTTCACTTCCAGCCCACCTAGGGCAACACAAGAGCTCAGTTACAGGAGGCTCCCGGTACCCAGTCCCTGGGATGCAATGGACAGCCCTTGGTATAGCCTTGAATAGCTCACACCAGCTCTCACTCAAGGGCCCTTGTTAATCCAGTTAGACCCCCCAGCCCTGTCCTTTCTTGACAAGCTTGTCTTGGCTGTTAGAGATCTCTGTGCATTTTACAATTAGATAATTAATTTTTAACTAAAAAATTACATTTATTGAGGGGGGCATCTATAGAGAGGTCGGAGAACACTTGTGGAAGTGAGTTCTCTCCTTAAACCATGTGGGCTCCAGGCAGCAAACTCATCAGGCTCCATCTGCCAAATCATCTCATCGGTCCCAACTGATCAGTTTCCCCAAAGAGGTCTGATAAGAGTCACACCTCAGCTGTGGATCCATTTGGGTGTATAACACAGATGTTATATTTTCAGCGAGCGTGTCTGGTGATGTGCTAAGCACTGAATTCTTCATCCTTCCCAAATGTGCATGTTGATGGTGAAATCCCACCCCCCCACACACACTGGGACAGCATTGAGCAGTGAGGACTTTGGGAGATGGTCATGGCGTGAGGTTTCCGCCTCCTGAGTGGGATTAGAGCCACTGCTGAGTGTGAAAGCTGCAAGATCTCCGCTATGATGGACAGAACAGGAAGTTATCCTAGAGCTGAACCAGCCAGTGCCTTACCTTAGCTTCTCAAGCTACAGAACTAAGACCCTTAGTACATCCCCACGAGACGAAAACTATCCCTCCCCATCTCCGCCAGAACTTCGGTAAAGACGCCTGGATGAAACAAAGGTAGCTTTTCTCCAACGCTGCCCCAGTTCCCACATCATGGGTGAAGTAGGAAGGCACCAAGAGGGATGCAGGCAGGGCAAACTGCGCACTGAGGGTCTTCAGAGCACATCTGAGCAACCAGTCAGTATATCTGCACTATGACAAGAGGCAGGGTAAGGGACAGCAGGCCACCACCACACTAAGTGGGACGGACCCCCAGCGGAGCCCACCAGGGATAGCAGGAGCTACAGCAGCCTCCCCGTCCCTTCCCATTCCATCCGCATCCTACCTGCCACGGGCATGTACCACAGAAGCAATAATAGCATCCTCAGCAAGCCAGTCACCCATGAGGAGCCCACAGCGCTGGACGGGACTGGCTTGCTCTGCCCTCCATGTTTGTTGGGCGGTTCTAGGTTGCAGCCAAGTAGGGAAGAGCTATGACGGCAGACAGCAGTATGGCATGGCCCCTTGTAGTTCACGTGTGCACTCTCTGGACCCCTCTGGCAGCTCTGTGAAGTCATCTTGTCTTGAGCAGCAGGACATGCACTTCCACCAGCTGAGTAGTGCAGCAGGGGAGGCCCCCTCAGAGCATGGTGGGCCCCACACAAGAGCACCTGGAAGTCTGTCACAGAAAACAAGTTCAGAACCAGTCCGTGAGTTTCTTAAGCAGAAAGACAAGACGCACTTGAAGAGACAAGCGTCCAGGCTCGGACAGGTGCCTCAGCTATATGTGTGGCGGGGCCTTTGAAGGTGTGTAATCAGTAATTACCCTTAGGCTTTAAGAATAAGATGGGATGCCACACTCCCACGCCTTCTCTACCAAGTGCAGTCTTGGAAGATAACTAAGCTCAGCTGGACAGTGTCTGCTTAGGCGGCAGGTCCCCAGCACGAGGTGAGGTGACTCATGCCTCTGATGTTAGCCCCGGGGCCATGAAGGCAGGAGGAACAGGGGCTCCAGCGCCAAGGGATACATGAGACCCCACCTTAAAAAAAAAAAAGCTTTTAAGGAAACAAGCTCAGAGCATCAGGAGTTTGAGTCTGTGTCACCCACACATCTGGCACAGACTGCCAGTCCCAGAAGGACAATCCATTCTAAGACATTCCTCAGCAAAATAATATCCTCCCCATCATCCAGATATGCGCCTCAGCCAGATGCCCAACCCGATAAGAATCGGTAACTTCATTTTCAGCGATTACAGCTCTCTCCTTTCCCTCCGGCCCCAGGTTCCCTTCTCCAGAACTCAACTCTTAGAAAATCATTTCCTTCTCTGTCCGTCCTTCCTCTCTTTCTCTTAGATCGTCCCCTCTCTTCCCTGCCCCCGCCCCCCCCGCGCGCGCGCCCGCCTTCTCCCTCTCTCTCTCCCCCCCCCCCACCCCCCTCTCCCGATCGAGCGCGGATGTCCTCTGAGGCTGACGACAAGTGTACACAAGCTTCTGGACCCCAACTCGGAAGACAGACCTGCCTTCCCCTGGATCTGCCCCCACCAGTTACCATGACCATTCCCATCAAGGCTCTGGGCAGGTTTCCTCCCTCTGTGGAGTCCCGAAGTTACAGAAAGAGACTTTTTTCCAAAGAGACTTTTCCGTTTCACTCACCAACACTTACCAAATCTGTCTCTTCGGTCCACAGATCTTCTAGAAATTACAAGAGGCAAGCCCACTCCAGAGGACCGCCATCCGGACCTTGCGGGGTTTGTCTCCCCTGAGAAGCTGGCGCTCCTGGGCACCCGGAGCCGGTGCTGCGGCCGCAGAAGCGCCGCCTCCCACTCCGGGCCCAGGAACCAGACCTGCCGGCGATCCCTGCGCAGCGTCCTCCAATCAGTGGTTTGAGGAGAACCTGCGGTGCCGCGGCAGAAGCACGCGCTCACACACCCCAACACACCCGGCTCTCTGGGGGGTGCAAGGGACACACCCTCCCTCTGCGGGGTGCAAGGGACACACCCTCCCTCTGCCCCGTTGAGAGGGATGGGGCGGTGCAGAAAGGAGGGGGACGAGGCTTAGGGGGCGGGGGGCGGTGCAGAAAGGACCGGACAGGGCGGGGCGGAGCGGGGTACAGTGCAGAAAGGACCGGACGGGGCGGGGCAGAGCGGGGTACAGTGCAGAAAGGACCGGACGCGGCATGGGGGCGGGGGGCGGTGCAGAAAGGACGGGGCGGAGACCGTGCTTACATTACTAGAGGCCAGAGCTCTACAAGTTTGGCAGTGACAGCAGCAGCACGGTCCCTTAGTTTTCCTTGCTTTCTTGACAGACTAAGGAAGGCTCTTTCCCGCCTCTCCCAGCTTGGGGCGGCCCAGGCCTGCTGGACTCCTGGCTGCACCCTCCAGTCTCTGCCCCCTTAGCTTGTCCTCTGCGTCGGTCTCCTTTCTCCCTGTTTTTCTTCACATCTATCATTGGAAGTGGGACCAATCGTCCCTGGGTCTCTGAAATCCTTTCTGGAATCACATTTGCAAAGATCGTGTAAGACATGAGGGCACTCTCCCAATTTACACATTAGTGGGGTCACCATCCAGACCATACAGTGTTTGTCTCCCCTGAGAAGCTGGCCCACCTCGGCTCCAGTCTTCCCAGAACGTACTGAGTTTCAGCTGTCCTCCACTGGCCTGGGGCTGTGGATGCCACTGGGGCATTTGGGAGTTTAGGGTACTAATACCTTGGTGATGCTCTTACTGGCACAGGGAAAAAGTGAACTCTTACCCCTCCCTTCTCTGAGTTATGGCCATGTTCCTACCCTGTGGGCTTGCTGCCTCCGCACTGTGTTATATGGTGTAGCCCGCCCCCTGCTAAGCAGACAGTATCTAACAACAACGAAAGGGCCCATCTTCCAGCTTGGCTTTGCTTCAGGCTAAAACTGACCAGAACTGACAATAAGGTGAATTGTTCCTCAGGAATAGACAGCAATGGATATCAGTCTTGGGACATGGAAGCCAGGGATCCCTGTTCTCTACTCTCTGTGGTTAATTTAGAGCCACAGACAAGCATGCCAGGAAACCACTCTTCTGCGCTACCAGAAAGGTCCCGTGAATGACCTTCCTTGGGAATTCTGGAGGCAGACTCTCACCTGTACAGGTCCACTCAGGCCCTTCTGCTCTATACTTTGTTTGCGGTTTGCAAAGTGCATTTTTTCAACATTGTCCAGTTTGTCTTTTTCCTCACAAGGAGCTGTGGATAAAGCTTAATAGTAGAACGCTTACATTGCAGGGCAAGGCCCTGGGTTCCATTCCCAACAGTGCTAAAAAAATAAAGAAAAAGATGGTCTGAGGAGATGGCTCAGGGTGTAAAGCCTGAGGACCAGAGTTCAGATGCCCAGCACCCACATAAAAGCCAGACATGAGTAGAGGCCCACCTGTCATCCCAGCATGCTAGCAGCGGAGACAGAGGATCTCAGGAGCAAGCTGGCTTGCTAGACTAGTTGAACTGATCAGCTCTAGGATCAGCAAGTGATCCTGCCTCTTCAAATAATGTAGAGAATCATTGAAGAACATAACAACCTCTGCTTCCACAATGTACCCACATACGTACATGTACCCACCCACACCCATGCAATGTTTATAAACACATGTAAAAATCAGAAAGGAAATTATAACAAATATACATTTTCCTGATTTTAATATAATTTCAAATGAACATATACAAACATTAATTCGAACAATATTTTCCAACAAGTACTATGCTGGGAGAATTGTAACATCCATACAAAGAATTCAAATTAACAAAATATTAACAAATATTATATAAAGTCTCTATATCTTGAAATCCAATTACTGATTTATAATTTTAAAAATAGTCCAAAGATTGCGGGGTGGTGGTGGTGGTGGTGGTGATGATGATGGTGGTCGTGTACGCCTTTAATCCCGGCACTAGGGATGCAGAGGCAGGTGGATCTCTGTGAACTCAAGGCCAACCTGGTCTACAGAGTGAGTTCCAAGACTATATGTAGAGAAACTCTTTCTAGAAAAAACAAAAAATAAAAAAATAAAGTCCAAAGATCAAAATAAACCAAGAGAATTAAATCTCATTTCTAGGCTAATGGAATTTTTGTTTTCAAATTTAAAATTAAGAAAAAATTTTGCTGAGCGGTGGTGGTGCACGCCTTTAATCCCAGCACTTGGGAGACAGAGTCAGGAGGATCTCTGTAAATTCAAGGCCAGCCTGGTCTACAGAGTGAGATCCAGGACAGGAACCAAAACTACACAGAGAAACCCTGTCTCGAAAAAATAAAAACAAAAAAAAAAAAAAAAGAAAAAATTTCTAGTTACATGTTTACAAAGGTTTGTCTTAGGGTTTCTATTGTGTGAAGAGATACCATTACCACAACAACTCTTTTTTTTTTAAGATTTATTTATTTAATTATGTATACAGTGTTCTGCTTACATGTATACCTGTAGGCCAGAAGAGGGTGCCAGGTCTCAATACAGATGTTTTTGAGCCACCACGTGATTGCTGGGAATTGAACTCAGGACCTCTGAAAGAACAGCCAGTGCTCTTAACCACTGAGCCATCTCTCCAGCCCTGCTGCAACTCTTATAAAGGAAAGCATTTAATTGGGTGGCTTACAGTTCCAGAGATTTAGTCCGTTTTCATCATGGTGGGACAAGGTGGCAGGCAGGCAGACATGGTGCTAGAGAAGGAGCCAAGAGCAGAGAAGGAGCTACATCTGGATCCTACAGGCAACAGGAAGTGAACTGAGACACTGGGTGTGGCTTGAGCATGTATGAGACCTCAAAGCCCTTCCTCCACAGCGACACACTTCCTTCAACAAGGCCATACCTACTCCAACAAAACCACACCTCCCAATAGCGCCATTCCCTGAGCTTACAGGGGTCAATTACATTCAAACTACCAAAGGTTATATATTTAATTCAACATTTAGATTGAATTTTTTTGAAATTACCACAAAGAAAGGTAGTAATAAATAGTGGTTTTTAAAACATTGACTTTCAAAGAAGATGTGTAATGGGAATCGTGATGCACACTTGTAATCTTAGCATTAGGAAGTTGAGGCAGGAGGATCAGGAATTAAAGGTAATCCTTGACTACAAAGGAAGTTCGGGGCCAGCCTGGGCTACATGGGGCCCTGACTCAAAAAAACAAAAAAGTATGAACTGTACTAAATGTGTTCTACACACAACAAATATTAATGAAACATCACTATGCAGATCTAGCCATTAGCTTTCTTCATTAAAAGGAAAAACAATAATGAAAATTTTTTTAACTCCAAAAGACATTTTTTTCTGAAGACACTGAGTGGTTTTCTATTCAAAACTATTTTAGAGCCAGACACAGTAGCACACACCTTTAATCCCAGTACTCAGAGGCAGGCAGATCTCTGTGAATTCAAGGCCAGCCTGGTCTACATAGTGAGTTCCAGGACATCCTGTCTAAAAAAATAAATCAAAGCTATTTGGGGCATAAGCTTACATACAACACACATACCCCACTCGAAACATAAGATATGATCTTTTACTCAGCAATATATAAAATTTACTGTCCAGATATTATGTTTAGAGTTAGAAAGCTTCTCAGTTCTGTTGTGCCCACATCACAAGACCCCCATGCAAGACCACCACAAAGCCAATATCTGATGCAAACACACAGAGGGTTTTTTTTTTTTTAATAAGCAAGCCCGAGGCTTGGTCCGTATTCCAAACACATAGCAGGTGGAGGAGGAAGGCCCCGAGCACTCACTTTAAGGGGTTTATATAGGAAAGGTTTACATCCAGAGAGTTACATATCTTGGGATTGGACGAGGGGGCTAGGGGTGAGGTAGTTCTTTGAAGTTACTGGCTGAACTATAAGCATGAGGTTACTGATGGCTCACAGGATTCAGGGTATCTACAGAGACATAATTTTTTTTTACTCCCTATGTCCTGCTTTTGCTGAACCCAGGATATATACATTCAGATTTATTGTTTCAGCCTTATCTTCCCATGAGTTCAACTTCTGGTCAGTTCTAAAACTGCTGGTCAGCAAATACCTTTGGGAGGGGGGAGCATCTCTCAAGATGGCTACTGATTTTTCCCTTTCATTCCCTCCTCTCCTAGTAACTTGAGAACACCCAATCATGGGTTGTCAATTCCTAGGTTGCAAATTTCTGTCTTGAGTCAGATGGCCCATTTTTATATCTTGGTTGAGGATCTCATATTGAGTTTGAGTCCTTTGCACCATTAATTTGATGGTCCCCAACCTTTCTTTGATGATTTGCATCAGCTTGTTGAGGCCATCTCATACTTTGGTCATAGAATCCTTAACCAGCCCGGAGTGTTCTACATAAAAACATCATTTCTCTCCCAGGGCTACACATAGTCCCCCTTGTCGTAAGAATTGGAGGCTTATCCCTAGCCTATTCTGTAACATGACCTCAGAAAGCAAGATGAGGGATTCTAGCATCATCGGTTTAGTGGCATCCAAACAGGAATTATTATTTAGTTAAACATCAATGACATAAAAGCCAGCAGTAATTAGCAGAAGCAAAAGGGCCAAAAGCCCTGTGATGGCTGACAGAGTTCCTTATCCTGAAGGAACTTGGAAATGAGAATAGGGACCAGTTATTATTTTATCTCAGGTTCCCTATGATAGAAAATTTTCTTTGATCTAACATTCCAGAGGGGAATAAGGATGACATTTTTGCTTTTGTAATTACTTCCTGCTGATGTTGGGACATTATTTTCAGGGTCCTAGAAAGCCAGAATGTTAGTCAAAAGCAAGGAGAGGATTTAGAAGCATCTGGTTCATTGACCAGGTGAAGAAGGTCCATATCAGCTTTCAGCAAGTCCACATGTCACAGGTTGAAGTCAGCAGCCGATGCCTGAATGTGTCTGCCAGCCAAATGGAAGCCCACTGAAGCAGATATAGACTAGAGACAAAAGTTAACTTATTTGGAATTTTTAGGCCCACAGCCTTAGTAAATATATTAGTGTTATCAATCAGTAGTGAAATACATATTGTAGAAAAAGCAGGTAACAGGTATCTGTCTATAAATCTATATTCAGAAGATAACCAAAAGAAATCCAAAATCTTGAGCTCATAATCCAAACAATAAGTAGTCATTGCTCTATTAGCTTGTCAAAACTCTATTAATGTTAAATTCTGAACTTACTAAGTTTTAATGCAATGACAGTATGGTCTTCAATTAATTAATGCATTGATCAATGAATTAATAAGGTGACTGCACCCTTGTGGAAGACTCTGGTTGCCTGATGTTTCTAAGCTGACAAAGCTACAGCTAACCCAGTCATCAAAGATCTGAGAAGGATAAATTTTATCTGAGTGTAGACTTCCAAATCTATTAAAAAATGACAGAAGCTATCCATTGCCCAGACTGCATTCATCCCAGGCTCCTGTAGTCTTAATATGTTGGCAGAATAGGTGTCAGGACAGCATCAGTCTTGGCTGTCAGGCCCATAACGTGAAATTTTCCCTGCGGAGGAGCAACTTTGGGAAAAACTGACCTTATCTTGTCAGTGTCTCATTTGTCCATTCTGGGCCAGATCCCTGGCAGCAGGTGTTGAGGTGGGGCATCTTGCCCAGTGGTCAGTGTTGTCAACAGTTTAGGTAGCTTCCTCTTGTTGTTGTTCTATATCTTCCTTGGGAGTTAATGCTGGGAGCTGGGAGTCTCTGTTTGTTGTAGTAAGCTAGTAAGCTTTTTATTAAATAATTTAAATGCCACATTCATCAGATCTTTGACAGGTTTGAGAACCATTATCTATTAAATACATCTGAGCCAAAAAAATCTAGGCTAATCTTGAAAACATCTCTAAGTTTGGTAACAATAACCAGGCCAATTTGTTATCCTGTAGATATATTAGTCAAATGGACCTCTCAGGTTCTGTTTTATTTATTTCTTATAGCTTATAATTAAATAAGAATTAACAGTTTATGCTTTAAACTAGTATCTGGATAGCCAGATGACTAGTATTAACTTGTGTTCCTTAACATAGAGAACATGTAAACTCAGACATTTAAAACTGAACATACATATGGACATATTTTTATCCATATCTACAGAGTAGATAGACATTTTTAAAACTGTAAACCTTTGGAGTCTCAGTGTAACAGCAGAATAGCAAGAGAAAGAAATCCAAAACATGTTTTATTTTTTGTTTGTCTCAAATCATTTTTATCATTACTTAAGTCTTTTTATCCTTAGACCTTTATAACTTTTTACATATTTTAATAACTTGCATTTTATATATTTTTTTCTTTCCAGAACATTTTTTATATTCCCATACCTAAAACCTTTATATCTTAGACCCCATATAAACATTACTTATATTTAAACCTCATAATTTATTTAAACTTTAAAATTTAAATATTTAAAGTTTTAAAGTTAAACTCTAAAAATTTTTGTATTTTAAACTACTTTCTCAGACCCAAAAATCATTTATCTAAACTTTCATCCTCATATCTCAGGCATTTATATTTGTATAAAAACATTATATCCTAAAATATCTTTTTTCTATTTAATTCATTGAGCTATCCTCTACTTGGAATTTGATAGTTTTTTTTTTTCTTATCTTAACCAATAATAATTTATAATCAAATCTCTTAAATGATGGCAAGTGTTTGTAACCCATTGAACTCAAATGACCAAAATCTATGTATTTTTTTCCCTGTGGAAACAAAAGCATAATTTTTAAAACCTCATGTATCTTTAACATTTTTTAAGCCTTACCAGGACAGAGAAGGGTTAAGATGGGAAGCTAATGAGGAACTTGGCTTAGGAAGGGAGGGGGATTTAGATTCAGAGTGTGCAGGCAGTAAACTTCCCACCGCCCTAGCTCCCCAATCTCTGCCTGTCTGTAGAGAGTGTGCATTTTCACCCTCTGTGAGAGCCACAGGAGCCTCTCCTGCAGGCTAACACCAGCTCTGTCTGTCCTGTTCCAAGCTCCCACGAGGGAGGCCTCAGCCCACTCAGATTCTCCTGCCCAGTCTGCCCATGTGTGGGAGCCCTGCTTTCTGGGAACTCACCTCCCTGCTCAGGGAGAGCCCTGTTGGACCCAGAGAAGCCCCGACTTTTCAGGACCAGGAGTGATGAACACTCAGCCACTCAGCACCTCTCCCTGCTGGTCTGGTGGCAATAAGGGAAGTTAGTAGACAAAAACAAGTAACATTTACATAGGCATAGGTCCCGGGAAGGCCAGAGGTGAAAAGGTTGATTTTCGCCTTGATCAAGGGGAACAGTAGCTTATGGGAAAGGCAACTTCACCAGGATCAGTTTATGTGTGTGTGTGTGCGTGTGTGTGTGTGTGTGTGTGTGTGTGTGTGTGTGTGTATGTTTTTCTTCTCTGCCTCTGTACAACATCACAGCCCTTCACAGACAGCTCAACTCCCCCCCCCTCCCCCCCGCAACCCGCGAGTGTCTGCAGGAACCACGGGAGCTCTTCCTCAGCCAGCACAGAGGTTCCCTCTGAAGGCCAACTAAACATTGCTAGAGGCCCATTCTGCACTGCAAAAGGTGACAAACTTCCCCTTGTGAATCAATCATTCTACTGCGAGCAGTGGCTCCCACATCCTTCCGGTATGCTGGGCAAAGATCTAGGGGAGAAAGGGGAGACTGTCCCATAGCATCCATCTTAGTCAACAATAAGAACAATTAACATGCTACACACAAAACCAAGAGCACATCAAAACAAACTTGGCCCCAAGAGACAACCAACAAAGTTCCAAAAACAATGACAGCCTGATGTGCTCTGTGGGGAGCGACCCTCCAGGCTCAGTCACACCAAAAACCATCCAGACTCCAGGCTCTCTGTCCTCAACTAAACAGACTGGGAGTGGGGAATGGGGGGGGTTTCCACATCCCCGTTAAAGGGGAACCCGGGATGAGCCCCCAAATGTGCAAGACCCCCAAGCAAGACCACCACAGAGTCAATATCTGATGCAAACACACAGAGGTTTTCTTTTAATAAGCAAGCCTGGGGCTTGGTCCATATTCCAAATACTCAACACAGCAGGTGGAGGAGGACGGCCCTGAACACTCATTTTAAGGGGTTTATATTGTGAGACCCTTACTCTATTCCCTAAGATGAAGAAGAAGGCTTAGACAAAAATATCTTAATATAGATAGACCCAGGCCAGTTTCAAGCTTCCAGAAATGATGGTGCCAGCCCCAGGAACTTAAAAGTACAGCCATCTGGTAGCAACTAATTAACAAAAGAGTGCCCCAAATGCCGGACAAAAGCCAGGCCATTTGGCGGTGACTGATCAACCATGGCGCTGGATGTTCCAACGCCAGAGATGGCACTTCTCAACTCCAGAGATGGGCTGTAAAAGTTCTAACAGAACAAACGGACAAACTAAAATAACACGGAGGCCCGGGAAGATTTAGCCAGTTAGAATTGTACCGGTACTAACGCCCCCACAACCTGGAGGGACTCGTGGTTTTCACCTTTAAAAAGCCAGCCTCACAGAGAAAGAGCAACTCCTCCCTGCCTCACTGCGAGTGAGTGCTTGAGATGAGTTCCCTGTCACACGACTTGTAACGGAAATAAACCTTGCTTTTGCATTCTGGACATCCTTGGTCTTTGGTGGTCTCTCTGGGGTGTTTTTGGCATAACAATATAGGAAAGGTTTACATCCAGAGAGTTACATATCTTGGGATTGGACAAGGGGGCTAGGGGTGAGGCAGTTCTTTGAAGTTACTGCTGAACTATAAGCATGAGGTTACTGATGGCTAACAGGATGCATGATATCTACAGAGACATACATTTTTTTACTTCCTATGTCCTGCTTTTGCTGAACCCAGGATATATACATTCAGATTTATTGTTCCAGTCCTATTTTCCCATAAGTTCAATTTCTGGTCAGTTGAGTCCATTACTCCCCATACCCTGTTTTGCCAAGTCCAGGATATATAGATTTATTATTCCACCTTATCTTCCCATGTGCTCAACTTCTGGTCAGTTCTAAAACTGCTGGTCAGCAAATACCTTTGTAGGGGGAGCATCTCTCAAGATGGCTACTGATTTTTCCCTTTCAACTTCCATGTGTGGGGACATAATGCGAGAAATCCACAGAGTCTGCTTAAAGGGTAAAGGAATTTATTAGGAAAGGAAAACTCACTAGACAGAACAGAGGAATTGTCACAGGATCCTGGAAGGCTGAGGTACAGTCCCAGGCTGTTCCTGACGCCTGAGTCAGTCCCTGAGTCCAAGACCATGAGGCCTTAAGGGTAGCCCTGAGGCCATGCCCCAGGGGCAGGTACTTCAAGGTCATAGGCAGGTAGAACCTGCTACATCTCTAGGGCTGCATTTTAGAGTCGTAGATAGAACAGATATCCACTACAGGGACATGTCCTGGATGGTTTTGGAAAAGGAGAAAAATATTAACAGTTAGAGATTGTGAGAGAAGGACCCATGTTCTCAGGCTCCTGATGAGCCACTCAAGCTTGTGACCGCTAACCCCTGACAGGAGAGCTGCGCCATCTTGCATCCCTCAGCGCTCTCCAGTGACTAAGGAGGCACACTGGGAGCGCAGGTACGCAGTGCCCATAGAGGTGGACAGTGGATCCTGCAGAGGGAGAAAGTGAGCGCTCAGATCATCCAGGAGAAGTAGTGAAGTAACAGTCCTCCAGGAATAATACAGCAGTAATAATATAGTAATGATATATAATGTATAATATAGGAATAATAATATGGTTTTTTTTGAGATAGGGTTTCTCTGTGTAGCTTTGTGCCTTTCCTGGAACTCACTCTGTAGACCAGGCTGGCCTCAAGGTCACAGAGATCCACCTGACTCTGCCTCCCGAGTGCTGGGATTAAAGGTGTACGCCACCATTGCCCAGCAAGTATGCTTATTTTTTAAGGGTATTATTAAAGAAAGTATTTCAAATAAAGGCCCCAAAATCTCGGAATGTAGCTCAGTAGTAGAGTATTTGCCTAGAATCTTCAAGGTCCTAGGTTCAATTCCCAGCACAATAAAATAAAAATAAAAAAGTTGAAGATAGGACATTCCGCAGAGTTCAATTGCCATGCATTTGCCCAAAGTAGGCTTAGTGGGTCACAGGGGGCATGGAGAGTAAGGGATTGTCACTTAAAGTTCGGGTCAGCATTGCTCCCTTAAGGTAGCAGGCCAATGTATCTCATCTAAATCCATTCTCTTATTATAATTTTAGAAGTAGCTTAATAACTAAATAAGCCAAGAAGAATTAAAACTAATCCTTGGGCTATAGAATTTTTGTTTTTACAAAATTTAAAATTAAGAGAACATTCTCAGGGGCTAGGGTGATGGCTGGGTAGGTAAAGTACTTCCTGCACAGGTCTCCAGCATGCACATAATGGGCTGGGTGTGGCAGTGCATACCTGTGATCTCAGTGCTGGGAGGTGGAGTCAGGAGGATCCCAGAGGCTCACCAGACAGACAGACAGACAGACAGACAGACAGACTAGGTAATCTGCCTGGTGCCCAAAGTCCAGAAGAGGTACCTGTGGAGGCCGGAAAGGGGTGTGTGATTTCTGCAATTAGGTACAGTTGGAGTTGCAGACTCCAGTTGTGAGCTGCTGTGTGGATGCTGGAAAGGAACCAGATCATCAGCCACAGCCAGCTCTTAACTGCTGAACCACGTCTCCAGCCCACTCACTCCATTTAAATGTTGGAATCATTAAGGACACGGTAGCAAATATCTGTGATCCCAGCACTTGGGAAGCAAAGGCAGGGAGAGCCGGTGTTCTAAGTTATCCTTGGCTACAGAGCAGATGTGAGGCTTTGTCCAAGAAAGGAAAGAAGGGAGGGAGGGAGGGAAGGGGAAGGAGGGGAGAAGTAAAAATAAACAACAAAAGGGAAAAAAAGGCATTGGGAGTAGTGAGGCAATCACTCGGGAGGCAGAGGCAGGAGGACCAAGAACTATATAGTGAGTTCAAGGTCAGCCTTGGCTACAGGAGACTGTGGGAAGCCAGACTGACCCAAAATGTTCTCAGAGGCCCTGATGACAGGACAAAGGTCCTTGTCCAGGACCAGACTTGGCAAGGCTGGTCTGAGGCTGGGGCCAGGGCCTCAGATAAGTCAGGGTTCTGGTTTCTGAGGACCAACTCTTCCCTCTGGGCTGTGGTCATCTATCCCAATGCCACTGTGTCTGCGGCATCCTGCGCTTGCCTTCTGGCTTAGCTCTCTGCTGACCTTGGCCTGCAAATAGTATATATGCCGCTGTGCTTCTGAATAAACTGGCTTGACGTAAGTCATCCGCTTCCACAAGACCTCCTGGTCTCAGCTATTGCTCTTGCCTTCTCTGTTTCTCATCTCTGGTCCTCCCACTCAACACCTGGCCATTCAGGACCCTTATTCCTGCAGGTTCAGGTCAGGAGACCCTGTCTTAAAATAAACAAAGGAATCAATATTTTAGGGCTCTAAATAAACACGTATAAAGTAGTAACTCCAAGCAAAAAGGGTAAAAAGTAAGGCAACCCAAGTATGAACTGAAGGACCCAGTGCCATGGTGGACCATAATAAGATGACCAAAACTATATACCTATTTCTCATCCCACACAGGAGAATTTCACATGAAGAGATGGATTCAACTTCACTGCATACATACTGACACCACTAAAACTGAACGTTTTAAATGGACCAAAGTTGAACAAAAATAATGTGTTAAACACAATGATTCATGGGAGCTGGCAAAGAGGACAGATGGATTTTTTTCCCCTCTTTCATTTTCAAATCATTTGAAAGTCATAACTTTGAAATTATGCAAATGATAAATCACTACTTATGAAAAATTCTATGGAGTAGTAAAATGATAAGAATCATAAAATAAATATTTTAACACCTTGCTATATATCTATTCATGAGCCTGGAAAGGCTTGGAAAATGCCTTTTCTTTTTTTTTTTTTTTTTTTTTGGTTTTTCGAGACAGGGTTTCTCTGTGTAGCTTTGCACCTTTCCTGGAACTCACTTGGTAGCCCAGGCTGGCCTCGAACTCACAGAGATCCGCCTGGCTCTGCCTCCCGAGTGCTGGGATTAAGGGCGTGCGCCACCACCGCCTGGCGGAAAATACCATTATTAATAAAGATAAAAGTAGTCAATCAAACTTGCACAGCAGAATCACCTGCTGAAGTGGCCATTCTCACTGATCCCTGCAGCTCGATCTCACTGGCGGTACTCAATACCATGTTACAAAGGAGCTTTCCAGTGGACTTTGTGATGAAAAGGAGACAGGAAAATAGGTTAGACTGTGAAAGGTTGGTGGGGCAGAAGTGCTCACTGTCACCTGAACTTGAACATGAGAAACCAGCCAGCAGTGCTACCCAGAGTCAGTTTGCTGTATGGTGAAAGAAAAATGAAAAAAAAAAGGAAGGACATGACTACTCCTAGGTATGGTGGAGGAGGAGGTTTATTGTTGTCTTAGTTTGAGTTTCTATTGTTGTGAAGAGACACCATGACCGTGGCAACTTATAATGGAAAACATTTACTGGTACTGGCTTACTGTTTCAGTGGTTTGGTCCATTATCATCATGGCAGGAAGCACGGTGGCATGCAGGCAGACGTGGTGCTGAGAGGTAGCTGAGAGTTCTACACCTGGATCCTGGATCCACAAGTAGCAAGAAGAGAATGCCACACTGGGACTGGCTTGAGCATGTGAGACCTCAAACACGCCCCCAGTGACACACTTCCTCCAACAAGTTCACACCTCCTAATAGTGCCACTCCCTATGGGCCTATAGAGACCATTTTCATTCAAACCACCACAATTGTTAAAGCTAAAAGGGAGAGCAGAGCCAGAGGCAGGGATATCTGGGAGAGTCCATGGTGGACATGACCCTGAGTTGGGCCATGTGGGGAGAAGGGAGAGTGGAAAGGAGAGAGCCAGACCAATAGGCCAGGAGAGTAAAGGGTAGATCAAAAAAGAGCCAGGTAACCCCAAATGGGATGCTGGGAGAACCTGGTGGCCAGATCTGCTTTGATATGTTAAATAGGCATCTCAGTTTGCCATTTGACCCAGGTTTGAGACCTAACATCTAATCTTTTTCATTGATAATAAATGATAAGGGGCAACACAATCTTTTCTATGACTACTTCTTGTTGACATTGGGACATCACTGTTAAGGACCCAAGAGAGCTGGAATGCAGGCTAAAGTGGAAGAGCAGGCTGTTTCATTTTCTGTGAGACCATCTGGGGCTAGGAAAGTTCAGGCCTTGTTGGAGCATTCTATGAGGCTAGACCACCTGGGGCTAGTCACTTTGGAGCTGTCTAGGACTCAAAGGCTCAGGCTGGTTGGAAATTCCATCAGAATCACCTAGGGCTGGTGAGTTTGGAGCAGTTTGCAGTCTTTAATTGATTGGAAATACACTGGAACAGATACATATTAGGGACAGAAGTTAAAGCTAAAGAGTTTGGGGGAAATTTCTATTGTAGCATGAATCTTAAAGGTACTTACTAATAAAATCAAACCTGAGGCCAGTTATTGGGGTGAATGCTGGAAGATCAGAGAAGCAGAACAAGCCACAGTTACCTCACCTCGCCAGTTCCTCAACTGATCCTGTTTCCTCAGACTGGAAGCCTCTGAGTCCTTATCCAAATGAATCTCAGATGAACTGCTTCTCAAAAGCCTGAATGCTTAACCATCCTAGTTCCTGGTTTTCATGCCTTATATACCTTTCTGCTTTCTATCATTACTTCCTGGGATTAAAGGAGTGAGTCACCATGCCTGGCTATTTCCAGTGTGGCCTTGAACTCACAGAGATCCATGCCTCCAGAAAGCTAGGCTTAAAGGTGTGAGTGCCACTATTTTCTAGCCTCTGTATCTAGTGGCTGTTCTGTTCTCTGACCCCAGATAAGTTTATTAGGGTGCCCAATATTTTGGGGAACACAATACCATCACATTCCATCTTGGGTATATATTTGAAACTTCCAGGTCCATGGTTCTATTGTTGGGAGAGGGGGTACCAAGACCAGGGGAGAGAGAGAATGAGAGAATGCACTCTCAGTAATAGGCAGGTGGGGAAACAGGCTGTTGATTGACAGTACTTGTCTGATGTCCATTTGACCTGTGAGAAATGGATCCACATGGATTCCTTGAAGTTTACATGCATTTTTTTAAGTTTATAAAAAGAGATAAAAATTTTAGATATGTTAACATTACTGTTGTTTGTAATCTGTACTGAAATCCACATTGTAGAAAAGGCAGTAGATTTGTGAGTCATAATAAAAGTTTGGGAACTCAAAAATGATTTGGGGTTAAAAGCACCTGTGAGTTTACCTCCTTTCAGAATCTGGTAGCAAGGTAAACTGTTTGTCTTTCTCAGCTGGAGACCTAGTAGCTCTAGGAAAGTGAGGCCTGAGGCCTAATTTTTACATATGAGGAGAAGGCAGTTGTAGCCTTTGGAGGAGGAGCTGGCATGCTTGCTGCTGTTAAAGCTACAGTTAGCCATCAATATCATCAGAGATCTGAGAAGGATAAATTATAGCAGGAGGTATAATCTAAATAGTATATGCATCAACGAAGATGACAGAAACTTACCCAATACCCAGATGGTTGCCCTAGGCTCCCATGGTGTCGATGACTTCATTGGGGACAGTGGTCAGTCTTCAGTTGTCACATAGAGCAGCATTGGCCTTCAACTGCCAGATCCAGGTCTGAGAGATGTTCCTGTGGAGAAGGAACTTGGGAAAACTGACCTAACTGTGACCAGGCAGAGTCAACCCAACAACTTGGGCAGACACCTGGTGGCAAGTGAGTCATGGGGCAGTTCAGATATGTTAGCATTACCATTGTTTGTATTCTGTACTGAAATCCTCATCATAGAAAAGTGGTTAGTGTTACCACGGTTCAGGTGGAGTCATCATGCCCCGTATATCTTCTTTGGAGACCTTAGGGTTCCCTGTCTATTATGGGAAGCTTTTTTTATGAAACATTTTAATTCAGCAGATCTTTAAAGAGTTTGAAGACCAGCTATTTATTAACTATACATGATTTTAAGCTTAACCTTGAAAACACATTAAGATTTCTTAATGATAGCAGTTTAAGTTAGTAGCTTTTATTAAGACTAGGATTTTACAGATTTATCCCTGTTCATTTTCAGCTTTAAAACTTTGAGTTGAAGATTTAATTGAAGATCCTCCAGCATCAAAATAAAACATTACACCACAAATACAGTTCATAGGGAGACTGGAAACTTTTCCAACCCATTTATAGTACATCATTACAGAATATCACAATGTTTTGTATGACTTAGTTTGTCCAAATAGCTAAAGCATAACAAAACAAGCAAAGACAAAGATACTAGACAAATATTACTATAAACCTGAGTAGACCTTGGGACTTTATGAATCTTATTTATCAAACAAATGTTGTTTCTTATCTAAATTTTCTAGAAGCTAGGTGTTGAACAGTTAACAAAGATATAAGCACTTAGGTGTGAATCTCTAGCTTTTGTCAATCTGAGTAGACCTTTATAACCTTAAATTTTTATCATCATACAAAAACCCATACCAATCCAAAATATTTTAGAGACCTCTTGTTTCCTTAGTCTAAAGAGAGATACAATGATAAACTAAGGGCTCAGTAGGACTGAGAAGTTTTATAGATGTTGCCTCAGCTGTTTTATACCGTGTGGTCATCTTGATGGCAAAGTTATATGGCACGTACTCTTTAACCTTAGTAAGATGACTGCCAGTCACATGGCTGCTTCCATCCTGATGAGGTCATCAACCAACATGGTTGGTATTTTAAAACACCTGTTTTCCTAGTAGACCTATTTTTTAAATGAGAGTTGAATTCAAGTTATATATACAGTATATTCTAAACAAGAGATGAATCACATATATAGTATGTTATAGCAAATTTAGATTACCCAGTTGTCCCGACCAGCGGGATCTTCAGCAGAGACCCTAGAAGGGGGAATGGCGAATGAAAGGGACAAGAGACACAAAGAACTGACAGCAAGACAGTATTCTGATCAAGCTGCAAAATTTTATTTTTCTCAGATGGGTTTTATAGTAAGCAGACCAGGAAACTTTCTTTGGGAAAAGATCAGGGGACTGCTGAGTTCCAAGCAACCCAATCAAGCAACCCAACCACAAAACATTGTTACTAATGGTCAGTGTAGCAGAAAGATAAAGAAATGTTAAGGTATTTTCTAACAACTCAGGACTTGTCCAGGCATGTCAAAAATTTCTGGTTAGTGGCTCAGCTCAGTTCCGGAGAACAGAAACTTAACTCAGGCAGGCAATGTGGCATGGCTCTTACAATTGTCCTAGGCACCCATGTATAGATTTTAAATTATAAGTCTTATGTTATAAGTTTAAAGCCAAATTTTGTGACAGATTTTATAGATTTTTTTTAAACCATACCCAATGAATTTACAAATTCTCAGACAGAGTTTACAGCATAGGTTTAAGAGATTTTTTTTTTTTTTTTTTGAGAGCAGGGCTCAGAGAAATTGTAGAGAGAAAAGATTTTTCAGAGTGGGAAGTAGAACCTTATGAGAGACTTTGGAAGTGTAGAGCAGAGGAGGGTTAGATATAAGACATTTGAGACGATTTATTTGTGGCTGGCAGGCGTCACGATTTGTATTTGGAAGTCAAGTGTGCCGATTTTCGGCCCTTGATCTGTACTGAGGCCAAGCTGTTTGTCATCCAGGCAGGGAGAGGGGACGGAAAATGAAACTGCACCGGAGAGAAGTTCGATAAGCTACAAGAGAGAGCACAGGAGGCTCAGACAGGGCTTAGAGGGGCTGCAGGACAGCAGCAGGAGCTGAGCAGAGCGCTGGATGGGCTTGAGGAAGCTGCACTGCAGGCGGGAGCCTAGAGATAGCGTAGTGGGACTGCAGACCCTAGGGGAGGCAAGAGAAGTAGCAGAGGTGGATAAAGGGGCCTTGTGACAAGAATCTCCATCCAGGGCGTCCCCAAGCAGAATGGGAAACTTGTTAAAAAAAAACATTCCAAATCACACAGGAAAGGAATCCCCTCCCACGTGACTGGGACTCAAGCAGGGTGAGAGGAGCCCCAGGCACACCAGTGTGGCTTCTGAAGTAATGCAGACAAAGCAGGCGGCTGGGATGACCCTTATCCAGAAGAGGGAGATGAGAGCAGGGGGAAGGGAGACAGTAAGTGTCTTTAGTAGAGATATCCAGATAGCTGTAGCAGGTCAGAGCCAAGAGATGGGAGGCAAGGGCCCAGGCGGGCGCCTGGAGGGTGTGGAAGGCTCTAGGAACCAGAGAGTCACTTACGACACAGACAAGGAAAGGACTGTGGAGGGCAGAAGCAGCTGAGAAGGCAGACTCTAGAATTTGGGGTCAAATTTGACAGATGGCTGAAGCCAGCAGAAACAAATGACCCATACATACCTCAGGAGAGTCAGAACAGAGGCGTGGTTCGGATTGGCTGAGTTCCTTGGAAGGGAACTCATATATGCCAGTCCCAGGTTTCAGCACCAGATGAATGAAAAAAAGAAAGAAAAAAGGAAAGGCGTGGCTGTTCCTAGGTGTGGTGGAGGAGAAGGTTTATCGTAGATAAAAGGGAGCGTGTAGCCAGAGGCAGAGACATCTGGGAGAGTCCAGAGTGGACATGACTCTGAGCCAGGCTATGTGAGGAGAAGGGGGAGGGGAGAGGGGAAGCCAGACCAAGAGGCCAGGAGAGTAAAGGGTAGACAAAAAGAGCCAGGTAACCAAAATGGCTAGCTTACATAGAGAAGGGCAGCCCAGTCCCTGGGCTGGAGAAGGTTAGGATAGGGAGTAGGGTATGCCAGCTGTCTTAGTCAGGGTTTCTGTCGCTGTGAAGAGACACAATGACCATGGCAACTTTTATAAAGAAAACATTTAATTGGGCCTGGCTTACAGTTCAAAGGTTCAGTCTGTTATCATCACGGCAGGGAGCATGGTGGCATGCAGGCAGACATGGTGCTGGCTACATCTTGATCAGAAGGCAACAGGAAGTGTACTGAGAGGTGTCCTGAGCATAGGAAACCTCAAACCACGTCCCAACAGTGAAACACTTCCTCCAACAAGGCTATACCCAGTCCAACAAAGCCACACCTCCTAATAGGGCCACTCCCTATGAGCTTATGGGGGCCAACTATATTCAAACTACCACGTCAGCCATACTCTGTAACAGGTAGGGACTGAAGGATGCTGGGAGAACCTGGCAGCAAGGTCCACTTTGGTGTGTTAAATAGGCACCTCAGCCATTTGTCCCAGGTTTGAGACCTAACAGTTGGACCATAAAACTTCCTGTTCAGTGTAGGAATTAAGCTATAAATTCTGGATGATGCAGCAACTGACAGCCCTGACGCACTTGGCTGAGAGGATGTCACTGCCTCTGGGGAGAGGGGCTAACGCCTGTGACCATCATCATTTACCATTTTCAATGGGATCTTTTTAAAAGAAAGACCTGTCATACAGTCCATATTTATGAATGCTTTGGGATCAAAGTGTGAAGCCTATGAATCCTAGAGATCAAATGCTTCCCTAGATTTCAAATTTGTCATGAAGATACTTATAAATAAAGCTTTACAGTCCTAAAAAAAAAAAAAAAAAAAAAGACTTGGGCATTCAGCTAGGCAGTAGTAGAGCACTTCCATAGTATGTGCCAGGCCCTCGGTTCAATTCCTAGCAGGAAAAAAAACAAATCACAAGCAGAACCAAAGTCATCTCACAGCCGTGCTGCAGAAAGGGTAACCAGAAAGACGAGCGTGCAGGCAGAGTGCGCCGTCAAGGCAGCTGACACCCAGCTGGTCGAGGACATTTCTCCCCAGCAAGTGCAGGATCACATCAGTTAACCCCTTGACTACAGTCAAGACTTGTAAACATCTGTCACCAAAACCTGTAAGCATCTGTCCTCATGAGAGGCTATTGTTTTCTACATAGTTCAATAGGCAGTGTTTGAAAGGCTCTAATTCTTCAGTTGAAACTTGGCTGGTTTGGGGCTGCTCTCTCATCAGGCAGCCGACAGGGCTGAAGCTGTAGGCTCGCATCCCTCTGACTGGTGCTGGCAGCAGCACTGATGGCGACTGCTGGTTCTGCCTCAATTCTACAGTTAGAGAGAGAACGCTTATGAACTCATAGCTAACCGCTCATTTAGGAAACAAATTTTGAAAAAGTTAGGGACCCTGGACATGGAGGGTTCCTGTAAGCCCGGTACTAGGGAGTCAGGGGCAGGGGGATGACCAACATGAGGCCCCAACTCGAAAACAAAACAAAAGAAACAAACAACAAAACAAACAAACAAAAGATCTGATTGGCTTCAAACGCCACACTTCCAAGTTGTCCTTCCACCATGTCACCCTCAGAAATGACAAAGCAAACTGTCTTTTCAATACACCTTAGACTTCAGTCTCCAAGCACTAACAAGTTAAAAATCCTGAGCTGTAGCTGGGCGTGGAGGAATATGCCTACAGCAAATCAGACAGCAGAGGGGTAAGTGGGCTGCAAGGTCAAAGTCAGCCTGGGCTGTGGGACTTCGGCTCCCGCTGAGGCGGTTCAGGTTAAGGGGAGACTTCTCTTGCAGGCCCTTGGGGATGAGCATCTGTGTAAACATGAAGGGGTTCACCTCTGACTCTGGCTCCTTGTCAGGGTCTTGATTGCTCAGGACAGCTGCAAGACAGGGATCAAGACTCAAGCACAGAAGCCAGGTGGTGGTGGCGCACACCTTTAATCCCAGCACTCGGGAGGCAGAGGCAGGCGGACCTTTGTAAATTCAAGGCCAGCCTGGTCTACAGAACGAGTTCCAGGAAAGGCACAAAGCTACAGAGAAACCCTGTCTTGAAAAACAAACAAACAACAACAAAAAAAAAACCTCAAGCACAGAACAGAAGCAGGCTCCTCAAAATCTTTCATTAAGATAATCTTAAAATCATTATCATTCACAAGCATTTTGTGCATGAAAAACAGGTTTGCATTTAGCCTTACAGTATTATGAATCTGCCCAATTAGCATAAAATAATTTTACAAAAAATAATGTACACCTGTGTGTCAGACAACTGTTTTACAACTCATTTTTTTAGGGGGAGGGATGCAGGTTATCAAATTCAGGGCCTGGGATTAAAGGCATTCACCACATCTAAATTACTATGTTTAATTTTGAGATCTGTGATTTGAGAAAAAAAAAATCTAAGCAATTTGTCCAGTCAACTGTAGACTTGGGCCGTGGAGGTCTAAGAACAGATCCAAAACAGCCCCCAAAGCTCAAGGGTGTCACAGAGCTCAGAGTGACCAGCCAAAGAAGAAAGGGAGTTAAAATCGAGAAAAAAACAAACAAACAAACAAACAAAAAAAACCTTCTAAAACCAGAAACCAGCCGGGCGGTGGTGGCGCACGCCTTTAATCCCAGCACTCGGGAGGCAGAGGCAGGCGGATCTTTGTTCTTTGTGAGTTCGAGGCCAGCCTGGTCTACAGAGCAAGATCCAGGAACGGGGGCAAAGCTACACAGAGAAACCCTGTCTCGGAAAAAAAAAAAAAAAAAAAAAAAAAAAAAAAACAGAAACCAAAAGAACACCTCCAAGAGATGCACAGAGGATAAGGGAGAAGTGCTCAGACAAGCAGACCAGGCAGCTTCCAGCGCAGTCCTGAGGACAGCACCAGAGCCACAGCTGATAGTGAGACCCTCCGGCACACACCTGGGCACACTCCTGGAGCACACACACCTGGGCACACTCCTGGAGCATCCCAGCATCCCAAAGTCAGCTAGGGAGAATGAGGAACAGTGGGAGGGGTGGCTGGCTTTGTTTTTGTCCTGGTTTTGCTGGATTTCAATTCTTGAACATATGTGTCAAAAAAAAGTATTGTCATTTTAAAGGTCTCTTCCTTTATGTCAAATATGCTTTAAGTTATTTATTGAATGAAGAGAAAGGAAAGGGTGTTGAAAGGTGAAACATGTTCGTTAACAGTTTTCTTCCGAGTTCTGGCAGACCTCGTGACTTTACGTGTCTGTTCCAAGAAATACAGTTGAAGCTTAAACATACATTCCTTTATTCCGAGTGCCCTTTTACTTACAGATATATTATTTTACTTTTTTTTTTTTTTTTTTTTTTTTTGGTTTTTCAAGACAGGGTTTCTCTGTATAGCTTTGCGCCTTTCCTGGATCTCGCTCTGTAGACCAGGCTGGCCTCGAACTCACAGAGATCCGCCTGCCTCTGCCTCCCGAGTGCTGGGATTAAAGGCGTGCGCCACCACCGCCCGGCCATTACTTTTTAAAACTATGATTAACTGGTCATAGATTACAATCTAAAAACATTCTATAGTAAGATCAATATAAATAATTATAAAGAATTATGAATAATTTTAAAATAAATAACTACACCTTAATGATGGTTATCTAATTATGTGGCATTTAAAAAATGTTTTCTCATTAAAATTTTGGAGAACTTTTCAATTTTCATTAATGTAAATTTCTCTACTTCTTCAAATACCTAGAACATGAATTCTAATGATCTGAAGGTGGACAGTGTTTGAAATGAAAATGGATATCAATTTATAATGGTTTATTTTCCTTGGTATTTTGTCATAGCAACAGAGAGAGTCACTGATACGGAGGATTTTATTACCCTGAGTGCTGCCTAAGGGACCCAGATGAATTATCACCCTAACCTAATCTTGTTTATCTTGGAGAGAGAGCATGTGTAGGCCAGAGTTCCCTCAGGAAGGCTGGCAAAACTGGCTGAATCCAAGATAGCTGCCAGAGCAATGTTACACAACCTCTCACCTCATTATCATGCCATCGGCATGGTAAAGAACAATGGTCTTAGTGCCAGGACAGTTGACAAATGTCATATGCTGATTGGAAGGAACAGTAACAGGAGCAAAAAGAGGTGGTGCCTGGATTTCTGGAAAGCCTCCACTCCACAGGGCCCCTGCTGTGGAGTCATCCTTTTGTTTACTGTGATATATATATTACTCTCATTGGTTAGTAAAGAACTGACTGGTGGACGGCTCGGCAGGATTTTCAGGGCAGAGAGAGCACTGGGAAGAAGGGTGAGATCTGAGGAGATGCCATGAGACATAGAGTGAGCAGGATGGGAAGTATGTACATGCGGTAAAGGAGCCTCAGGGCAGTACATAGATTAATAGAAATGGGTAAAATTGCCGGGCGGTGGTGGCGCACGCCTTTAATCCCAGCACTCGGGAGGCAGAGGCAGGCGGATCTCTGTGAGTTCGAGGCCAGCCTGGGCTACCAAGTGAGTTCCAGAAAAGGCGCAAAGCTACACAGAGAAACCCTGTCTCGAAAAACCAAAAAAAAAAAAAAAAAAAAAAAATGGGTAAAATTAAGTTATAAGAGCTAGCTATAAAGAAGTCTAAGCTCTCGGCCAAGCGTTCATAATTAACATTAAGTCTCTGTGTGGTTATTTGGGAATTGACCGGAGGGATAGAAAAGTCCACCTACGGACCCCAACTCACACTGACAGATCAAATCTTCCCATGGAAACCCCTGAAGCCAAACAGCCATCCCGGGGAGATGGCTCAGCAGTTAAGAGCACTTGCTGCACTTGAAGAGGACTGGGGTTCCATTCCCAGATCCCACTTAGTGGTTCACAACTGCCTGAGCTTCTACCCGGTCTGTAGAGGGTTATACTGATACAGGGTGTCATATGTCATCCTAGGAAAGAATGGGAGCGGGAAGGTGAGCACGGCCAAGGACATGTCACATTCAGACTTGAGGAGGGACAGGGAGAGGTTTCCGAAGCCTTGAAGAGGAGGGTGTGAACAGTCTCAGAGTGCCAAAAGCCGAGCACTAGGAGGCCACAGAGCACTGGCTAGACAGAGGTCCCCTGACAGGATAGGATGGTCGCACTGGGATGGCGGAGGCCACAGCACAGGCAGCACAGGCCGTGGAGAAGATGAAAGGTGGAGACAAACAGGAAGGACAGGACTCGGAGAACAGCCTGGCTGTGAAAGAATAAAATTCAGCCATGGCTAAGGGTGGGGTTTGGTTCCCACGGTGGAAGAGAGGAGACCCTGTCTACCCTCTAGTGGGAGTGATCCAGGAGAGAGATGAAGCTGGACCTAAGAGGTTAAGGGGGTCAACACGGAAAGAATGTCCTTGAAGAGGAGAGAGAGCAGGATGCCAAGCCCATGGAGGAGAAGACCTTCAACTGGAGCCTCAGCCATGATGCCCTGCTTCTCAGACACAAGGTAAGTGAAGACTCACTGGAGACTGGGTGGGAAAAGACAGGGTGATTGGCTTGGTTTTCCCTGTCCTTGCAGGAAACTGAAAGAAAAGGCAGAGGAAGAGGAAGAGGGGCATCTTGAGGTCTCAAGGAGAGCAGAGATGAGCTTTGACTCTGGGAATGGGAAAGTGGGTGCACAGGCCTGCCAGTGATCTGGGCTAGTGAGTGCACAGGCCTGCCAGTGATCTGGGCTAGTGAGTGCACAGGCCTGCCAGTGATCTGGGCTAGTGAGTGCACAGGCCTGCCAGTGATCTGGGCTAGTGAGTGCACAGGCCTGCCAGAGATCTGGGCTAGTGAGTGCACAGGCCTGCCAGTGATCTGGGCTAGTGAGTGCACAGGCCTGCCAGTGATCTGGGCTAGTGAGTGCACAGGCCTGCCAGTGATCTGGGCTAGTGAGTGCACAGGCCTGCCAGAGATCTGGGCTAGTGAGTGCACAGGCCTGCTGGAGATCTGGGCTAGTGAGTGCACAGGCCTGCCAGTGATCTGGGCTAGTGAGTGCACAGACCTGCTGGAGATCTGGCCTCTCAGCCAGCGTCCAGTGAGGCCAGCTAGCATGCCTCTGTTACTGTCCAGCTGCATGCCTCTGCTCCAGTACAGAAGGGTACAGCAGGGTCGCACACTAGAACACTGTGCTGGGGTAACTGTCCTACTTACATCTGTCCCTTACAAGGAAGATGGGTCCCTCTTTTTCCAGAGACCCAAGTCAGGGGGAAAACTCACTGAACAAGCAAAGTCTAAAAAAAGGTCAGTTGTTCTAAAAGACCTGCATTTTAGGTCTGTGTGATGTTTCATGTTGCTATTGCAGTGACCGATCCGTCCTGTAATGGGGTTCTGCATACGGGCCTCCAGCTCAGCATTGCTTCTGAGACAGCCTGAGGGAGGTACAAACACTTGATATCAGGGCCATTAACATATGGAGACTTGGGGGGTCTTCTTAGTGTGGGGCGAGCACCCCTTATGAAAAATGTGAGGGACCAGAAATGGTTTTGAATTCTGGATGTTTTAAAAGGTTTGAGATATTTGCACAGATATAATACGACATCTTTGGGGACGGAGCCCCGAACAAAATTTATTTATGTTTCAAATAGACAACTGATATCCACAGCCCAAAGGCTGTGTGTGTGTGTGTGTGTGTGTGTGTGTGTGTGTGTGTGTGTAGAAATAAGTTGGTGAATGAAACATAAAAACTCGTGACATAGATTTTTCCCACTTCCAGCATCTTTGTCAGTGATCCAAAAGTGCTGGATTTTGGAGGGTATGAGATTTCTGATTAGGGCTTTCAACACATAAAAGCTGATGTAGGTTTTTAAAGTGTTAACTATTAAACGCCATGTTTTTTAGCACCCCAAAATACTTACTGCTGATTGTTAGGCCCAAAGGAGACTCCATTTCCCAGAATTCCAAAAGGCAGAGTCCAAGTCCAAATTGGTATGAGTCACGATCCTTGCACATTTGGCTCCTACACCATCCAGCCCTTCCCTCTTCCTTCTATAGTTCAGCTCTTCTGGGGACAGCGACTTCCTGCCTCTTCCCTTCACCTCATATGAGCCACGTGTCTGTCTGCTGCACATCTCTGTAATATAACAGCGCAGACGCATCCATCCCGTCTATTTCTCCGTGTATTGTCCCCCACCTTTCCTAGAAAGCGCTCATGTTGTTTTTCCAGTATTTAGCTGAGAGTCTACCATGCCCATTGCTGGACTCACCCTTATTTCCTCTATGTCGCCTTTCTGGAGCTTTTCTCTGAAATGTTGATGTTTCCAGGACAGGCGGTGGTGGCGCATGCCTTTAATCCCAGCACTTGGGAGGCAGAGCCAGGCGGATCTCTGTGAGTTCGAGGCCAGCCTGGGCTACCAAGTGAGTCCCAGGAAAGGCGCAAAGCTACACAGAGAAACCCTGTCTCGAAAAACAAAAAAAAAAAAAAAAAAAAAAAAGACAGTCTTCCTCATAAAGTCCTTCGCATCAGAAACAAGCAGTCACAATGCAGAAAGTGTGCCTTGGTCTGAACAGAAGGACTTGAGTCTTGAAAAGCAACTTCTAGCAAAATGGCACCAAGACAGAACGTTCTTTGATTATAGCTTCACCAGTCAAGCAGTTTTGAATTGGGACCAATATCATGGTCTATCACAAATAAGTGTAAATGTCCTGTGTGGTTTAGAAAGGGAAGTTTTAAGGTTGGGTTTTTAGCTAAGTGGTGATGGGCTTGCCAAGAATGCACAGGCTCCAGGGCCCTTCTATGCCGTTGAGAAAGAGCAACACAACAGTATGGATGGGGTTCTGAAAGAAAAAACCAATGGTTTCTCCCCCGTGATCATACTTCTCTCTCTCTTTTAAAAATAGCAGCATTTCTCTTCTGGCTTATTCCGAGTGCTACTTCAATCACACATTCACTCTCAAAAGGAAAAGAAAAACAACCTCTAGGAAATGGGGTGAGAATAGATTACAACTTACAAAATTGACGCTTAAAATAAATCACCAAAGAAAATCAGGGGACGGCTGGCAAGATGGCTCAGTGGGAAAAGGCAAACATGCACAACAAATACATAAATAAATAAACGTAAGAAAACAGGGGAGAGCTTGATGAGTTGGCATGGGCCTATCATCCTAGTACTTTGGTAGCTGAGGCAGGAGGATTTGAAGTCCTAGGCCAGCAGGGGCTATCTGGTGAGTCTCTGCCTCAAAACAGACAGACAGATCTAGGTGTAGTGGTGCACAGCTTTGATCCCAGCATTTGGGAGGCTAGGCTAGGGAGACCAACCACTTCTGAGACCAGCCTGAGTTACACAGTAAGGTCCAGGCCAGCCAGGGTAACAGCAAGATCCTGTCTCAAAAACCAAGAAGGAAGGAGGAGAGGGAAGGAGGCAGGGAGTAGATGAGGGAGTAATGTTTTCCAGCCAAGATTAAAAAGACAAGAAACAAAGCTTTGACTTCTAAACTGCTTATGTAAGAAAACATTTTGGAGTTAGACATGGCAGTTCACTCTTACATCCCAGGACCTGGGAGGCTGAGGAAAGAGGATTAGCAAAGGCTAGCCTAGTGAGTTTTAGGTCAAGCTGGGTGCAGTGACTCCGTCTCCAAAAACAAACAAAAGAAGGCAAACATTTAGACTATGAGGGAAATAAGGGGCCTAAAGGGGGGGTGGGGAGGGCAACATGGGGTTATGGGTGGAAGGGGGGAGAGAAGGCATTGCTTGTTTAATGTTATATAAGGAATCTCTATTTAAAAACATGTATGTATGCACATGTGACATAAAACCAGAAAGGAAGCTATGGGGGAGGGGATCAGTGAGAGGAAGAAGGGAGGGGAAGGGCAGTGGGGGCGTAACATGAGCAAAACACAATGATGGACATGCATAAAATATCACAGTTAAACCCGTTATCTTATACACTAACCAAAAAGTTTAACTGGAAAAAAAGCAGAAGAGGAAAAAAATTACAAATATCTCAATAAAGGGACTGGAGAGATGGCTCAGTGGTTAAGCACATTTGCTCCTCTTACAGAGGACCTAAGTTCAGTTCCCAGCACCCACATCAGATGGCTCACCAATGTCTGTAACTCCAGCTCCAGTGTATCTGACGCCCTCTTCTGGTCTCCATGGGCACTGCATACACAAGGCCGACATTCACACAGACATATACACGTAATTTTTTTTTAATTTAAAGTCCCAAACTTCAGTGGAAAACGGTAATGAGAATACTAATTTTTTTAAATCAAAGATTAAGAAAAAAGGAAGAAAAAACTATAAATGTGTGTATATCTATTTACACATCTACACATATTCATTGAAAATTCTAAGGGAGCCATATTTGTAATGTGCACATTCAATTAAGTTTCAAGCTAATTAGGATAATTAAATAATAAACTGCTCTCTGAATATCATGTGATTAAGAAACAACTAACTACAAATATTCTGTCATCCTTACTAAATTACCCAATTGTACCTCATGATGCCCCCCACCCACAATACCAGCACCTGGGAGATGAAGGCTGGAAGGTCGGAAGTTCAAGGTCATCCTTAGCTACAGAGTGAGTTAGAGGCCAGCCTAACCAACACTGAGACCCTGTCTTCTTCCTGTTTTCCTTCCCTTCCTCCCTCCCTCCCTCCCTCCCTCCTTCCTTCCTTATCATTCTATAGCCATTATATAGTTCAGACTGTGAAGTTCTGATTCTCCTGCCTCCACACCCCAAGTGCCGAGAGGGCAGACAGGTGCCATCATATCCAGCGGCATTCGGTGCTGCGGAGGGAACTCAGTCAGGTGAATCAAGCATTCTACCAACTGTGCTAGAAAACAAAGAAAGGAGCTAGATTGACTCACTGGTTAAAAGCTCTGGCTGCTCTCCCAGGGGATTCAGGCTCCCTTCCCAGCACCCACATGGCAGCTTACAGTCATCTGAACTCCAGTTCCAGGAGAACCTGACACCATCTTCTGGCCTCTGGCACCAGGCATGCGTGCAGCGCACAGACACAGGCGAAACACCCTTACACATCAAATTAAAAGTAACCAAGTCAGACAAGTGGGCTGCAGTGCAGCAGTTGAGGGTGGTGCTACTCTGCCCGAGGGCTCTAGCAGCTCACAGGCACCTGTGGCTCCAGTCCCAGGAGATCTGACGCCCTCCTTCGGCCTCTGGGGGCACTGTATGCAAGTGTACTGACACACAGACAAATGAAAATTAAAATATTAAAAACAACAACAATTCAAAAGAGTTGCCATGGTTGTGGTGTCCATTCACAGCAATAAACCCTGAGACACGTTGCTTTCTGGTCAATGAGATTTCAAATAAATACACCAAAAAATGACAAATGGCCAGGTATGGTGGCACCCACCTCTAATCACAGGACTCTCAAGAAGCAGAGGCAGGGGGATTACAGCAAGTTAAGTTTGTGGCCAGTCTAGCCTACACAGCAAGTTCCAGGCCAACCAGGGCTTGTAGGAGAGACCCTATTTTAAAAAGAAAACAATGAAAAAGTGTGTGTCTATCAGTAGGAAGTTGGAGAGATTTCTGTAGTGTAGTGATTACCATGTTCACCTCTCACAAATGGAAGTAATGAGGTTAAAAAAGAGAGAGAGAGCAAGATATTTCAAATATTTTGAGGACAATAGTTCAGATTTTATTCCGTTTCCGTGATGATGCTCAAGGTCTTCTGCAAGATCATAAAGGATTAAGATCTGACACTGCACGCTTTTATACAAATAGGCTGTTAGGGTTCAGGTCACGAATAATGCTAAGAACATGGGCAGCACGGAGGAAGTCATACAGGAGACAGATACAGTGCTCAGAAAGCCATGGGCGGGTGTTGAGTAACAAAAGGTTTCCTGGGGAAGTGCAACACACACATCCACTCACCTCACAAGAGATCTGCAACAGATAACAACAGATCCCACAATAGACCACAACAGATCCCACAACAGACCACAACAGATCCACACAACAGATCCACACAACAGACCACAGCAGATCCACACAACAGACCACAGCAGATCCACACAACAGACCACAACAGATCCACACAACAGATCCACACAACAGACCACAACAGATCCACACAACAGACAACAGCAGATCCACACAACAGACCACAACAGATCCCGAAACAGACCACAATAGACCAAAGTACAGATACCACCCAAGTCCAACCTGGTGAACCAATGAGTTTTATTGGGGTCACTTACAAGAGCAGAGATGACTCACAGACAGCTGACCGTCCAGGCCCACCCCAGCAAGGGTGACAGCTCACACAGTTGGGAGCCTGGAGCCCACTGCACAGCCTGCAGGCAGAGCAATAGCTTGGAGACTGTCCTTCCCCGGCAGTTGGTTTAAAATGTTTTCTCTTCCAGACAGCTTGGCTTCCTTCTATCTGTGGGGACAGCGTCTATTGTTTACTCTGGCAGGGAGGGACTTTCTGAAGCCACTTTTTACTGTTTATCTTTCTTCTTAAGGAGTTTCCTGCACGATAGAATGTTTCAGTTTCCTAGGAAACTGTTACACAGCAGCAGGGTTGAGACTTGGAGTGATTGACATCAAAGCTGCTTGTGAGAGGTGGTTCTCAAGGGGGATCCTGGACCGTTTGGCAGAAATGCAAATTCCTGGGGCCTGCACTGGCCTAGGAAAGCAGAGACCTGGGAAGGATCCCACAATCTCTTTTATCAAGTCCTATAGCTAATTCTGATGTATCAGAAACCACTGCCCAGGGTGTGGTGGCATCATGGTAACTCAGAGGCAGAGGCAGCTGGATCTCTGTGAGTCAGACGCCAGTCTGCATAGTGAGTTTCAGGACAGCCAGGGCTGTGTGGACAGACTCTGTCTTGATACCTTGCCTTCATCTACTCACTCAAGTGTTTAGAATATTTATGTCAGAGGTAGTTTGGAGCTGGAGACGTGGCTCAGCATTAGAGCACTTGACCAATTGGCATGACCCTGGACTCCAACCCCAGCATCAGTATAGGAAGCAGAGTGCTGGTCCAAATGTAACAGAAAATGAGTTTACACCTACAGTACAGCAGAATCAAATTTATGTCGGTTACGTTTTTTCTTTTTCCATTTTGTGTGTGTGTGTGAGTGTGGATGGGGGAGGGGGTGCACATGCATGTGTGTACTTGTGCATGTGGTGGCCAGAGGCTTCAGCGCAGCCCACCACCTTGCTTCCTGAGACAAGGACTCTCACGGGGCCTGGAGCTGTCGACTAAGCTGGCTGGTTAGGGGTCCACCTGTCTTCACAGCTCCTGCCTGGGATGACAAGCCTTCTCCACCATGGCTGGCTTTTCACACAGGTTCTGGGGATCAAACTCAGGTCCTCATTCGTGAACAGCAGGCACTTTACCAACCAAGCTCCCCTCCCCACTGGTCTGTCTCTGTGCCAATACCTAGTTGTAATTAGTCACACTGTAGCTGTGCCATCACAAGCCAGTCACTGAACTTTTTATTAACATGGGAGGTTTCTCTAGACCCCACTGTTCTTTCTTTCTTTCTTTCTTTTTTTTTTTTTTTTGGTTTTTCGAGACAGGGTTTCTCTGTGTAGCTTTGCTCCTTTCCTGGGACTCACTTGGTAGCCCAGGCTGGCCTCGAACTCACAGAGATCCGCCTGGCTCTGCCTCCCGAGTGCTGGGATTAAAGGCGTGCACCACCACCGCCCGGCCTGTTCTGTCTTTTTTGAGACAAGGTGTCATGTAGCCCAGGCTGGCTTCGAACTTTCTGTGAGGATGACCTTGAACTCTTGGTCCTCCTGTCTCTCACAGGCCTGCCTGGACCATCACATCCAGCTCGACCTCAGTATTCTTTAAGTTCATAAATCCCACCATCCAATTTATAGGTGAAGTAGAGGTCTCTCCAGGTCCCTAATTAGCAATGCTAATTGCTTGTGCTCAAACCAATTGTATAAAATTACTAAGTTAAACAACTTATAAATGTCTTTAAATTAAACCTCTAGTTGAATAGGGCTTCCTGTGCAAGCTTAACATCATACAGGTAACACAATGGGCAGGTCCCAGTGCTCAGACTTAGAAGCCAACAGAGACAACAGCACAGTTTGACTACCGAAGGAAGCTCTCATCTAGACACCACTGAAACAAGCCCGCGAAAGCCCCACACTCGGGCAGCTCGAGGCTCTGCCCTAACCCCTGCTTCAGGAGGCAGAAATGATGCTCAGGCGAGACATTGACGGCCTGGGCTCATTTGTTCTGAGTTTAGTTTTAGCTTTTACATGATGAGAGAATTCATCACTAAATGCCATTCAAAACAAAGGCTATCTTACTTTTATTTTAAAAAGCCAAAGACTGGGATTTTTAAGGAGAGATCTGTGGTTTTAAAGTCAAGTACGATAATAAACAATCAAGGACAAAAATTAACATTTATTATAGGATTCCATGTATGTAAAATGCCCCAGATAGGAAAATCTCTCGAGAAGCAGCTTACTGCTGCTTAGGGCTGGGAGAGGGGAAAGCAGGAATAATGGCCAATGAGGAGAGGATTTGTTTGCGTGAGGAAAATGTACTAACTCAGATATTTATGAGAGTTGGAAAACATGGTGTACTAAACACCAGTCAACTGGATACTTTAAATCAAGACGGACTGTGGCTTGGTATGGTTACACATGCCTGTAATTCCAGGTTCTGGCAGCTAAAGCAGGAGATGGCAAGCCTGAGACCAGCCTAGGCTACATAGCAAAATGGCGTGTGTGTGTGTGTGTGTGTGTGTGTGTGTGTGTGTGTGTGTGTGTGTGAAGTAGATGATATCAAATCATCTTTCAATTTTACAAAAAGGGATACAGCAAAAAACTCAAGCTAGATGCTTGTTTGTTTTTTTTTTTTAAAAAAAAAAAGATTTATTTATTATGTACACAGCATGTATGACTGCAGGCCAGAAGCAGGCACCAGATCTCATTACAGATGGTTGTGAGCCACAATGTGGTTGCTGGGAATTGAACTTAGGACCTCTGGAAGAACAGCCAGTGCTCTTACCCTCTGAGCCCTCTCTCCAGGCCCCATTTTTAAAACTTTTTTTTTTTCCGAGACAGGGTTTCTCTGTGTAGCTTTGCGCCTTTCCTGGATCTCTCTCTGTAGACCAGGCTGGCCTCGAACTCACAGAGATCCGCCTGCCTCTGCCTCCTGAGTGCTGGGATTAAAGGCATGTGCAACACCACCGCCCGGCTAAAAAGCTAGATGTTTTTATTTTATTTTTTTTTATTTTTTTATTTTTTTGGTTTTTCGAGACAGGGTTTCTCTGTGTAGCTTTGCGCCTGTCCTGGGACTCACTTGGTAGCCCAGGCTGGCCTCGAACTCACAGAGATCCGCCTGGCTCTGCCTCCCGAGTGCTGGGATTAAAGGCGTGCGCCACCACCGCCCGGCCGAAAGGGTTTTTTTTTTTTTTTTTTTTTTTTTTTTGCTAGATGTTTTTAATGTGAAGAAAAAGAGATACAACTCATAGCCCATGCTTAACATCTATAACAGCCATGCTTTGTAATTTTCCATCATCCAAATTTTATATGCTTAACCATTTCATCTTTTGTTCTATCACTATCAGAAAAAAATGACCTGTTTTCTTTATAATTTTCCTGATAGTTCTGCCGATTTTTATTGAAGTATGATTGCGTTGGTTTGAATAAGAATGGCCCCCCTGGCGCATACATCTGGATGCTTAGTCATCAGGGAGCAGAAGTAAACCCACTTGAGAGGGACTAGAAGGATTAGGAGGTGCAGCCTTGTTGGAGGAAGCATCCCTAGGGTGGGCTTTGAGGTTTCAAAAGCCCACGCCACGCCCACAGTCCCTCTCCGTTTTTGAATCAGGAGGAAGCTCTGGGCTCCTTCTCCAGCACCTGCCTGTCATGCTCCTGCCGGGATGATGGTGGACTAAGCCTCTGAAGCTATGGGCCAGTTAAACACTTCCTCTTATAATGATTACCTTGGCCACAGCAAGAGAACAGCGACTGAGACAATGAGGTCACCGACATTTAAGGCTGGCGGACTCACTTTATACTTGGGCGGCCTTGTGTCTCAGCTTGCCTTGGGCCTATTTTATCTGAAGCCAGCCCTGCTGAGCCAGTCGTGTTTCTGAGTGTGTTAAAACGTAAGTGTGCACATGTATGCACACATATGCATCGTTGTGTATAGCTTAACCCTGTCTTCTTTCCTTTCGCTTTATTTATTTTGTGTGTGTGTGTGTACCTATGTGTGCCCATGGACCACAGTGAATGTGTGAGGAGGTCACAGGATAACTTTCGGGAGTCAGTTCTCTCCTTCCACAATGTGGGTATAATCTCTGCACTCTTTTCCTTCTAATTTTTTACATTTATTTATTCTATGTGTGTGTGTAGCCTGCATGTATGTACACCATGGACATACATGGACAGCATGTATACCACATCCGTGGAGTGCCTGAGGAGGTCAGAAGAGGTCGGATCCCCTGGAACTGGAGTTCTAGACAGTGGTGAGCTGCCGTGTGGGTGCTGGGAACCAAACCTGGGTCCTCTCTGAGAGCAAAAAGTGCTCTGAACCACAGAGCCATCTCTCCAGCCCCATCTGCCTTCTCATTCAAGTATTTCCTGTTTACATTTACTCAGATTACCGATTCTGTACTTAATCAACTTAATACATGACCCTTAGGCTTAATATCATAAAATCAGGGATTGTCTTTCAGTTAGTTGTGGGGGAAATGATTGGCCAGTTGGTAGCAACAACACGGGCTTTACTACCCTCATGCCATAAACTTTATTGCAGTTTTTCTTACCGTCATAACCTCGGACTTCCTGCATTGTGGGAGCCCGTTCTCGGGTTCCTCGTGGCTTTACCCAGCAGGTCCGCATAGAGGATGATTAGACCACGGGCCTGAGTGCAGGTGTCTGAGATGGTCTGCACTTGGCTGTGCTGGGGGAGGGGGTCTTTTGCTCCACCCCTTGGCGTCTCTATAAAAACCCTCGGGCAGAGACAGTCGGGGCCCGTTGGAAAAGGTTCCAGGCCCTCTCGAGGCTATCCTTTATTTTCTATCTGTTTATCTCTGCAAGATTCTCCACAATAAATCCTTCTATCTAATATTTCCTGCTGCTCGCACTCAAGAAAACTCTGGGGAACTGTGGGGGGGGGGGGGGGTAAACGCCCCGCACTGCATCATTGTTACGTCTTCTTGGCCATTTGATCTTCAAAAGGACTAAGTCAGACCCAGTGGTGCACACATGCAACCCTGGCGCTTGGAAGGCTGAGGTCGAAGGATTGCGGAGAGTTTGAAGCCATCCTGGACTGCAAACAGAGGGCTGGGATGAAGCTCAATGGTGGGCTTTGTGCCTGGCAGGCATGGAGCCCTAAACTCAAATCTCCAGACCCACAAGGGGAAAAAATGGCTGTAAATGCATTCCCGTGTCTGTGAGCAGAGAAACGAAGCAGCTGGCATGGACGAGGCAAACACGGCCGTGTGAGGGACAACCTGACCTCACTTACGAGCACTAACTGCTTTACCAGACTTTGGACTGGAAGTTGCTACAAGAGCCACCTCACCCTTTGTTCTGAGACCACGGGGTTACCTACAGGCAGCCACAGAGCACAGCTGAGGGCGGCAGAGACGGACGACGGGTCCAAAGTGTTCTCCCGAGTGCTGGGCTGATATGGCAATGTGCCCATCACTGAGGTAAACACCAACTGTCAGGAACACCTTCCTAACACTGAGCGGGCATTTCCTGATTCTAGCCACGTGCACCATAAGAAAAGCATGGCTGCGGATCTAACTCAGCGGCAGAGTGCTGATGTAGTATGTGCTTACCTAGCCTGCGTCAGGGGAAGGGCTTGATCACAGCACCACAGCGGGAGGGGAGAGGAGAGGGCAAAGCGGATTTCAGTCAGAGGACACACTGACACGCTTCTGATGCTCTCGCCCATGGCTCAAGAGAATACCTAACACTAAATGTGAGAAGGAGACCGGCATAAGAGAATGGGCGTTTGCTCTTTTGAAACAAGGTTACATAGCTCAGACTGGCATCAAACTCACAGCCACCCTCCTGCCTCACCATCCGAAATGTTGAGATTACAGTATGCTTCAGAATGGTTTTCATTTTTTGAAATGTGTATTTATTGTATATGTGTATTTATTGATTTTTTTTTTTTTCAAGACAGGGTTTCTCTGTGTAGCTTTGCGCCTTTCCTGGAACTCACTTGGTAGTCCAGGCTGGCCTCGAACTCACAGAGATCCACCTGCCTCTGCCTCCCGAGTGCTGGGATTAAAGGCGTGCGCCACCACCGCCCAGCGATTTTTTTTTTTTTTGAGATAAGCTGGCCTAGGTAACCAAGGATGACTTTGAACCTCTGATCCTCCTGCCTCTACCTCCTGGAGTGCTGAGATGATGGATGTACACTGTCATGCTCCGTTTGTGCAAAGGTGGGGACTGACCCCGAGGCTTTGTGCATGCTAGGCGAGTGCTCTGCAGACTGAGCCACTTCCAGCCCGCTCCCTTGGGTTCTTGCAGATTTGTTTATTGGAATGCTCATTTCATCAGCCCATGCAAGACATTTCAGTGACCACTGAGAAGATGCCCACAATGCAAGACTCTGCAAGAACACTGAATTCAGTGGGTCCACATGCTGGGATGAACCCAGGGCTTCCTGCATCCAAGTAGGCCCACTACCAACTAAACGGCATCTCCAGTCCACTATTGGGTTTTTTTTTTTTTGTTTTTTTTTTGTTTTTTCGAGACAGGGTTTATCTGTGTAGCTTTGTGCCTTTCCTGGAACTCACTTGGTAGCCCAGGCTGGCCTCGAACTCACAGAGATCCACCTGGCTCTGCCTCCCGAGTGCTGGGATTAAAGGCGTGTGCCACCACCGCCCGGCCACACATGGGTTTTTAGAGCACTCCACTGAAGGTCTATCAGAAACACAGCAGGTCAAAGCTGCTGATTCATCACATTTTAAACGACAAGGCGGCTTCCCAAAGACATTACTGCATGCTCTTGGTGAGGTGGGCAATGGTACAAATCTGCTTTGAATATTGGCGTGCCCAGCCTGACAAGCAGAGAGCATGTTAGCTTGGCTCCTTGCACAGTTAAGGAACAAGGACGAGAACACAGATTGGCAGCGTTCCTCTACAGCTGGAAGCCATCAGGGCTCAAACCATTTAAAGAGTTTGAGGAGAGAACACAAATCTGAGATCCCTCCTCCAGCTTCTGTTAAGCTCAAGAACGCCCCAGCTCCAAAGCTTGTGACATCCACATCACGGGATTTCACTCCCAGGCATCGGGACCTGACAAGAAAACACAGAAGAGAGCTGGGGATGGTACAGCAGGCTCACAGCCATGGACAAGTCCAGTTCTAGGGTTCCAACGCCTTTCCGTGGCCTCCTTGGGCCCTGCCTGCCCACGGTGCACAGGCACACATGCAGGCAAAACATCATACACACAATAAAAATAAATAAATCTTTTTTGTTTGTTGGTCTTTCAAGACAGGGTTTCTCTGTGTAGCCCTGGCTGTCTTGGATCTCGCTCTGTAGACCAGGCTGACCTTGAACTCACAGAGATCCGCCTGGCTCTGCCTCCTGAGTGCTGGGACTAAAGGCGTGCACCACCACCCAGTGTAAAATAAATCTTTTTTTTTAAATGCTGTGAAAAATACGTATGTCTAAATTACTCTTTCAAAGTTCTTCCAGTAAGCAAAATGGAACTGTATGTGATACAGCATTTCATGGTTTCCCAGATTTGTGTGTGTGTGTGTGTGTGTGTGTGTGTGTGTGTGTGTGTGTGTGTGTGTGTGTGGTTTTCTTTGTTGTTGTTGTTTGGGTTTTTTTGTTTTTGTTGATTTGGTTTGGTTTTTTGAGACAGGGTTTCTCTGTATACCCCTGCTTGACCTGGAACTCACTCTGTAGACCAAGCTGGCCTTGGCCTTGAACTCACAGAGATCCACCTGCCTCTGTCTCCCAAGTGCTAGGATTAAAAGCGTGCACCACCGTCGCCCAGCTGGTTTCCCCAGTTTTCATGGGGGGGGGGTTGTTTTGTTTTGTTTCTACCTGGCCTACAGCTGTGTGTCCTATCAGTGAAACACAGGAATCGTAAGCATGAAATCTATCATCTTCTTCAGGACTTTCTATTTACCTGCCTTTCAGTGTTCACTGCCTCTCCTTTCCTACTTCATGTGGAGATCACAGGAAACCTGCAGAAGTCAGTTCTCTCTCCTTCCACCCCTGGGTCGATGAACAGAACTCAGGTCATCAGGTTTGGCTCACTCTAGACATAATTGGGACAATCAACTTAAATATTGCTTAGGTCTTTACTAAAGACTCAATAAACACTGACCATTACTGTCTTGGGGTTTCTATTGCCATGAAGAGACAACCAAACCAGAGAGCTGAAGGAGGAGAGGACCGGAAGGAGAGGTGTTACACACCTCCTTTCCTACCCAGTCAGTGGGAGTTCCAGCCATCTTTCCTTATCATCCTAAGAACAAGACAGGCCTGGAAAAGGGACAGTGCACCAACTGCTGAAACAGCAGATGGAACCAGACAATACAGGTGACGATGACGCTCTCAGGCAGAATAACATGAAGTCCATTCGACAGCCAGGCTGGCCTCACTCAGAGCACTCCGGCCTCCACAATGCTGAGATCACAGGCAGGAGCCATCAAGTCTAGTATGACTGCCCTGAACTCCTGATCTTCTCGCCTCCATGTCCTGGGTTAAGTTAGGATTACAGGCATGTGTGTACCTCCACACCAGTTTATAAAGTGCCAGCAACTGAACCCAGGGTTTGGTGCGCGCCAGGCAAGTGCTGGAAAAATGAGCTAAATTCCCAGCCCCACGATAAGACAACATGAAAAGCACAGGTCCAGAAGGCATCAGAGCTCTCCCCTGTGTATCCAGTAAGTCATAAACAAGCCCCCCAAGTCCCAAATTCTGATAAAACAAGTCAAAGCTGTGAGCCACACACAGAGCCGGATTTCTCAGCTGTGGAATCACTGAAATAGGTGTCCAGTTAGGAGTACAAACTGTGTGCATGCATGAGTGTGTGTGTGTGTGTGTGTGTGTGCAAGTGTGTATATGCGTGTGGGTGTGTGTGAGCTTGTGTGTATTCATATGTGTGCTTTTTATATGTGTGTGTGAATGTGTATACATATGTGTATAAGAGAATGTGTGTGTGTGTGCATGTGTGTATATGCATGTGTGTGAGTGTGTCTGAGGGCACCAGCACACACGTGATGCACAGATATGAATGCAGGCAAAACACTCATGCACACAAGATAAAACAAAATTTAAATTGAAAAAAAAGAATTATTTTAGGGCCTGGAAAGATGGCTCAGTGCTTAAGAGCACATACTGCTCTTGACTCAAGCTCCATTCCCAACATCTATGTTAGGTGGTTCACAACCACCTGTAATTCCAGTTCCATGGGGATCGGATTCCTCTGGCCTCTGGGGGCACCCAAGTTCACACTCACACACACACACACACACACAAGTAAAATAAATCTTTTTTTAAAAGGATGACTTTAAGCTGAGTATGGTGCTGCAGCTTATGATCCCATCACAGGCAGGCGACCGCAGGAGAATTGCTGTCAGCTCAAGGCCAGCCTGGACCCCAGTGAGTTCTAGACCAGCCTGGGCTACATAAGCACACTGTCTCTGCCCGGCCCCCCACAACACACTATAAAGAGAATTATTTTAAGTGAGAAAACAAGTTTTGAGCCACTCACTCTAATGTCTGTTTTATGGTTTTCTTCCCTGCTTTATTGCTGTTGTGATAGGTTTTTGTCACAAAACACAATTCTTCACTGAGCACTTACCCTCAGACCCACCTGCCTATCTATCTATCTATCTATCTATCTATCTATCCATCCATCTATCTATCTCCAGATGAGGCCACTGAGATAAGATGACCTTACACAATATTAAACTTGTGAAGAACAGGGCTTGGCTCCTGGCCCATTTTTTTCCCTTGAAAAACTGATTCTTGGGCTCTAAATGGAGAGAAGAGGGAGATTAAATATAACGATGAATTATAAATGTACCCTTATTTAGTGGGACTAGTACACAAGGCAGTGTGCATTTATATTCATAGTATAAAGTTAGTGTGAAAGAACAGTATCAAGTTCATGGTTTGTCAGGAGACTGTGAAACCAAACAGTCAAAGCCAGAGCAAACAGCTCCTGCTCACAGGGCCCAAGATGCACTGGCCGGGCAAAACTCAGGGCAAACATTTGTTTCTCTGGGCAAAGATACTTTAAGACAAAAGGTAACTTTTTCTTTTTCCTTTTTCTTTCCTTTTTTTTCTGTTTGTTTATTTCTTTTTTGTTTTTCCAGACAGTGTTTCTCTGTGTAACAGCCCTGGGAGTCCTGGAACTGGTTTTGTAGACCAGGCTGACCTCCAACTCATAGAGATCCGCTTGCCTCTGCGCCCGAGTGCTGAGATTAAGGGTGTGCGCCGCCATGCCCTGCAGCTTTTTCTTTAAGAAAATGTATTTACTCTTATGTGCATTTGTGAGTGCCGGCCTGTAAGTACGCATGTGCACCACCTGCATGCCTGGTGCCCCTGGAGGCCAGAACTGGAGTTTTAGGTAGTTATGAGCCACCATGAGGGTATTTGGGACCAAAGCCACGTCCCCTGAAACAGCAAAGCATACTCTTGACCTCTGAGCCAGCTCTCCAGCCCCAAGAGTAATTGTTCTGTTAAATTCTTAGCTGGGAACCAGGTATGGCAGTGTGGACCCGTGACCCAACCTGAGAGGATCCCGGGAGCAGAAGGGTCAAGGCTATCTTTGGTGGTATAGCAAGTCTGAGGTCAGCCTGGCCAAAATGAGAACGTCCCCTCAAGATAATCAATCAATCAATAACAAATTCTTCTTCTTGGCTTTCTTTGATTTCTTCAATTTTTTTGTTTGTTTTTTTCTTCCATTTCTTTAAGGGAATTTTTTATTTCCTCTTTAAGGGCCTCTATCATCTTCTTAAAGTCACTTTTAGGATTGATTTCTTCTTCTGCCTTGGTATGTTCAGGTCTTGCAGGTGTAGAATCACTAGGTTCTGATGTTGTCATATAGGTCTGTATGTTGTTGCCTGTATTTTTGCAGTGGTGTCTGCTCATCTCTTCCTCTGCTCGGTGCAGACGGTGTCTGTGTCTGAAGGTGCTTCTCTTGTTCTAATTGATAGTCTTGGTCCACTTAGGAGTTCTTGGTTGAATCTGTGCTGATGGGCTCTGTTTCTCTGGGAGCAGCTTAGTCCAATCAGTGTTAGTGGGTTCTGTCACAGGGAGCAGTTGTTCCCATTTGGTGTAGGATGGGCTTATGGCTCCAGTGGTTGTTGGGTTTGCAGGGGCTGGGGGTTTTTCTTTGTTTGTTTTGTTTTTTGTTTTTTTGTTTTTGTTTTTGTTTTTGTTTTTTTGGTGAGGGAGCAGGCAAAGGTAGCTGCTTGGTCCCTGGGGCTCTGATGGGTGGGGCCTAGGGGCTAGAGACCTGGTCTGCTGGTCCGGAGATGGGGCCTTACCTGTTCCCAGTCGGCGTAGGGTGGGCTTATGACTCTGGTGATCTGGTTCGGTGGCTGGACAGCTTCTTCTCCTGTGTTCTCAGGTTGAGTTTTGCTCGCTCGCGAACTCCTCAGCTGATCTTGTTTCGTCAGACTGAAGGCTGCCGGCTTCTGAAACCTCTCCCAAATGGATCTTAACTGAACAGGTTGATCAGTAGGTCAATCTCATCAACACCTCCGCAGGATTGGCAGCTGGGCCCCCGGGGTTGGCCTCGGGCTCTGTAATCCTGGACTGAGGCTGAAGGACTCACTTCCAAGACAGGATGTTCAGCAAGGTTGGCCAACTGGTACCCACCCTCTCTGCTGAGAAACTAGCTGGAGTTGCAAGGTGGGAACCCGGTTTTCTTCCTTGTCTGATCCAGCGTGTGGCTCTACATCAATATAATTTTTTTTTGTTTGTCTGTTTGTTTTTCGAGACAGGGTTTCTCTATGTAGCTTTGCGCCTTTCCTGGATCTCGCGCCATAGACCAGGCTGGCCTCGAACTCACAGAGATCCGCCTGGCTCTGCCTCCCGAGTGCTGGGATTAAAGGCGTGCGCCACCACCGCCCGGCTAATTTTTTTATTGTTGTTGTTTTAAGACAGGGTTTCTCTGTGTAGCCTTTACTGTCCTGGAACTTGAGCTGTAGACCAGGCTGGCCTCAAACTCACAGAGATCCGCCTCTAAGTAACTAATTCTTGACTTAAACTTTTCTTCATACTTACTACTACCTTAAAACAATGAACTTAGAGATGGTGAGATGATTTAGTGGGTAAAGGTGCTCGCCAACAAGCAAGCCCAGTCTGGTCTACAAGACCAGGTCCAGGACTGCCAGGGCTGTTACACAGAGAAACCCTGTCTAGAAAAACAAAAAAGAAATAAACAAACAGAAAAAAAAAGAAAAAGTTACTGCCCTGTAGCTAGTTTTCCTGCCTGGCTCACGGTCAGGACAAATCTCTCTCACCTGCCAGTTCAGCAGCCGCTCAGACCCAACCGAGTAAACACACAGAGACTTTTATATTGCTTACAAACTGTATGGCCGTGGCAGGCTTCTTGTTATCTAGTTCTTCTATCTTAAATTAACCCATTTCTATTAGTCTATAAGTTGCCACGTGGCTCGTGATTTACCATTACCTTACATCTTGCTTGTCATGGCGGGCGGCTGGCAGCATCTCTCTGCCCCAGCCTTCCAGCTCCCAGAATTCTCCTCTCTCCTTGTCCCACCTATACTTCCTGCCTGGCTATTGGCCAATCAGTGTTTTATTTATTGACCAATCAGAGCAACACATTTAACATACAGACCATCCCACAGCACTGCCCCACATGGTAGAAGGAGAGAAGTAACTCCGAAAGTTGTCCTCTGACCTCCACATGCATGCCATGGTTCACACAGAAAGAAATACTAAGAATTTTTTTTTCTCGGGTGGTGGTGGCTAATGCCTTTAATCCCAGCACTCAGGAGGCAGAGGCAGGTGGATCTCTATGAGTTCGAGGCCAGCCTGGTCTACAGAGCGAAATCCAGAACAGGCACCAAAACTACACAGAGAAACACTGTCTTGAAAAAAACAAACAAAACAAACAGACAAAAGAATATGTTTAGTTAACTCGATCCCAGTTTGTCACAGATGTGCTACGGTTTCATGTGCATGTGCCTGCTCCTCTGTATGTGCACCACATGCATGCAGGTGACTGTGGGAGCCAGATCAAGGCATCAGAGCCTCTGGAATGGAAGTTGCAGCAAGTTGTGAGCAGCCTGACGTGGATTCCAGAAACTGAACCCAGGTCCTCTGCAAGAGCAGCAAGTGCTCTTAACCGCTGAGCCATCTCTCCAGCCCCTGCCACAGATATCAAAATCAATGTTTTTCAAAGCCTTTTCTGAAACCTTGCTACATCAGACAAGACACACATGTTTAAACCTGATGCTGAACATAGGTATTTCTATGCAATCTGCAAAGAAAATCAAGCCTCTTGAAATTTTAACGACAGATTTCTCTTTAGGTGGTGTATTTGATATAAGATGTCTATGCAGAGAAGTGAAACCGTACAGGCTGCCCTTTGTACACGACATCATCGGTACCACATGGTAAAAACAAACAGAGAGACAGCACATTGAACCCTAGCCTCTTTCCTTTATTTTCCAGTTTCTTTCACTTTCTCCATTTTTCTTTCTAGTGCCCAAAACTCAATGCATGCTAAGTAAGAGTCAACTACTGAACAGCATCCTGAGTCCACCACTTGATTTTCTGAGTCTTGATTTTCCTAACTGTAAAACTGAATTAAGCTGGGCACGGTGGCTCCTACCTGAAATCTCAGAATTCAGAAGGGTAAAGCAAGGGGATTGCCTGAAGTTTAAGACCAACCCAGGCTACATTGTGAGTTCCAGGATAGCCTGGGCTACATGAAACGCTCAAAAAATTTAAAAAGTATAAATTATTTTCAACACATTTTAAAAAATGTATTTATTCACGTGCGTGTGAGAGTGTGTGTATGTCACTTGTGTAGAGAGGTCTGAAGAGGGTGTCAGATCTCCTAGAAGTGAGTTACAAGTGCCTGTGAGCTGCTGGATACAGGCACTCAGAGAAGCAGTAAGGATTTTCAACTGCTGAGCCAGCTCCCCTGCCCACGGAGTATCATCTCCAAGAATTCTTCTTTTAGTTTTACTTATTTGTTTACTCCATGTGTGTGCACAAGAGCTCCACAACATTGGAGTAGAAGACAGAAAACACCTCGGGGTAGTTAGTCCTCTTCCACTTGACATGGATCCTGGGGACTGAACTCCGGTCATCAGGCCTGGCAGCAAGCATCTTTTTGTTCCTTCAATACATTTTAAAAACTGACACTTGGTCCTTCCGGCTTCCAAATACTCAAAAGACATCGTTTGTAGACACCAGCCCCAAAAAGGTCCTTAGAAAGCAGAACACAATTTAACACACATTATTCTCTCATTTGTCTGCAAAGACACTGGGACCTGAAACACAGGCACTGGAAATAGCGCCCAGAATTAACGAGCACTGGTTTAAAAAGGGTCCTCATTGCCTCCTTGTGATTTCACTGCACTTTGTATTTAGTGACACAAACCAGCTTCAAGGAAAGCATGCTGAGAGCCAGCCTCCATGGTCCACATCTGTAATCCCAGCACTCAGGAGGCTGAGACTCGGGACTGCTGCAAGACCCAGGCTAACCTGGGCTACATATGGGGTCGGAGTCTATTCTGTCTTAATCTAACAAACAAACAAAAAGGATACTGAAAGAATATACAAAGCCGGGCGGCGGTGGCGCACGCCTTTAATCCCAGCACTCAGGAGGCAGAGGCAGGCAGATCTCTGTAAGTTCAAGGGCAACCTGGGCTACAGCAACCACATCAACCCACTGAGTTAACATTTAGAAGGTGCAACAAGAAAGTGACATCTATTTCTTCCCCTAAACAAAAGGGCTCCTCTTGCGCCTAACTTGTCACTTTGGGGCCAACTATACTATGGCTGGCATGAACGTTTTCTCCACAGAAGCAGGAGATGCTGGCTTTACATACCCTGGGCCTAGCTTTTTTTCCGTGGTGCTGGGGGCGCTGAGCATCAGCCTGGAATTGATGGTTTCAGATGGGTCCTTGCCAGTGGGCACCCCCTTTGCCCATGGATCTCATACGGCTCTGGGTCCTGCATCTGCTCCTGCCATCTACCCTGAAGAAAACACAGGTTCCCTCATTCGGAAGGAGCAGTGGAAAGCACCTGACGCCTCGGGCTGCAGAGGGACGCCCTCCTCAGCCCTGCCCACAGTTCATAGGCCCACAGCCACAGCAGGGCAAGCAAGGCCTCTCTTCTGGGATTGCCCAACCTTGCATGAGTCATGAGCTTATGCAAGACCTGGTGATCCCAAACTTCCTGTCTTCATTATTTCTCCTGGTCCTCCCTCTCAGGAACTTGTCACTGGAGAATGACGTGCTGCTCTAGTCAGTTTCCTTTCTCTATAGACTGGTCCCTCTTTCCCTCTCATTTTACCTCAGGCTGTCTTCCGGCTCCACTTCTCTGAGACTGTGCTTCATAAAGTCACCTTTGACTGGACGCTCCCTCTGTCTCCTTTTATTTCCTTTTACACACACACACACACACACACACACACACACACACACACACACACTCAAAATAGAATCCTGAAGCATATTGTACTCATTACATTTCTCTGACAAAATACCAGACAAGCAACTAAAGGAAGGCTTTAACTCAAGGAAGGCAGGCTCACGGTTTCAGAAGGGGTCCATGGGGGAGGGGGGGAAGGGGAGGGGGGAACAGCAGCAGGAGCATGCAGTGGCTGGTCACATTGCACCCACAGCCAGGAAGAGCAGCCAGGCTATAAAACCTCAAGCCCCATCCCCAGCGACCCACTTTCTCCAACCAGGCTCCACCCTCTAAAGGTTCCTCAACCTTCTGAAACAGCGCCACCAGCTGGGGATCCAGAGTTCAAACATGTGAGCCTGTGGCAGAGCACATCACATTCAAACCACAACATACATATTCTATTACAAGGACTACAGCGATTTAAAATAAATTCTAGTCATGCAGTAAGAAATGTTACCCATATAGAGTTTGCGTGTTACAGTCATACTTTTTGTTTTATGCCAAGAAAAGACCTTAGTGAGAAACTACAATGATCAGCTACATAAACCTTGATCATAAGCCCAGATCTTCATCCATAAAGTTAAAAAATATAGTTATCCTCTCCCCCTTAGGAATAAATGGTATACGCAGTGAGCCGTCTCCTCAGAGAATGCCTGGCATTCTTTACTATGATAAAGGCTGGGGCTGAAGAGTGGTATAATTGATAGAATACTTCCCAGAGTACCTGAAGCCTTGGGTGAAAAGTTTCCATACCCTGACATTAAGCCCAGCCACCGACACAGTAATCCAAATCAAACCAAATTAAGAAAAATTCCAGGTTTAATGAGTAAAACACTCCCGGATGATTTTCCAGCACCCAGAGAGGAGATGAGACCGAAAAACCACGTGTCTGTTCTCTCTGGGGCAGTTTAAACACCCTGTAGGATTGATCATGAGCATCTCTGGGGGAGGAGTCGTGTTTGGCGGGCTTTCTGAGATGAAGCAGGGTTTAGAGAGAGATGGGGAAGGGGGGCTGAGAGGGAGCTTCCACCTGAACCCTGGTTTGCTCCAGCTAGCACAAGCCAGGCATGCTCTGCCCCCCAAGTGCTGAGATTACAAGTGTGGACCGCCTCCCCAGCTGGTCCCCATCCCGTCTTTCTAACCCAAGAAAGCAGAAGTCTCCTAACTCCAAAACAATCTCCGCTGTCCCCAGGCACTATTCCCACTCCCCTAGGTCCCAGCAGTTTCCAGCTTCCAGCCAGTTTCTACTCAGCTGTCCTGCTTTGCTTTTATGCCTCTCTCTCTCCCAGGACTGCGCTCAAGCACCTGTCCCCCAACACCCTCCCCCGACCTCCCTCTACCCTATTATAAAAGCAACGTGTTCACTTCGTACTAGGCTGGGGAGGCAGGCAGCCTATTCTAATAGGTGAGTTCCAGGCTGGCGAGAGGTGCTGTCTCCAAAAGTTAAAGTGAATGAGCCTAAGGAATGAAGGGTGAGGTTGTTCTCCGGCCTCTCCATGCAAACATACACACACGTGAACACACACACACACAAGAAAAAATATGTAAATTATTTCAATTTGCAGTTTACATGGAACATCTTTTCTTTCTCATTTCAAGATCTTCCAGGACATTCTTAGAAGTGACAAGATGGTCCAACTGCAATCTGATTGACCTCTCCCCCTAATACTTTTGGACTCTTACTGTATCATAAATAAACCATGTTCCTATAGTTCAGTTTCCTTGGGAGAGTCTTTCTGTTGGGGACATTTCTCCACTCTCCTCTTGCATCTCTGACTCCTTTATGTCAGATTTTGTCCCACAGCATCTTGACGAAGCTGTCTGGAGCCCAGGCTGATGGGTGCAGGCATACCCACTGCCTCAGATTGCAAGGCCTCCCTCCAGGGCAAAGGCTGGGTGGGCTGCCCTTTGGGAAAAGATCAGCATTGCTAACCCAGGGAATCCTTAGCACGGAGGCACATTCAGATGCACACCACCATGTCCAGTATCGTATGTGTGTGCTGGAGATCAGAACGGAATTTTCTCTAAAGCCCTTGGGACCATTTTCTTGAAAGATCTCAAACTGTTTGACCTTCAGACCTCACAAAATCTGGGTCTGGCTTCATCAAGGTAGTATGTTCCCTGTGGCATTTTAAGAGAAGCCCTGCTGCTGCTTCCCAGTCCTGGGACAGAGGCAGGCTCCCGCTGTTGGAAAAACAGGTCCCTATCCTAGCTAGGAAAGACCCAGGCTAGCTGGATGCTGGATGGTGGCTTTGCAGAAATGTCCTGAAACGATTAGTTATGCTCACAGAAAGAGCACCAGTATACAATGTCTGGGCCCCAGTTCCTCAGCCTCTTCCTCAGGCGATGAAGGGTGGGGGAGAAGGGAGGGCCACGGCAGCTGGTGCACAGCATACTTAACTAAGCCACTCTGTCCTGAACCGATTAAAAAAAAAAAAAAAAAAACAAAAAACAAAAAAAAGGCAACATTTGAAAAGTAACAAAAACCACCTCCACTTTGTCATGTAATAGCTAAGATAACATTCACTGGCTGCTACGGTCTTGACAGACATCCAGTACTCCAATACTCACAGCCACTTCACAGTACAGTTACAAGGGTTTTGATCTCACTGTGAGGAGGCTCAGCAATGGTGAAACCCCACCCTGGTGGAAGGAAACACTAGGTTATCTACAGGTCCAGTGAGACTTTTTTTTAAAAAAGAAGACATGAATTTGGGGAGGCAGGAAGTGGGAGAGGTTCTGGGAGAAGTTGGGAGTGCATACAATCAAAAGTCATTGTATGAAATTCTCAAAGAACTGTTTTTAAAAACGGTTTTAAAAGATTTAAGCTTCCATTTTTATTAATTATGTGTGTCTGTGTGTGGGCATGTACATGAGTGCAGGTGCCCTCAGAGGCATCTGATTCCCTCCCTGGCTGGGCAACCAGATGTGATACTTGTACGATGTATGGAGGTCCTTGTGCTCACAGAGAAGCACTAGGGGAATCAGGAATGTTAAACACACAAGGTTGTCCCTTCAAAGGGAGAGATGTACAACCTGTTTTCCACCCAGAAGGCTGGGAGCAGAGGTGGTGGCCAGGCCACACCAGCTTCCCCAGACGCTTATCTTGAGCCTGTTCATCTCAATCTATCTATGGGGCTATTCTCCCTCAGACACTTATGAGCGTGTTTACCCTGAGCCTCCTTCCTTAATTGACAGGTCATCACCCGTACTTAGTCATGTCCTAAGCCTATCATGTTCATTATCACCAGGAACATTTCCCAATTGTACTGTTGCTGTGGAACAATCCTCTTATACACTATGAATATGCATTACGTTCATTGACTAATAAAAGCTGCCTGGCCAATAGCCAGGCAAAAAGTATAAGTGGGCGATGAAAGTGAGGATAAGGGAGAAAGGAGGGTGGAGTCAAAGCCAAGAGGAGACACAGAGAAGCAAGATGAACGTGCCATGGTAATAAAGGTACTGCCACGTGGCAGAGTGTAAAGAAGGAATATGGGTCAATTTAAAATGTAGAAGTTACTTAGTAATAAGCCTGAGCTATTGGCCGAGCATTTACACTTAATATAAGCCTCTATGTGGTAATTTGGGAGCTGCTCCTGGGACAGGAAAACTCCAACAACATACTGTGTCCTTTACTATGCCTATTTGGGGTCAGAATCTGGGTTTGAACCAACACTGGCTACTGAGTTGTGTTGAACTGGATTTCCTTCTTGCCTCCTCTGGAATAACACTCTGCTGGCTGTGGTTTTTGCACGTGCACACACACACACCCAGTGGGTACTGGCACAGAATTTGGGATGCTCTGGAAGAGCAGTATGTATTCACTGCTGGTCCCTGAAGAGAACTGGAGTTACAGAATACGGTGAACCACCATGTGGTGCTGGGAACTGACCCAGGCCCTCCAGAGACTTGCTTCCATGGGATTCTAAATCCCATCACACTGACAATCAAGATAAACCATCACAGTGACTAAGCCAGCTTTGTCCCCTGAACTTGTCCAACTTTCTCTTGGGCTACTCTGACCTTTAGGGATGCACCTCTTCCTGTCTTTGGGTGTTCACTCATGTGACTGCTCCCACAGCAAAGCCAATGGAACAGTGGAAGGAAGGTCCTTGGCCACCTGCAGCTGTAACCCACCTGTCATTGTACCTACCTGCACACATCACCCACTTTAGACACTGGCACACAAGTGCATTTTTATGTTCCATGTGGCAGAGGCAGAACACAGTGGTCAGGGACTCTTGGATCTAAGTTCCCATCTCTAACTGTAGAACAAGCTGATGACAATCAAGGTCCCTGGAGGCCACACACCACGGTCCAGCACAGAACCCAGGGCCTCAAGTGCGCTGGATAGGAGTGCTCTGAGCTACATCATTGCCCTCTTTTTAAGACAGGGTCTCACTAAGTCGCCTAGGTTGGTGAACTCCCTCTGAAGGCCAAGACAGCTTTGTATTCTCAATCCTCCTGCCTCAGCCTCATCAATGCTGGGGTCACAATGAGCCTGTGTTAAGCCAGGAAGGGATACCGCTCTTTCATTCTGCTTCATTCATCTTCCTTCCCCAAATTAGGGCCTTAGAGTTAGGCACAAGGATGGCCCCTTCCCCACAAACAGGAAAGAGCAGAAGGCAAATGTGTGGCATGGCTTTAGAAGGGCGCCGGCCAGCTTTCTGAGGTGTCCTTCCTTATCCAGCTGGGGGAGAGGGTTGTTTTCAAGGCATTTTCTCATGTAGCCCGAGCTGGCCTCAAACGCTAAATTTTAAATAGCTAAGGATGACCCTGAATTTCCGATCCTCCTGCCTCCACCTTCCACGTCCTGGGATTACAGGGTGTGCACCACCAGGCCTTTTTTGCTCAGCCTTGTGAATGCCAGGCAAGCACTCTGCCAACTGAGCTGCTTCCCCCCTCCAAGAGCTGAACACAGTAAGTGTCTCAGGAACAGTGGGTCAGAACTTTTGTATCGTTCACCAGACAGAAATGGTTACTCACTGCAGGGGAACTAGTGCTCGGCCCCATCGATCCAACAAATGCAGGAAGGCAGAACAGGGCAAGGCCCGCTTTCAAATGGACTGAGAAAGGGGGCTGAACCAAGATCAATGGTGACCCATGAGTGACATGGTGAAGCTGCTACATGATGACCACTTTTGGAGCTGGACGGAGCCCACTGACACTTAATGGTCTTTCACAAGCCTTTAACCTTTACAGTGTGTCAATAAAAAGCACCATTAAACTTTCAGGGCGGTGTCCACTTGGAGTGAGAGTCAGAAGCACACTGGATGTGGAGGATGTCTCATCTGTCCCAGAGGCTCATGTGGTTCACCATCCCATGCAGCAAGCAAACTCACACAATGGTCTGTGTCAAGTGGCCAGTTGATATGGACACATACACAGACACACACATCAAGAAGTAAAGTAACTTTAGAGCCTAGCAGTACAAAGTCTTTTGGCTCTATAGAACATATACTCCAGGGGGCCACAGTGAGCCTAAGCTCAGCCACAGGTCGGCTGTGCCCTGTTCCCTGTGTCTTCTGCGTGGTCGCTGTGGCTGAACGGCCCCCGCTCTGCATGCACCCAGCACTCTGCCAAGCCCCTGAAGATGATCTGAGATGAGCTACAACACACATGAGTGGGTGACTTTATTCATTCCGGCTCTCGACAGATCCTTCTGTGTGGACAGATACTCTGCAGCTTCCAGAGGGCCAAGTGCAGAGGGGAGTCTGGGAAACGTCCAGCAGGTACCTCACCACGCAGACAAATGCCAAATTTACTGGACTCTTTTTGCAAACGAATGTGGAAGATTTGAATTACGTTCTCACGCCACCAGCTCGGCTTAAATACTTCTCTGACAAAAATAATAATAAATTATCTTCAACCCAGAAAATAAATTGTGTTCAGCAGGGTGACAGGAGGGTCCATTCGTCGCATTGCACCACAGGGCTACACAGGAGAGGACAGGCAGGCAGGACACCAACAGGGGTCACAGGGCCCAGGGCCTGCCTGAAGCGAGGGAGCATGTGCCCTTGTCCCCTGGCGGGTGGCAGCCCTGGTTGTGCCATCGCAGGGAACAAGCCTCCTTCCTCCTCACGTGCGTCTGGTCTTCTGTTTCTTGGTCTGTCTCTTCATGTCCTCGGGGCCGCTGCCTTCAGAGGCCGCCTGGCCAAGGGCTCTGACTCCCTGAAGACGACTCGTCAGCTGCAGCAGCAAAGGAATGAGCTGGAATGAGAGAGACCGTGAGACCAGGATGGCTCTGCCCTCACAGGCACCGGCCTCTGCTATGGACACTCCAGGGCCTGCAGAACGCTGGCGGGGAGATTTTACCCCAGGGGTGTGACCTCTCCAGGGCAACACCTCCCTAGATGGGCTGGGCCTACGGGTTAGAAATGATGCCACTGGAGTTAATAAGCCCAGAAGGAGACATAGGGACCCCAGGACAGCTGCGGGGCCCCTTCGACCTCCGCCTTCTCTGACTTCTGAGACACAGGGCACACTGCTGTGGGCTGTCTCCCGACCCCTGCCCCCACCTTGTCGTGGTTGTAGCCCGCCAACAGCAGCAGCAGCGTCAGGGGCAGGGCGATGTAGGAGCCTTGGGCAATATCCTGCTCAGGCAGCTTCCTCTGCAACAGAGAACCATGACTCCTTGTGATGACGTCAACCACTGTTACCCAGAGCTTCAACCCACTCAGCCACCAGTACACTGGCACCAAAGTTACCCATAATACCTTGATACCAAAGAGACACTAACCAGGGTGTGGGTGTGAATATCCTGACTCAGATCTGAAACCCAGGCACAAGGAGACGCCAGTGACCAAGAACTCCCTCTTACTATTACAAATGAACTCACTCTGGCTGAGGATGATCTTGAACCTCTGACCTTCCTGCCTCTACCTCCTGAGTGCTGAGATTAAAGGTGTATACCAACTTGCCTGGTTGCTGTGGGCTGGGTATCCAATGCAGAGCTCTGTATGCACCAGCAGGGCTACATGCCCAGCCCTGCAGAGCCTTGATTGACAAGCACTCAAAAGCATGCATGACAGCAGAAAACCGCAGCAGGTTGCATGTCCACACCAGGGGATGGGCTGGGTATGCTGTGTGCTGTGGTTAGGAACACTGTCTCCCCAGATTCCTCTGTTGAGGCCTGTCCCATCTGAACCAGTGTGACACACTGACACAAGGGGCTGGGGACACCGCTTTCGGGAGGTGATTAAGTAATGAGAGAAGAGCCTTCATGAATGGGGTCAGCGCCCTCACAGATCAGGCTGAGAGGAACCAGTTCGCCATCTGTGGTGCGGGAACAGCCACAGTGCACCATTTACGGAGCAGAGGGACTTGGGCACTCACTATCTGCCAGCGGAGTCTCGAATCCCAGCCTCTAGAACTAAGAGGAGCAGTTGCTGTTTGCCAGTTACCTGGTCTACAGTGGAAATTTTAGTACCCTGAACAGACTGAGAGACACGGTGCCTCCCTTCAATGAGGACCGTGTAACTAGGAAATCTAGTGATCCCTAGGCATCTCGAAGAAACATGAATTCTTACTTTTCCCAGAAGCAACGTGTAGCAGAATATTATTTTAAGGTGTGTTACTGTTGTTTATGTTGCATCTGTTTAACTCTGTGAAGCTGTGTTACTGTGCCTGTCTAAAACACCCGATAGTCTAATAAAGAGCTGAACAGCCAATAGCGAGGTGGGAGAAAGGATAGGCAGGGCTGACAGGCAGAGAGAATATACAGAGGGAGCAATCTGGGAGGAGAAGTAGCAGCCAGAGAAGGAAGTGGACTGCAGGGGCTAACCACCCAGGCACACAGCCAGGCACAGAGTAAGACATACAGAGTAAGAGAACGGGAAAAGCCCAGAGGCAAAAGGCAGAAGGGATAATTTAAGTTAAAAAAAAAAAAAAAAAAAAGCTGGTCAGAAACAAACCAAGCTAAGGCCAGGCACTCATACCTAAGACAAGGCCTGTGTGATTTGTTTGGGAGCTGGGTGGCGGCCCCCCAAAATGGCAGAAACCACCGTGAACAACAACGACCAGCTCCACAGCTGTAAAGTGAGGCTTTTCTTTTTCTACAACAGTGTTTTGCGTTTGTTCAGTGTAAGCGTGTGTGTTTTCGAGTCCATGTGTGCATGGACCACGCATGTGTGTGCTCAGAGGATAACCTGTGGGAGTTGGTTCTCTCCTTCCACCGCGAGAGTTCCAGGACTGAACTCAGGCCGTCCAGTGTGCCGGTGAGTGCCCTTACCCGCTGACCTGCTCAATGGTACTTCTCTTTTGTAAGGCAGTCTCCGGGGCTCCACTCTCAGGCCCCCGACCTGAGCTTGGGCCAGGAACCCACCACTGACGTCTTGGTTAAGTTCACAGTGACTCCACCACACACAAGCTCCCGAAAGCAACCCCAGTGGTCTCTGAATGTAGAATACACACACCAGCTTTGCTGGCCACAGTGAAGCCACCTACTACAGGGGCTGCAAAACCCACCAGGTTCTTCTCCCGTGGCCATCCTGTCAACCTGGCGGCTGTTTTCTCTTGCAGTGTGCACTGGTCTAATTGTTCAGGCTGTACTACATCCACACCTGCTGACATTTACAAACTATCCTCTGCACTGCCTGTGAAGCTGCAGCTGCTGCTACAGACTGGAGTCCTGATGAAGGAATGCCAGCCACCGGTCACAGGGAAACAGTGTCCCTCTCCCTCAAATCCCAAGCCACTGACCCGAGCAATTCTGCTGCTACAGACTGGTGTCCTGATGAAGGAATGCCAGCCACCGGTCACAGGGAAACAGTGTCCCTCTCCCTCAAATCCCAAGCCACTGACCCGAGCAATTCTGCTGCTACACACTGGTGTCCTGATGAAGGAATGCCAGCCACCGGTCACAGGGAAACAGTGTCCCTCTCCCTCAAATCCCAAGCCACTGACCCGAGCAATTCTGCCCTCCCATGACCAGTTTCCCGTAACAGGCATCAGTGCAGGGAATGGAAGAAAGGTGTCCAGGGAGATCCAAGATGGGAAAAATGGCCTAGCGGGGAGTCAAGGAGCCCTGCAGATGGCTCTGCTCAGACCCTCCAGCCATGGATTTTGGGTTTGTTTTTTTTTAAATTCCACACTCTTACTTACCGTGGGACTGAAAACCAGAGTGATGTGTTTGTGGTAGCCCACTGCAGTGAAAGATACTTGCGGCAGGACGTAGTCATACTGGGATCTGGGGAGCGTGGAGTCCAGAAGCACAACGTAGTTCTGTTGGTGTAGGACAGACAGCTCAGGTGAAGCAGGGGACACATGCAACCACAAACAACACTCTACGTTCTGTAAAGAAGCCCCAAGTCTCTGCATCTAACCTAACCAAGGTCACTAACTTTCAGGCTATAACAGCCGTGGGCTTCCAGTGCCTCTGAGCCTGCTTCTTCTAAGACTAGACAGATGGGCCTCGGTCCTTCTTCATGCATATTCAATCTGGGTAATTACAGTCCTTCAAGGACCGGCTTCAAGAAACACAAGTTCTCACAGGTGATTCGATGGAAGGGGTGTGATGGAGCCGTGGAAGCCGGCAGTGCCGTAAAACGAGGCTGAGTGCTCGGGATGTGACTTAATTGGCTCATAACTGGCAAGTTCTAGAAAAGTGGCATCTCTACGATGGTCGTGGTGGAAACCGAGGCCTGTGCCAAACTCAGGCATCCTGACTGTGACGCAGGGAGACCAGGGTGAGCGCTCTATTTCCCAGGCAGGGAGAGCAGACGACAACCTCAAGTTCCTTGACAGCCGCCACTAGTGTAGACTACACAAAGGGGCACTGTGGAGCAGCCCCGCCTGGGGAGTGAGGAGCTACAGGAGAGAGCACCACACCCGAGGCTCACAGAGGAGAGCCTCAAGCTAAAACCATGGAAAGCAAGTTCTCTGCAAAGCCCGTCAAGTGAACTGACAGTAACTCACAACTCTGAGGTGGAGGACAGACCCCCAGGCTGAAGCTCAGAAAATGCCAAATGGGTAGAAAAGAGACACACTGTAACTGCCACACAGAGAATGGGATGCTGCTCGGCGGCACAGAGCTTGCCAGACATGTGAGGCCCTGGTACGATACTTAGCAACAGGGGAAACCTGGGAGCAAGAGACTTGCCACACAGGAGAGAAAGAAGAGCCGTCATGAGACCAAGAAGTGCAAGAGAAAGATGGGCAGCGGGTCCAGTGCTAAGAGTAGGGGCTGCCCTGCTTCAACTGCGATACTTCCCAGCAGCGGCCGTGAGCAACCACTGGGCAGCACGTGATGGAGGGGCTGAGGACAGGGAGCGGGTGTACCACAGATTCTTCCCTGAAACGCAGACTACAAAAACGGGCAGAGCAGAGGCAGCTCTGAATTGGCACAACTGTACTTTTTAACACACACACGCGCGCACACACACACACACACACACACACTGAAAAATACTCAGACCAATCAACACCCTCTCACTTCTGATTTCTGGATGCTGGGATTATGTCTGATGGTTTTAAATTCTTTCCAAAATCTCCTGCTAGGAACACGTATTGCTTTTAGAAATAGAAAAACAGTGACTTGAGGACTCATCCCTGAGGCAGACAGCAGTGTTTAGACTGAGTCATTAACAGGCCCGGGTGGCCCAGGCCTGGCAATACCTCGCCGTCCCGGAGCAGCGGTGGGAAGTGGAAGAAGAGTGACTGACCCAGTGACACCGTCTGGATGGGGTTGTCAAGATTCTCACTTCTGTACAGCTTCACCTGGGGCAGAAGGGAAGAGGGCAGTGCTTACGACCCTGAGCGGACATCGTTCCCACCGGACAGCCTCTCTCAGGCAGGATGGGAAAATGTGGCTGACGTGAGCAATCCCTCCCAACCCCAAGACTCCAGTGTGAGCAGGGCAGAGATGGTGAGTTCAGGCGGATTTTCAACAGCCACTAACGCCATCATGGCAAAGAGCGAAAGGAACGGCTTCCATGTGCTGAGTGTGCAACAAGCGCTTTATAAACAATGCTGCCAGTCCTGAGGACAGAGGAGCACCCCTCCACCGAGCTCCAGAGAGCTGAAGGACTTATCCTGAGGCGGGGTCAGCCTCACCCAGCTTATCTCACCATGTCACCTAACCCACTGGGACCTGATCTCCAAGAGTGTGCTGTGCCTTTGGTTCTGCAGCTGCTTCCAGACAGGTTCCGGTTCTGCACTGATCTGCAGGAACAGTGGCCATCCTCTCTACCGTGACTGGGGTGCAGGAGGGAGCCACAGTCCTGGCCCACAGCAGAGGCTATGAGGACTCCATCCTTGCCTGCCTCCAGGCCATGCCTAAGACCATGTCTGTGCTCTCTGGCTGCATTCAGTACCACAGGTAAATTTTAATTCATTGGCTACATTAAAACTTTAGGTGATTTCAGCCGACTCTGATTTCTAGCTTTTCTAAAAAATTGAAAGTCAGCCGGGCGGTGGTGGCGCACGCCTTTAATCCCAGCACTCGGGAGGCAGAGGCAGGCGGATCTCTGTGAGTTCGAGGCCAGCCTGGTCTACCGAGTGAGTTCCAGGAGAGGCGCAAAGCTACACAGAGAAACCCTGTCTCGAAAAACAAAAAAAAACAAAAAACAAACAAACAAAAAAAAATTTGAAAGTCATTTGAACCCTGAGCCAAAATTTTAGCGTGGCAACAACCAGGTGGCATGAGGCCGTGGTGCCATCCTCACCCTGCACCAGCCCCTCCCCTGCAGGAGTGTGACAATTCAGTTCACACTCACCTCCAGGGCATTCTGACACTATCCACCCACCCCACACCGATGCCATACAGTCCCGACTAAGGGTGCTGAGAGGCCCAATCTTTCACTGTGTGTTGAGTGTACTGCCCAGACCAGGGACAAACCATTAACCTCCCAGAGATCATAGGCCTGTTACAAAAATTCTCATTTCCCAGGGATCTCGTCAGAGCTGGGAGAAAGGTTCAGGCCACTGTGTCCAGGGTTCTGGTTTTAAAGGAAAGAACCAAGGGACATGGGAGTGATATGTGTAGCCAAGACAGCAAGATGAGCAGCTCCAAGTCTGCCTGACTAGGCCATGCTCAGTACCCAGACTAGGAGAATGAACTGTATGAGGTACACTGTCTAAAATTATCCTTCAGTGGGTACTCCATTGTGCTGAGCCTTCGTGGGGCTTTACTGCAATCTGCCAGATTAAAGACTTGACATTTTGCCACCCCAAACTGGACTCCCCCCCATCACTCGATAATCGGCTCCAAATCCAGGTGTGGCAGCTGTATGGCCAGCTCCCTCTAAAGCCAGAGCCAGCTGGGACAAACATGTCTCCCACTGAATCTGAGGGGACAAACTCTGCCTCTGAAGGTGTCGGTCTTACCCACAAAGTGGAAAGATACTCAGAAGAAGTAATCACATTTCCACTCAAGTCGAACTGGTTGATCTGCCGGAAAACTATGATGTTCACGTCATCCACGTCATTGTTTCCAACCTGAAGAGAGAGGGTGGCACTTAACATCCATAGGAGCTTCTTCCAACCTAGGGAAGGGATGGGTCTGCCCACGGTCACACACAGCAGCAGCCTCTGCCTGGCCCACAGACACAGCGGTACTACACGAGTGTGGTGTTTATTTTCTAAGGTTTTACTACCCGCCAACACATTTTCAAAGCTTGTCTGGCTGTCCATGCCAACGCTATGTGGTGTCCAGAGAGCTCACCTTTCTTTCAGATCCGCTTGACTACAGTCTACACTGCTGCCCGAGAGCCTGGCCTGAGCCACCATGAAAAGTCCAACCATGAAGCACTCTGGTGTGAGCAGCAGTTGTCCGGTTGTTTACAATGGCAGATGCCATCACCCCTGTTCCCAGACGAGCAAGTCCCACAGGGCCCACTCCCTATGCCAAGTGCCTTCAGGCCTCTACAGGCGGCTCTGGGCCCAGAAGTCCTCCAGTCTAGCCAGAGGGCAGAAGAACACTTTCATGGTGTCTGACTGCTTCCTGTGAATGACCTGGGTCAAAAGCCCAGAGCTGGGAGGCCCTGCTCTTGTTGTTTTACCAAGTAGTCATGCTGCCAAACTGCCTTCCAAATACCTGTTCAGGCCCATAGATCTGTGCTGCTCTCAACCTTGGCCAGAGCAGCGTATTTCTGTGGTGGACAGTGGCTAATGCAGAGACTCACAACTGACCACAGTCCTGAGAGCCAGCGACTGTGAGTGCTCCTGCCTAAGGAGCATCTGCCTCAAGTCCCACCGCCACTCAGGACTCAGGGGACACTGGGAGGATGGAAGAAGATGGACAGCTGTCAAGTGCTATCTTCTGGCGTGAGACGGCCATGCCCTGATGCAAGGACAGCAGCTGTAACAGCTGCACGCAACAAGCCAGTCAAAACTGTAGCGCAGACGGGAGGGTGGAGTTAGAAAGCCCAAGACCTAGCTCAGGGGCTGCGGCCCGCCGACGGCTCCTGGGGAAGGAAGAGTCACTTTCCTTTGGGGGTGTGGCCACCCACAGGCAGCCCTGCTCCAGGGGACGGCCACACAGTGTGTAGGTGTGTGGACAGCACTGACTCAGTGGGCCATTGAAATAAAGACAGGATTTGGGAGGGGGTACGGAGGAGAATTTGGAGGGAGTTAGAAGGACGGAAGGAGGGAGGCAGATATAATTAAAATATATTGTACATATGCACAAAATTCTCAAAAATAAAAATGTTAAAAAGTTTTTAAAAAGACCCTCTCCTAAGGGTTGTGGAGATGACACTTTTCTAAGTGTCGGGACTGAAGTCTGGATTCCCAGAATCCACGTAGAAGACAGGTGGGTGTGGTGGCCAACCTGTAATCCCAGCACCCAGGACGGGGACACAGGGGATCCCGGGGGCAAGCTGGCTGGCCAAGCTAGCTGAATCCATGAGTTCCAGGTTCTGCAAGAGACACTACCTCAGTAAACAGAGAGCAATCAAGGGAGATGCCTGACATCCACCTGTGGCTTCCCCACACATCTTCCTATGTGTACATCCACACACATACACAAGAAAGAGCCCTACTCACGCGGATGCTCTCTGAACTGGGGTTTCCAACCCTACCCCGGAGGAGCACTGGAGGGTCTCTGATCAGGGAAGCCGAGGCCGAGTCACGGCAGGAGCGGTACTTACCTCAATTACCCGATGGTGGGGCAGCGCCCGCTCGATGTGGTCATTGCCTTCTGCCTTCAGCTGCACGTGGTACATGCACCCTGGCTGCGAAGACACTGGTTGTTACTTCTCTACAGAGCCTGTCACACGACCTGAGGGTGGCTTTGCTGCAGGTGGCACACAGGACATCTCTGTCCCCACTTCCCAGCACGCCCCCCGCCTCCACTTTCCGGTCTCTCCAGTCGTTCACCCACACGTCCTGACTCACAGAGGACGAAACGTGGCCTGTTCCTGATTTCAAGCATCTATCTTTATTCTCCTAGACTCTTCCTCCTCTGTGCTCACCCCGACCTGTACACGGGTCCAGTGGTGACTGGAACCACACCGCTGATCCTTACAATAGACAAGATCTCAGGCAAGCAGGATTTGAGGCTTTTTTCTTAGAAAAATAAAAATAAAGTAAATGTTCTTATTTATGTCTGTTTTATTACTCAATTTTACAGGACCAGAATATTGGAAAGGCTCTGGTGTCAGCTTCCAGCCACCAAGAGCACAGCTCTAGGGTCAAGTCCTGAAGCACGGGTTAAGCCTCAGGTGTCTGGGGGCCTCTGGGAGGAGAAAAACCCAGGGTGGACAGTTATTTCTAAACCAGCACAGACTGGATAGCAGAGCTCTGCAGCTCTGAGCATTGCTGTGTGTGCAGGCGGAGTGAGGGGCCTCAAGCCCACAGCAGCCTCTAGGCCATTTTCCCTTTACGGTCAAGTTTTTTATATGTTGCTTGAATTCTACAAAGAGCACATGAGATCTTACAAAGATAATAAATCTTACTTAAAAAAATAAAAATACTATGCCAAAGATGTCCCACAGACCCCCAGACATAACCCCATTGCTAATGGCTACCTTCTACAACTTGATGGTAAGAACCTACTGCTAAGATACCACCTACATGGTCACCATGGTCACAGAACACGGAGAAATCTAGTTGGTACTTACCTGGAAGCATCACCCCTACTGGCTGTGTCCCCCAATAAAGTTAATCTGAGGATCAGAGGAAAAAGCCAGCCACTATATTAACATAAAAGACAGGCAATGGTAGCACATGCCTTTAATCCTATCACTCAGGAGGCAGGGATCTGTCTGGATCCCTGTGAGTTCAAGGCCACACTGGGAACAGAGCCAGGCATGGTGGTACATACCTTTAATCCCAGCACTAACCATAAAGGTCTGGAGGTCTGTACAGACAGACAGGAAGTGACAGAGCTGGGCAGGAAGAGATGTAGCTGGGCGGAGAGGAAGTTAGATGGCAGAAGAGAAAGGCATGCAGGTGTGGGTAGACAGGAAGTAGGTCTCTTTGGAAGCTGAGGAGTTGGTGAGGTGAGGTTAGCTGTGGCTTTTCCTATTCCTCTGATCTCTCAGGTTTTAACCCTGATATCTGGCTCCAGGTTTTTTTTTATTAATAAGACCATTTAAGACTTCGTTCTACAGGCTAGCATTATTAGGGCTGGAAGGTGCTGTGCACAGTACCAGAGGAGAAAGGTAATTCTCAGTCTCACCTAACTGCAAGCCCTGCAAGTAGGAGTAAGCAGTCACCTTTTACTTTATTTTACTGTTTCTGGATTTAGGGGCTGCTCCACAACCTGGCACCCACACCTGACAGGAGACAGTCATGGCCTGGGGAAACCGACCGCTATTATAAGGTAAATGAACACGGCAGTCAAATGACTCCTGATGACACACTGCTGCAGTCACAGGTCAGGCCTCACTAGCCCACACCGGAGAAGCTGCTTCCTCCTGCCGTCGGTAATTAGCATGGAAGTTCACCTCTGCACAGCTGCAGAGCGAGAGACTTCGGAGTGCTCAGCCCTAATTGGGATGTCTGTATCACACCCTCCCTCAGTGCCCAGAGGCCTATGGAGAAAAGGGGTAGGAAGACTCTAAGAGCCAGAGGTAGTACATGACTTCAGGGAAACAGTTTTCTGGATACAATAGTGTAGATATGCATATGAACTCAGACTGACAGCATTCGTAAGACCTACTGCATAAGCCAGACAAAAACCCACCCATTACCAAGAAGCTCTTTGTAATTGGTACTTTAGGGGACAAGGAAAAATCAGGTTTCTCTAATCAAGTGACACTGGGTACATCAACCATACTCCAGGTCATGTCCTGTGCCCAGGAGTAGTCAGCCAACACAAATTGAATCCCATAATTTATTTCAGCTTTTTTGGGAGTCTTTTTGAAGAGAGAAACGATATAAAATTGTGTGAGTAGGAAGGTAGAGAGGATCGGGGAGGAGTTGGAGGAGGGAAAGAATATGATCAAAATATTGTATAAAACTTTCAAAGAATAAATAAAACATAATTAAAAATAAAACACTGTGAAGCCAGTTAAAGGCAAGACCACAATTAGACATGTGTTCAATTAGGCCTAGGAGTTCTAGTCAAACAGTTACTGGCATCTTTTTTTTTTTTTAAAAGATTTATTTATTTATTATGTATACAGTGTTCTGTCTGCATGTACACCTGCAGGCCAGAAGAGGGCACCAGATCTCATTATGGATGGTTGTGAGCCACCATGTGGGTGCTGGGAATTGAACTCAGGACCTCTGGAAGAACAGCCAATGCTCTTAACCTCTGAGCCATCTCTCCAGCCCCCAGTTACTGGCATCTTGAGGGGAAGAGACTCAAAGAGAGGAGAGATGGTACTATTAAATCTGGAAATAGTGGCCACTGCCACTGCCAGGGCTAGGCTATAATCCTTCTCAACCCTTGGCTAGCTGTCCCAGGGATGTGCCTACAGCCTCTGGCAGCTGTGCTGGCCACCTATATCAACCTGACACACGCTAGAGTCATTCAGGAAGAGAAAATGCCTTCATAAGATTAGCCAGCAGGCTATTCTGCAGAGCAGTTTCTTAGTGACTGATGGGGAGGGCCCAGTCCAAGGTGGGTAGTGCCATCCCTGGGCTGGTGGTCCTGGACACTGGAAGAAAGCAGGCTGAGCAAGCCAGAGGGAAGTGTTGTGGGATAGATTCAATCACACTGTGAACCCCAAATTTGCATTAATTAAGTAAAATCAACCTTGGTTCAGGGGGTAGAGCCAGTAACTAGTTGACTGGAATTAGCCATAGAGAGTCCAGAGGAGCCAGAAATATGGATAGAGAGCCACACAGGACAGAGTAGGGTGGGACTTGGAGTTTCGAGTTTTTCTTTTTGGGTTGGCACGAATGGAGAGACATGTCTCTTGCTGGGTCTCTGTCCAAAAAGGAAGGTCAGCTGGTTGCTTCTCGGCTTCTCTGATCTAGCAGGTTTTCACCCCCACATCTGACTTCCGAGTCTTTGTTGTTAATATGACAGAGACTTAGTTTAAACCTATATCTCATGACAGCAGCAGAGCCAGGGCCATGGGACTGGAAGTCCCTCCAGGCTGTGAGTCTGAGTGGCTGGCAGGGCACTGTCTGCAGGACCACGGGGCCGCAGTTGGTAGCTGAAAGATCAGTACACTAAGGTATAGCCACTAAGCCGACAGAAAATCGTCAGGGAAGCAAGGCAGTAAGCAGCACTCCTCCATGGCCTCTGATCAGCTCCTGCTCTGTTTGAATTCTTGCCCTGACTTCCTTTGATGATGAACAGTAATGTGAAAATATAAGCAAAATAAACGCTTTCTTCTTCAGCTTCATTTTGGTCATGAAACAACCCTGACTGAGAGAGCGGCCATGTCTAAAGGTGCAGCTTTCTTCCAGAGATGCCTCCACAGGCACTCTGGCCTTCGAGGTGAAACGAGCAAACGCAGCCAGGAGCTCCCCACCTAAGTGCAGTTGAAATCCTTCACCTGAGAAGGCATCTCCAGCCTGCCCCGCTCTGGAGAAGACTTCCCTGTGGAAGCACACTCCGCCTCCATGAGCCAGTCCCTGAAGGAGTGCCAACCAACTAACGCGGTGGGGAAGACAGCTGTGGCGAGCATCAGCGGCGGCGGCAGGAACTACCACCACGGAGAAGGGGCCATGTTCAGTTTAATTAAATCAAATGTGTTAACTGGGATTGAGAGCAAACCAGGCCAGCAGGACCCCGGGGGAGCAAAGGTGATACACAGTTCTCCCTCTAAAACCAGAGAAAGAAGAGAGCCGAGCGTACCGGGGGCGGGGGCAGCCAAGAACAGGAACAAGCGCTGCTCAGCGCAGGGAGGGCCCCCCGAGGCAGGCTCTGCTCAGTCCCGCACCATTACCATTTACTGACAGGCAGCCATGCTGTCGGGGCCAGAGCGGACACAGCACAGAGTCCTTGTCGGGGACTCTGCAAACACCACACGAGCAGATGAACGTGTAAACAACTTAAACTCCAGGATAAAGGCGCCACAGTCCCAAAGCCAAGAGTCGTGGCTCGGTGGCCCCAGGAACAAGTGGCTCCTTTGTGCCACACAGTGAAGCCATGTTTTTATTTTTCCTTAACTAGTTAACGTTTAAAAATCAGGAATTGGGACTGTGTAGAGGTGGTAGTTAAGGAATTTTTTTCAACAAAGTATGATGGGGAGGTTTCTCTTTTAAAAGTTCTAACCACTTGGCAACACTGTTCATACTCGTAGTCAGCGTAACCTGGAGCAGAGCAACAGGCTCGGGCCTTCACCTGCGCCCTGCCCTCCAGTCCTGACCACTTGTCTTCCAGCACCTTAGCCCATCACTCACAGTGCCCCTCGGTTTCATAGCCCTGGCAAACACCACAAGCACTCAGCACCGGGCAAAGCTATACCAATCCCCCTTTAGAGGCCTTATTTTCCCACAGACCAAAGCAGCCATGTTGGCTAAACACAGTGTCAGCTCCAATTGGGGATTCTAGAGTCCCACCTCATCCTGTGGCCCCCACTGTCCCACAGGGACACCACTGACAGCAAGAGGAAAAACCCCAACAAAACACAGCCTCCCTCACCAGCAGTCCACGTAACCGGAACTTTCCGTCCTCATCCGTCACGGTGTCTTCTCCGTAGATGCTACAGTCCTTCTGCCCCACGGCTTCCACCGCGACACCCTGCTCTGGGTCTCCGTTTAAAGAGGACACTGTGCCGTAGCAGCTGGTGCGACAAGAGAAGAAGCGGCACATGGCACCCTCAGTCCTCGGATGCACCAAGGGACTGTTTACTTAGGGTTCCAGGGCAGAACCGCTCTGTGGGGACACGTCCACAGCCAGGCTCTGCAGCAGGACCTGGCCAGCAGCCGGACATGCTGTAATCCATTGCTCCTGTACATCTGGAAGTCCACTCCAGGAGGCTATGACACAGGGGCTAAACTGTCTTCATCCTTGCTAATCTTCAATTTAAATATGAAGCAGTCAATGATGTAAATAACTCACGAGGATTTTCATACCACATAATTGGTTGAAATGGTCCATTTTCTACACCTAATCTTTCTGATTATCCTTCATCCCAAGTGCTTCTGTAAACCCATGTTAACATATATGTGTGTGTACATGTATATAGTCTGTACCTATCCTGTCCATCTATACATAGTTAGTGAATATCCATCCACTCAACTGTAGTTAGGATTTGCATACATCGCCTCTGAGAGTACTGAGAAGAAATGGAAACTCTGGGTGTCTCCTGGAAGGGAGCTGGGGATCAAGGAGGCAAGTATAGAAATGTCATTTATTTATTTACTTGTTTATTTGGAGGGATTTCTTCTTGTTGTTTTGGTTCCGTTTGACTCGGGATGCTTTCAGGCAAGGTCTCTCTATGTAGCCCTGGTTGTCCTGGAACTCCAAACTGGCTGGCCTCAAAACTTGGAGATTTACCTGCCTATGTCTCAGATTCAAGGAGTGTACCATCATGCCCAGCCAAGAAAGGTAATTTCCATTGTCTACCCTTTTCCAACATTTGCAAGTTCTACTTGAGTTATATTTCCTCCTCTTTAAAAATGTAATCATAGAAGCCGGGCTGTGGTGGCGCACGCCTTTAATCCCAGCACTCGGGAGGCAGAGACAGGCGGATCTCTGTGAGTTTGAGGCCAGCCTGGGCTACAGAGTGAGATCCAGGACAGTCAGGACTACACAGAGAAACCCTGTCTCGAGAAAAAAAAAAACAAAACATTTTTTTAAACATGCATTTTTGTAGTAAGGCACTAGGCTTCCACAGACTAGTTTTCAAAAAGCATGCTGGTGATTGGACAGCCGGCGACACACTGGAAGGAGGGCATGAAGTGGGGGGGACACTGGAAGGAGGGCACGAAGTGGGGGGGACACTGGAAGGAGGGCACGAAGTGGGGGGGACACTGGAAGGAGGGCACGAAGTGGGGGGACACTGAAAGGAGGGCACGAAGTGGGGGGGACACTGGAAGGAGGGCACGAAGTGGGGGGGACACTGGAAGGAGGGCGGGAAGTGGGGGGACACTGGAAGGAGGGCAGGAAGTAGGAGGGGATACTGGAAGGAGGGCAGGAAGTAGGAGGGGACACTGGGAGGAGGGCAGGAAGTGGGGGGGGACACTGGGAGAAAGGCAGGAAGTAGGAGGGGACACTGGAAGGAGGGCAGGAAGTAGGAGGGGACACTGGAAGGAGGGCAGGAAGTGGGGGGGGACACTGGAAGGAGGGCAGGAAGTGGGGGGACACTGGAATGAGGGCAGGAAGTGGGGGGACACTGGAATGAGGGCAGGAAGTGGGGGGTCACTGGGAGGAGGGCGGGAAGTGGGGGGACACTGGAAGGAGGGCGGGAAGTGGAGGGACACTGGAAGGAGGGCAGGAAGTAGGAGGGGACACTGGAAGGAGGGCAGGAAGTGGGGGGGGACACTGGAAGGAGGGCGGGAAGTGGGGGGACACTGGAAGGAGGGCGGGAAGTGGGGGGACACTGGAAGGAGGGCAGGAAGTAGGAGGGGACACTGGAATGAGGGCAGGAAGTGGGGGGGGACACTGGAAGGAGGGCACGAAGTGGGGGGGACACTGGAAGGAGGGCAGGAAGTGGGGGGACACTGGAAGGAGGGCAGGAAGTAGGAGGGGATACTGGAAGGAGGGCAGGAAGTAGGAGGGGACACTGGAAGGAGGGCGGGAAGTAGGAGGGGACACTGGAATGAGGGCAGGAAGTGGGGGACAATGGAATGAGGGCAGGAAGTGGGGGGTCACTGGGAGGAGGGCGGGAAGTGGGGGGACACTGGAAGGAGGGCGGGAAGTGGAGGGACACTGGAAGGAGGGCAGGAAGTAGGAGGGGACACTGGAAGGAGGGCAGGAAGTGGGGGGGGACACTGGAAGGAGGGCGGGAAGTGGGGGGACACTGGAAGGAGGGCGGGAAGTGGGGGGACACTGGAAGGAGGGCAGGAAGTAGGAGGGGACACTGGAATGAGGGCAGGAAGTGGGGGGGGACACTGGAAGGAGGGCACGAAGTGGGGGGGACACTGGAAGGAGGGCAGGAAGTGGGGGGACACTGGAAGGAGGGCAGGAAGTAGGAGGGGATACTGGAAGGAGGGCAGGAAGTAGGAGGGGACACTGGAAGGAGGGCGGGAAGTAGGAGGGGACACTGGAATGAGGGCAGGAAGTGGGGGGGGACACTGGGAGGAGGGCAGGAAGTGGGGGAACACTGGGAGGAGGGTGGGAAGTGGGGGGGGACACTGGAAGGAGGGTGGGAAGTGGGGGAACACTGGGAGGAGGGCAGGAAGTGGGGGGACACTGGAAGGAGGGTGGGAAGTGGGGGGGACACTGGGAGGACAGGAAGTGGGGGGGACACTGGGAGGACAGGAAGTGGGGGGGACACTGGGAGGACAGGAAGTGGGGGGGACACTGGGAAGGTAGAAAGTGGGGGGTCACTGGGAGGAGGGTGGGAAGTGGGGGGTCACTGGGAGGAGGGCGGGAAGTGGGGGGGACACTGGGAGGGGGGCGGGAAGTGGGGGGACACTGGAAGGAGGCACAGCAGTCACCTATACATTGCAAGGAAGAAGAGTCACCTCTCTGGTCTCTACCTTATCTCAAATTCCTCCCCAAATTTAGTCAACGTGAAGCCTGGGGGAGGGCACGTACCTGTAGGCAGTTCGGAAGCCAGTGATGGTGATCCTCAGGTTCTGCCCCTCCTGAACTTCTATCATCTGCGAGGACGGTTCAAAGCGGAACTCCTTCATCATGGGTTTGAAGTAGTACTGGCCCGGGCTCTGCCAAGAGACAGGCACAACCAAGATGGCTCCACACCGTAGATGGCTTAAGTCACAATGGGGCACAATCAGTGTTGGCATTCTGGCCCGCCCCTGGGGGACTCGCCCTGCGTCCTGACGTAAGGCCTCCTTTGGGGAAAGACCCCTCCCTTCTTCTTCCTCTCCCTTCCTCCCTTTCTTGCTATGAGGTGTGCACGCCTCTGCTTTCCCTTTCTCTCCCTTTCTGTTTCCTCTCTCCCTCTCTTTCTTTCTCTGTCTATTTTAATAAACTTTCTGATTGCTTTCTTGCAGCTTTACAGTTTGCTACAACATGTGAGTAAGAAATGAAGAGGCTAGTTTCGACCTTCTCAACACACACTGGTGCTACCTTAAGATTTATAAATTTATTTTATTAGATATGATTAAAAATCTGTTAAAATTAAAAAAAATTAAAACTATTGACACTGGGAAATAAGACAATACTTATTTAATAAGATATTAAAGCTGCACCCACCTCAATGCTTTTATACACAAGAATATAATTTGCTCTGGCAACCAAAGTTTATAATTTAAAAGTCACCCAGATGATAATGGTTTGATTATGGTTATGCCATATTTTCTTCCTTTTAAAATAAAAGAGAATACTTTATTTTTGATATTGCAAGAAGACATTTGAGATTTAAATGCTTCAGATTACTTTCCCATTCTATGATATTGTTATATTAAGATTTCAAAAGTTCAGATTTTATCATTAATAGAATTCTGATACTGCTTGGGTGACAAGCTCAGGATTTTTCTTGGTTGTCTTATAAATATAAACTTAAATTTCTCATTAGGCCAAAGACAGTCTGTCCAACTTGTACCTGGCTCTCTCTAAACAAAAAATATACATATCTTTTAACCCAAATCTGTAATTTTGCTAAGACTCAAAGGTACGAGCCTAAATACTCCTTGTCTGCTTTTCTACAATTTGGATTTCAATACTGATTGGTAATACTAATATATCTATGTCCTTTTATTTTATTTTATTTAATATGTTTTATGTCCTTTTATAAAATAAGAATTCATATAAGCCTTCAAAAGAAGCCATTGGATCCAGTTCACAGAGGTCAAAAAGACTCCACATAAATACAACAGTACAGTTTGAGTTTCCAAACTCCTCCCCTTCCCAATACTAAGGCTGTGGCCTAAAAGTTCCAAATAAGTTCATAATTTTTAACTTTTGCCTCTAGTCTGTCTGCTTCAGCAGGTTTCCACTAGGCTGGTAGACACATCCAAGCATCAATCACTGACTGCAATCTGCCCCAGAGGACCACAAGCTCTAGACTTGCTGAAGGCTGATATGATGGGGACCAGTCCAACCAAACATAACTGTTCCCTGTCTCTACAGCCAGGCCAGATGACCACATACTTCTGAGAGTAGTCCACTGCCTGGGTTTGACTAGGCTCTTGGCCTCCTTAGGCTCTGATCGTATGTGCCTCATTTCAGCTTGAAGCAGTTATAGAAGAGAGTATATCGTCCTCCCAGCCCCCCAAAACAGGCTAAAAGGCTATGTCAAAGAAAAACTCCCTGGTATAGGGGACAAAATGTCTACCTATAATGCCCATTGATATCCTAAAAAACTTGGCCCAGAGTTGTCAATTAATAGATTTATTAACTAAAATAGTTTTGCAATAAGATAAGACACGACCTTTATGTAGAACCAAAAAGGTATTATATGACCTTAAGAAATTATTATTTCTATATAAATCATTCAGGATTATAATGTGGCTGTACTCAAAGACCAAAACTACTGGGCCTTAAAAAATAACAGTACCAGAATGTATGTCTAGCCTCCTTGTCTTTGCTACCATTGGTAAGTTGTAACTGATTAGGAAAACTATACATCCAGATTTAATTTATATATGCTCTCAGAGTTAATTTAGATATACCTAACAGATTTTGTTCCCCAAGTTCTCAAACACCTTTGGAGATCTGAGAATATGGCATTTAAAATTAAAGCTTTTAATGATAGAGAGACATGTCAGCTCCTGGCAGCATCCTGTATCTTCTCCAAGATAGATGGCCACAGAAGAACTTCCACCTGGAGGCTTATGGCAAGGCTGGCCATGCAGTAAAAAGCTGAGATCTGTCCAGACTGTAAATAAGTGGAACAATGGAGGACCGGTTTGCCCCATGCTACAAAGTCAAGGTGGGTCAGTCTCCCCAAAATCCTACTCCACAAACAATAATCTGTCAGATCTGGTCTTAGCAGCTGAACAGGTGATGCTTTGGGGGCTTCTGTCCCCCAAAGACTACACAAAGATTTGGGATTGCTGCCTAGGTAGCTGGAAAGCTGTCTCACTTCTTAAATTTATCCTTCTAGATCTGACGATGCTTGATGACTAGGGTACCAGTTTAACAGTCCCAATCCCAAGACTACAAGCACCTTGACAGCTCATTAGTAAGTTTCCTGTTAAAAATACAGACAGGTGTGCCTCATTCACAGACTTCACGGTACAGGATAGACTGGTTTCAGATGTAACTGGAAGTTCAAAGTTTTAATATTGATAAATGCAGTTTTAATAAACTGATACAGCATTGACTACAAACAGTTCTTAAGAGTCCTTAAATTTCTATGAATTTTTAATCCTTTTGCTATGACACCAGGATGTAAATCTGTTCCAGATGTCTGACAGATACCTGCAGGCTCCTGGGAAGAGTTCTGCTACAGTCTCCAGAGCCCATTTTGACCCCACCCATTATCCAGCATAATTTGCAGTTTCACTCTTGCCTGGGCCAAGGCCAATCCACAGAGGGTCCTCTAGATACACTAGCCCCTGCACCAGCTCTGAGGACACCAACTGGGATGGATGCACCCCCACCTCCAAAGAAACAACAGATGTGATGGTTCATGTACTCTTAAAGAACACATCATCCCTCAATTCACTGTGGGTACCACCTCTCCAGGCTCAAGCATGCACCTACCCAGGAACCAGAACATGGTTTTCCAAGATGTCCCAATAAATAAAGGGACATCTTGTGTCTTACACACTCACCCTTGCCTCCCCTGTATAACCAGGGCACTTCTCTGCTCCTTTCTTTCTGGCAGTTACCACTCTTCCCATGGCTAGGCCCACTCATGTGGCCAAAGATAACAATCTGCTTTTTCTCCTAGCAACCTGCCTTCTCCGCTCCCCGAAGAACAGATGCCTGAGGTCTCCACGCCCGAGGTCTTCACGATGACAGTCAACTGAATGCTTCATCACTCACATCTCCCACTGTGCGTGACCCGACTCCCAACTTCCCCCTCCCACTTCACTCCTTGTCAGCAAGAAGCAGTCTCGAGAATTCAGCGTCCTTATTCCTTCACTTGCTATCCATAACTCACCTTTTTACAATAATCAAAACAGAGGAATGGTGGCATTCTGGCCCACGCCTTGGGGACCCGCCCTGAGAGTCCTGCTGTAAGGCCTCCTTTGGGGAAAGACCCCTCCCTTCTTCTTCCTCTCCCCTTTCCTCCCTTCCTTGCCATGAGGTGTGGACGTCTCTGCTTTCCCTCTTTCTTTCCCTCTTTCTCTCCTTCTCTCCCCCTTTCCCTCTCTCTCTCTACTATAATAACTTCTATGTGGATGTGGATGCTGTGCCTGGGGTATGAGTAACTTTCCACCGTGCCACACTGACTGCCACCGTGTCTGCATGGCATGTCTCCCTCACCCACTGGGGCATCTTGGCCTCCCACACGCCCTATCATTACAATCAGGACAGAGCGTCAGGGCCTCCAGACACACAGAAATGGCCGCCCTATTTCTGCAATGAAGACAGGGAGTTGCTGCTACCACCTTTAGCACCTCAGCAAAGCAGAAGCCACACCCGAACTACGAAGAATCAGAACCGACAGGAAGAGCCGGAAATGACTCAGCAAACAAGTAGCAGGGAGTGAGCAGCGGCTGGACGTGCAAAACCTGTGACCGTCTAGGTGTCCTGAGTAGGTTCACGCTAGCCCACTTCACTCCAGGAGCGAAGCCAACACATGTGCACTTCCCCAACTCCACTGGCCTTGGACCCCACCTCCAATGAAAACTTGGTCTTTGGAGAAGAAACACAGGCAAGCAAGCCACTGTCCCACAAGAACCAAAAAACCAAGGGCTGTCTAGGGAGGCGCTGCTGTGGTCAGACAACTGATTATCGGCTGGTGACAGTGCACGTGTAAGACAACATGGATCAGCAGCAGTGAGTCCTAAGTACGCCGGGCTGTAGCAGGTGCACCTCTGGAGCCTAAGCCACCCCACATCGAGTCTGTTCTTACACTGTCCAGCACATGCCTGTGCTGTGTCCCACTGGGGCGTTGTAGAACACAGCCTTACCAGGTTTGAGAAGGTCAGAATGCCGTTGTCTTGGGTCAGGAGGTTGGAACGAAACACACCACCACTGAGGGATAAGAGGACCCCAGGGAGGGGCTGGTCATCTTCAGCTTTTATCTGGGGAGGAAGTAACAACAGGACAAGGTCAAACTGAATAACCACAAAAGCAGTGCTTCCCAAGGGAGCAAGGACAGGGGGCTCTTCTCTTCCTCCCACAAGTAGTGGTAAGATGCTGTGGAAGCTTCCAGAACTCTTTCTATGGCCCATACTCACAATGCTGGTATATCGAGGGGCTGGGGTATGGTGGGCTGGGGGTGGGGGTGGGGGCAGAAATGGCAGGCTGTGCATGGAGCTCTGCAACTTGCTCTCCTCCATGGCTCACCCAGTTCTGACAGTCCCACCTTGCAGCTGTTAACTGATCAGAACTCTAGAGCAGAGGGCTCATGCTTGAACACTTGCTCCCCAACTGGCAGGTGATGCTTTAGGAGGATGTGCAAACTTAGGGGGTGCAAACTTAGGGGGTGCAAACTTAGGGGGTGCAAACTTAGGGTGGGCCATGACAGAGGATGGGACTTGCTACCTTTCCTCGGCCTCGGGATCTATGAAGCTGTGAGCCAGTGGCCTCCCCCCACCCACATAGACTGACCCTCAACAAGTCCTCCTGTCCTTGCCACAGCAGTCCATAAATCACCTCTCCATGGCAAAACAGGTGCACCCCAAACTACAGACTGGACTTAATTATTACAAGGCCATCCCCACAGAGAGCGTTTCCTCAGTGGCTGCCCAAGCAGAGTGTGTCTTCCAGCTTCCTAGTCATCGAGTTACTTCCATGGAGGCCCGTCTGTGTTGTTCTTCTTTTCCTAGAGGTTGTGTGTTCTTGGTCACTCTAGGAGTGTCTTATAAACCACAGATATCATCTACGGTGCATAGTTCTTGCACATCTGCACCTCCTCACTCTGGTCTAAGCCACCCTCAGCAACGGTGCTTCAGGCTGTGTGTGATGTACTTTACAGTCACATTCAACCATTTCACAGCCTGTGCTGTACAGTACACTGCACAAAGGACTAGCAGACAAGACACAGACACTAGGCATCACCATGGGAACACAGAGCAAGTGAGAATGATAATCTAGGGCCCAGGGAGATGGCGTGACTGGCTGAGCGCCTGCCCAGCATGCGCAAAGCTCTGGGCCCCATCCCCAGTACCAACTATACCGGGTGTGGATGTGCAGGCCCGTCATCTCAGAACTTGGGAGAGAAAGACAGGAGGATTAGGAGTTCAGAGATACATTCCACAACACAGGGAGTTAGAGGCTTAGAGGATAGTCTGGGCTAGACACCCTGCCTCCAAAGAAAAAAAGTGATAGCGGAAACATGCACAAGCATGTGAAAGTCCATGTCTCTCCACAGTGTACCCATGTGAAGGAAACCATGGTACACAATTCCACTTATATAAAAGCTCCGAAAGATGCTAACTCACTGACAGAAACAGGTGACATCAGCATCAGCGTGAAGGGCAATGGGGACAGGAAATTTGCTATTTTGACAGTGGTGGTGTCTGCAATATGTGTGAGCATGTGTAAAACTGACTGCACTTTCTGTGTGGTTTATCACCATGTGCATTACCCTCAATGAAGTGGCCTGTGAAACATTACCTCGAAGCTCACGCCGGCCAAGGCGTAAGCCTTGAAGTCTCCCACAGTTCCTTCCACGGCAGTTAGCACGTAGCCCTCCTTCTGTGAGGTCACAGTGTATTCCAGGTCACTGTGCAGGGGGCCAACGCTGCAGGAAAGAGAGCCAAGCACTACAAATGGCTGTTTGCAGCTGCAGAGAAAGGGTAGCCTTCCCCAGGAAGCCAGAGCCCCACCTGCCTCAGGAGGCTCCCTGCTGGGGCCAGGCAAGCGGGTTCTCCTTGGGGACATACCTGTAGGCACCTTTATCATCAGTGAAGACAGTGATCAAGGGTGAACTTGCTCCCTTCTCACTGATCACAATCTCGACTCCCTCCAGCTCTGGGTGGATCTGGCCTTCTAGGAACAAGCCTGCCTTCCCGTGGATCTCAATCAACTTCCCTGGGCAGTTTTCTAAGGAGGAAACAAAAGGATGGGCCGGTGCTACGGAGGGAGGAGAGGCACCTGCCAGAGTTCTCGGAAGAAAGAGGACCTAGACCCGAGACATTAAAGATGGACGCTCTGGCTGGGGAGATGTGCGGTTCTGCAGGTGAGGACACACGTTTGAATGCCCAGGACACACGTCAAAAGCCAAGTTCAGCCATGTGCCTATAACCTTGGGGTGGGGGAGGGAGGGGGTGAGGACGAAGGCCAGATGATGGATGGCTGGGGCATACACACGGCTGCCAGTCCGCCTCCAGGTTCAGTGAGACCCTATCTCACGAGAGAAAGGTGGGGACAGAGCAAGACACCTGAAATCTTCTTCTGGAGGGTGCTGTTCACCTCAGACCCATGGGAAGATGGAAGGGGTGGGGTGGACACACCAGAAACTCACTCTTCCGGCATACTCAACCCTACACACACACCACACAAATGATCCACAGACAAGCACCGCGGTAACTGTTCCTGGAGAAGACCTTCCCTCCACACCTAGGAAAAGGAAGACCCAAACTGCCCAAACCGATCAGAAGCAGCAAGCTCAAGCGGGTTCGGTAACTGGTGGTATGGCTTTCCCTCTACCTTTTGGATCGATCAAATCAAAGGAAGACAGGTTCTTCTCCAGAAAACACCTCACCTACACTCACAGATGCTGCCTTTACTTAGACCATTCATTTCTTTTTTTCTTGGTTTTTCAAGACAGGGTTTTTCTGTATAGCCCTGGCTGTTCTGGATCTCGCTTTGTAGACCAGGCTGGCCTCGAACTCACAGAGATCCGCCTGCCTCTGCCTCCCGAGTGCTGGGATTAAGGTCATGTGCCACCACCGCCCGGCACCCATTCACTTCTTTGTCCATGCAGCCGACCATCCGTCCATGGGGTCTATCTACTAGCGACACCAAGTACAAAGAGGCTTTGGGTGGATCACAGACATGGCTGCGCAAATGTAACAAAACTCACTTAAACACATGCAAAGAGAAACGAAGGCAGGACACTGGCTCGTGGAGTGGACACATACCTCCACTGACTGTGGCTTCCATGGACGGGGGGTAAAAGAGGAGCTCTTTGGATGAGGGTGTGACCGTGATTTTCTCTCCAGACCTGAAGGAGGCAGAATGGCTCCGGTTGGCTGGCTGGCTCTCTCCACAGAAGAGAGAGCGCAGTGGAGAGCACGAGCACTTACCGGGCCCAGTAGGAGAAGTCGTAGGAGAAGGGGCCCTGTAACTCGTCCACCAGCTCTTGCCCAGGAGGCCTGGCCCTGCCGGTCTTCTCCCTCTCCTGCCTGCGGGTCTCAATCTCTGCCAGCTGCTGTTCCCTCCGCAGCTCCTGGGCGGACTTCAGAGGGCCCAAGACCAAGGCTGGTTCGCTGTCGATGGAAGACCTGGAGAAGAGAGAGAAGAGAGGCTGGCTATGGGACGTGGTGCTCATCCCGCACTGAATGGGAACTTGGCAGTCCCACAACTGGGACTCACGAGTAAAGGCCAGACACCTTCAGTGACACCACAGTAGCCCCATCTTTCAGTTTCAAATCATTAACTGGGGCTGGAGAGAAGGCCCAGCTGATGGCTGCTCTCCCAGAGGAGCTGGGTTTGACTCCAGGCCCTCTTCTGGCCTCTACATGCACATGGTAGACATACATGCAGGTAAAACATCCCATATACAGAAACTAAAATAAAATCATAATAAACATGAATTAGTTTAGCAAAAAGTAAAAAATGGAGCTGAGGAAAGTGCTTGCTTGATACATAAACACGAAGATCTGAGTTTGAGCCCCCAAACACACATTTTCAAAGAGCCACATGTGGTGGCAATGTGCTGATAATCCCAGTGTCTGGGAGGCTGACACAGGTGAACCCCTGGGGTTCCCTGCTCAGATGGCCTAACCTGATCAGCAAGCTCCAGGCCACTAAGAGACCGTGTCTCAAACAAAAGGTAGATGGCTTCCGAAGAACAACACCTGAGGTTGACTGTTGTGACCTCTACACATGGACCTGCATCTACATGCGTGAACAACAAAATGATAAAAAAATAAAAACTGAACATTCTGGTTTGTCCCAGCAGAAGACGCTGGCAGAACTGGCTGGAGCACAAGACCCTACAACTTGATGAAAACTGTTGCGTCCACATGGCGCCTGGATTCATGCTCTAGACCTCCGCCCTTTCACACCTTTCTCAAATCTGAAGAAATGAGGAGCTGGGCATGCTCCACGCCTTTAATTCCAGCACTGGGAGGCAGAGGCAGGCGGATCTCTGAGTTCAAGGCCAGCCTGGTGTACAGAGCGAGATCCAGGACAGCCAGGGCTACAGAGAAAGCCTGTCTCGAAAAAACCAAACAGAAAATAAAGAGATGCAGCAGTGGGATCCCCAGGCTGAAGGACCAACCCACACTCCCTGACCCTGAGAAATCACACTCTAGGAGGCAGGAGAGGACCTTGGCAGAAAAGGCCCCCCAGATACAACGCACGGAGAAGACAAAGCAGCTGTGGGACACAGTGAGTGGAGGGCACGGTGCACAGTCAAGGTCCTGTGACCCTGGGCAAAGGGTGGCAGGAAGGGAGGACCTGACCTGAGGTCATGGTGGAGAGGAGCTAGGAAAGTGGACGACAGGGTGATGTCCAGGGTGACATTCACTGGGTGTTCCAGAGATGGCAAGATCAAAAGCCTGGGTGGGAGACTCATGGGAGGGCAGACGGGTCAGGAAGGTCAGAGGGGAAACAGGGGTCACACATACTTCAAAGTCCTGTGTGGGCTCTAAATGAGTCTGGGTGGGAAACTGCTGGGTTTTCAGTGGAGGAAAGACCGATCTCTATACCAGCAGAACCACTCTGGCCACCGTGTGGAGACCACTGGGTCATGAGGCACAGCCGGGACAGGATGGCAGGAGGCTGTGTGGAGACCACTGGAGACCACTGGGTCCCCAAAGCTATGGCGAGTGGGAAGAGGGCGGAGAGTCGAGCACTGGACCAGAAAGACATCTGAACATGCTTTTACTGTATTAGAGGATTTTTTTTGTTTTTACTTTTTTGGTTTTTCAAGACAGGGTTTCTCTATGTAGCTTTGGAGCTTTTCTTGGAACTCACTCTGTAGACCAGGCTGGCCTTGAACTCACAGAGATCCGCCTGGTTCTGCCTCCCGAGTGCTGGGACCGGCAATACTTTCACTGTAAAGGCAAAGGTTTGCTGAGGGGCCGGCTGGAGCAGGGGAGCGAGGGACAATGACCAGGGTCAGGAAACGATGGAAGCTGCACTTCTGAACAAGAGAACACAATACAGAGCAGGGCCATGGGTCCAAGAGCCAGCAGACGGGTAAAGCCTAGCAGGTCAGCTTCCGGAAGGGTCCAGGCAGAAACACAGCTCCTCCAGTCACACAAGCTGACGACAGGAAGGCAGCCACGCCCAAGCTACACAGGTTAATACAGCTGTCTGCTCCCCATTCCCCGGCCTCCTCACCAAGCCTCCACGTCCCCTGCCCTGTGCACCACTGCCTTAGCTGGCTGAGACCCTGTCCCTTCACTGGGCCTCTGCAGAGGCCCTCCCTGTGCCTCAAGCTTCTCCCACTCTTAAGCCTCTTCGGTATGTTCTCCACTCAACAGGCCTGGATCACACTATGTAACCATGACAGTGGTGTGTATGGGTCAAAGGCAAAAACCCTCAACACGGCCAGGCCTGCCAGCCTTCCTCCTCACATGTTCAAAGGTCATAAATTTATTGTCCCGTGTTTGCTTCCCCGCCAGACTGCCAGTACCACATGGGTATTTAGGAAGCCCAGGACGGCACCCTGACAATTCTCAATCGTATTTTCTGGATAGTCACAGTTTGGTCATCTCAGTTCTGCAGGATGCTAAGAGAGAATGATCACACGGCAAGTTCAGGGTCAGCCTGGACAACTTGGCTGATCTCCGTCTCCAAGTGAGAACGGAAGAACGGACTGGAGGTGCAGCTCAGGGCACAGCGACTGCTCAGCATGTGCAAAGCCCTGGGTTCCAGGTCAATCCCTCGGAACAATAAATTATTCTGTGCATGTGAGCTTGTCTGTGTGTGTGTCTGTGTGCACATATCTACGAGTGTGCACGTGTCTGTGTGTTTGAGTGTTCTCAGCATCCGTGGCAGACGGCAGGAACATGGGAACTGGATGGAGACAAAGCCAACTTCGACTGGAGAGGGGAGGGAGCGAGTTCCTCAGAATTCCATCTGTGTGAGACAGCCATGCTCCCAAAGTCTGTCACTTCCGGAGAAAGCTGGGACGTCGGACACACCCCAGCACAGCACACCCCTCAGCAAGGCTTGTCTCCCACGCACCTCCTCCAACCTACACAGGAACCACCTCCACTCCTCCAGGCCTCAAGAAAAGATCTCCAGAAAAGAAGCAATTCTTAAAAGTCACTAAAACACTTGAACTATAATGAACAAATCCCCTTTTTAAAAAGCATCAAGAATTCAAACAGACTTAAGGCGCGGAGCCCAGCTGTCAGGGATCTCACTGCTATGGGTTGACAACTGTGTCACCTGAGTTAAGAGAGGGAGGCCACTGGTGTACACCCTTAGAGATGAGGGTTCCAATCATCCCAGAGTCCGTGAGGGTCTCCCAGGGCCTCTCCACCAGCTGGCCCCCGCCCACACAGGACACCCATCTTACTTGATGGTCACGGTGACGTCCATCATTTTGTCCGTGGTGACAGTCCCCAGGACGTGGTGGCGAATGGCGGTCAGTGTCAGGAGACTGGGGGAAGACCTATAAGCAGAGCAGAGAGAAGCTGCTAGCAGCAACCCAGAGACTCCAGGCGGTGGCGTGCTGCCTTGGGCCCGCCCACCCCGACACGCTGAGAAACAGTCCACAGGCTGCAGTAAGACAACTCAGGGAGCCTCCCAAGCACAAGCAGAGGACAGCTCTGTGGGGTCCAGTCTCTCCTCCACAGTTCCAGGTGTTGAACCCTGGTCTCCAGTCTGGCTCGGCAAACATCTTTACCCAGTGCGCCCTCTTGTCTGTCAGCCCTTGAGTTTACAGAATTCTCAGGAAGGACAGACAGCCTGCTCCACTTCCTCAGTAACATCTAAATATCATAAAACCCATATCTAGAAATTCACCTTAATGCCTAATCTTACCTCTTCCAAAAGAACAAAAACCCAACAGAAATACACCTGTGTGCTCACATGAAGAAGACACAAAGGGACAGAGACGAGGAAGGTAAATGCCCTCCCCCCGCCCAGAACAGTCCACCACAAAGCACTGCCTCCAGGCTTACGTGTCATAGGTGTAGAAGGCTTGCTCAAACTGGTGGCAGGAACGAGGGGTCACTTTGTACACACCTACACAGAGAAGACCAAAAGCAGTGTGCTGACAACAGAATGCATTATGTCAGGCAATTCCAATTCCAACACGTGTGCTCAGAAGGCAGCACGCCTCTTTGAAAGCTCAAGCGTATCACAACCTGAGCTAATGGGACTGGAAACACCAGGCAGGCTGCTTTCCTGGGCCACAGACCCCTCCCTTCACAGCCTGCTCAGGAGTGTGCCTTCACCGTCTGGGACTTAATGACTCCCTGTAGCTGCACGTGCTCACACGCAGCTAACGTGCACATAGCCAACAAGGATTGAAAAGCAGATCTCTCCTGTGAACCAGACTGAGGAGAATTCTTCAACTTAGAAGACTCAGTCAGGGAGCCTCAGGGTAACCAGGCATGTGGTTCTGAAAAGGAAGGGGTGGGGGTGGGGGGCAGAGGAGGCCTGCAAAAGCAAGCACACACTTCTCGGCATAACCTGGGGAGAGTGAGGCCTTGGTCAGGGCACAATCACCCCCTGCTGGAGGAACACAGTCAGGCTGAGGATGAGCAAAGTGAACCATTTAACCCTTCTCAGCTCATTCGGGTGACCAGACTCTCGCAGAAGCCTCAAGCCCCTTCCTGTTCTCACTGCACAGCAGGCCCAGCGCAGCGGGCACCGGGGGGTGGGGTGGGGGGGTGGGGGGGGGTGGGGGGGGTGGGGGGGGTGGGGGGTGGGGGGGTGGGGAGGGTCATGATTAGCTCCCCTACTCCACATTCGTCAGCAGACACTGACTGACCCCGACTACAGCCCAGCACTGCACTGGGTGGCCACACGGGGTGGGCACCACACGGGGTGGGCACCACACTGGGGTGGGCAGCAGGTTGGGCCGGCCTCCACTGGGCTTACCAACCAGAGAGTACTGGGTGGTTCCAAAAACACAACAAAAGATCACAAACAGGCCTTAGGCAGGGTAGTGTGGACGCCAAATAGTGTGGTCTCTCTGGAAACCAACTGGCAGTTTTTTGTTTTTTAACAAGTTAGATATAAATTTACCATGTAATTAAGAGGCCCCATTCTTAGGAACCTAAATAAGAAAAACTAAAATACACAGGCACAAAACCATGCACACGGCTCACTGCCATGGTTTTCCTAATACCCCAAATGGAAGCCATCTCAGGGCACCTCAAATGGCAAATGGCTACACACACAGAATGTGGAATATTATTCAACAAAGAACAAAGCACTGGTACACTACAGTGTGGCCCACCTTCAAAACTGTTAGATATAAGAAGCCAAGCACGAAGTCAGGCTCGGCGGGCCAGCATGACTGAGCCACTGCCAGGGTGGGGCCTGCAGTGATGACCGCACAAGCTGGTAAACTTACCAGACAGCACTTAGCACACGTCTCACCCCAATGAACTGCGTTGTTTGTGTGGCCCTGGGGTACGCCCAGGCCCTAGGAGCACACTGGCTGGTGCTTCACCACTAACCTCCCAAGCAGGTGAACTTCATGCTCTGTAAACTCTATCTGAATAGAGCTAAGAGAGTCAGTGGAGGACAGGCCATGGGCCAGCCACCTCATTAACAGCTCTGAAGGCGAAAGGACGGACCCAGGGTCTCTGCCCTTCAGGCCCACCCTGGCCCCACCCTCCTGCCTCCCAGGCTCACCAGGCTTGGACAGGCAGAAGCGGTTGACTCCTCTAGACAGGTTGTAAATCCCCACATTCTCGGGGCCGTTTCCGTCCTGATGAAACTCCTGTGGGGCCAAAGTCAACACAGTGACTTGTGGGGAGACAGAGATAGTGCGGTGATGAGTGATATTTCTGTTTCTGAGCCAGTCATCAGTTTGGCCCACTAATCATTTTGAGCTGTTGGGTGCCACAGGAAAACCGAAAACCTCCAAACTTTCTGAAATGTGCTATTTGCACTCAGTCAGCTCCTATTTACTGAGCACCTGCTTCAGGACAGACTCAGGTCAGGGTCCCGGGAGGCATCGTGCGGCCCCTGCTCTGACGAGGGTGGGGTGGCCTTTCAGCTTGGGAAACCGACGAATCAACAAATGAACGGGTGGTTTCAGGTAGGGAGACAGAGCAGAGAAGCAAATGCAGTGAGCGGATCACCACCTACCACGGAGAAGAGCACTAGAGCTCTGGGGCCCGGCGCAGCACCACCCTCTCAACAGGAAACTGCTGCGGCCTCCGTGAGAGACAAGAAGAATACCTGCACTTCTGGGGAAGGCTCAGCTCTCTGGGCAGAGGGATGAACATGCGCAGAGGCCATCAACAGCGGAGACAACAGGGTCGGGTGAACTGGGGGGCAAGTGCTGCTGGGGCCCAGCACGAGTGGACAAGGAGGTGGGGGGGTGAGGCGAGCCCAGGTTCCTTGCCATCTTCCTTCAAAATGCATTAAAGTGGGTGCTTCAGTGTCAGCAGCTGAGGTCCAGTGTCACAAGCAGCCATGACACTGTCATTTGCTTCTCACTGGGATCTGACAATGACATTTGTTACTACCCCTGCGGAAACTACAGAGATAATCCTTTCCCTGGAGACCCTGGGACCACAGCCAAGTAGACAAGCACCGGCCTACATCCCACCAGCTTGGGAGAGAAGCAGGAGGACACAAAGGCCAGCCTGGGCAACGCAGTAAAACTCAGTCTCAAAAACAGAGAGTGAAAAGAGGGAGCTGGAGAGACGGCTGAGCAGTGAAGAACACTGCTTTTCTTCCAAGGGACCCGGCTTTGATTCTTACATGGAGATTCACAACCACTCAACTCCAGTCCTCGGCGCTCCAGTGCCCTCTGCTGGCTTCCATGAACACTGCACACGGGCAGCAGTACAGACACAGAGAGGCAAAACACCCATATACACAACGTAAAATAACAATAGTTTAGGCTGGGCACAGTACTGCCCGTCTTTAATTCCAGCACTAGGGAGGCATGGGCATTTGAATTTGATTCTCTGAGTTTGAGGCCAGCCTGGTCTATATAGTGAGTCCCAGGATAGCCAGGGCTACATAGAGACCAGATCTCAAAAAACAATAAATAAAATAATAACTTAAAAATGTTTTAAGGGCCAGCACTACAACTCAATGATAAGTGCTTGCTCAGTATATCTGAAACCCTGGGTTTAGTTCCCAGAAGTACAAAAGCAAATAAAAACAAAACACTAGAGAATAAGTAAGCGAGTGAGCTCTTCCCACTGTGGGAAGCAACAGCCTAGAGAAGCGCAGCTACCTAGTAAACAGCACCCTGGCTGGGCCTAGGAGATTAAATACAACACAGCTTGCTGAGCCTCCCCACAGCCCGCAAAGTGTGCACATGATCTCAAAGCTGCAGGAAAAACAAGGGGCTTGAAGAAGCACCACAGCACAGCGGCCCCTCTGCCCACAGGATGAGGAACACATGGACACACACACACACACACACACACACACACACACACACACACACACACACACACACACACACCCCTCTAGCAGGCGGGAACTCAGGGCAGAGAAGGAGCCTGGCTCGACTGCCATTATGAAGTCTTGCTGTGCCAGGCTCTGGCAACTGCTATTAAGCCAGACATTCCTTTTAGTGTGTGTGTGTGTGTGTGTGTGTGTGTGTGTGTGTGTGTGTCCATGTGTGCAGTGTATATATGTGTAGGACAGAGAGGGTGTGTGTGTGTGTGTGTGTGTCCATGTGTGCAGTGTATATATGTGTAGGTCAAAGGGTGTGTGTGTGTGTGTGTGTGTCCATGTGTGCAGTGTATGTATGTGTAGGTCTAGGGTAACTTGCAGGATCTGGTTCTTTCCTTCCATTGTGTGGGCCCCGGGGATCAAATCCAGACCATCTGGCTTGGTAGCGAGTGTCTTTACGCACTGAGCCATCTTGCCAGCCCCCCAGGCACTCTCTCTTCGACCCTTCAGGGGCAGTGCGTACCAGAGTGATGGCGTGTGAGAGCGCACACCGCAGCATGTAGCCCGTCTGCCTGAACTCCACCGAAGACACATCGTCCTCCAGAACTTCCACTTCCAGACTCTTGTTCCTCCAGCACCAATCCTCATGCATGATGCTTACTGCAAAACAAACACCAGGGACCTGCTGCCTAGCTGCTGCAGACTGCACAGGAGGGAACACGGCGCTGTGCACTTGTAATCCCGGCACTCCGAAGGCAGAGGCAGGAGGACGAAGAGTTCAAAGCCAGCCTGGGCTCTAGAGTGAGACCCTGTCTAAAAGGAAAATGCTCTTTATATAAAAACACCTGGGCAGTCAACAATGTTTAGGACAGGTCACTGCCAAAGAAAAACTGACTACGTGGCTGCCCACAAAGAAATCCACATAGGCTGAAGATGCCAGGCTACAAGATACCCAGGGGTCACCAGACTTAGTGTAAATACTTTCAACTTTTGTTGTTGTTTATACGGCATGCGGTCCTGGCTGACCTTGAACTCCTCAGCCTCCCCAGCACCAGGCTTCCTGTCAGCCTGGCAGGTCTGGACTCTGAGCAGCAATGGTCAGTACATGCACACGGGCGTGGCAGGACTCCACAGAAACTCTAAAACAGGCAGGCAGCTCCAAGTGCAGTTTGCCAGCTCTTTCTGAGACAGAAAAGAACCCTGGAGAGAGAAGCCTACTTTCCACCAGCCAGAAGTCTAGTCCAAACAGGAGGCAGGAGCTGGCTTGTTGAGGACAGGAAGGGCACCTGCGTGGGCCACTGCCCTGCTGACCAGGCTCTGCGCTTTGCTTAGTCTCTTCTTGCGAAAGGCTATTGTACCATTCCACAGATGAGGAAAGAGTCTGGCGAGGAGAAAGAGTGACTGCCCCAGGTCACTCTAGAGCAAGGTGCAGACATCAGAGTAGAATCCGCCCGCTCTTTCTGGCATTGAAAACTAAGGTATTAGTCAGGGCACCCTCCCCAAAGCAGATGCATGGAGTGGGACCTTCTTGACAAGGCCTGCCTTTGCAGGTCATGGTCCCAGGACAGAGTGCCCATGGAAAGGCCTACAATAAGCACAAAGGGGGAGCAGGCTTGGGTAGCTCACGGATGTATCGTGCTCCATCTTACTTTTGTATTTCCCAGGCAGCACTTTGTCAAACGTGAAGGTCATGGAGTTGACCTTGCCGGAGAGCTGGAGGCTGCGTTTCTCACCCTGGCGGCTCAGGGACTGCAGGGTCACCAACAGGTCACCGCAGGTATCTGTAGAGGAAAGGCCAGAGGACCTCACATGACTGTCATCACAAGCCCTGACAAGTTTCTGAGTGCTTAGCCTAAGCAATAAGCCCTGGAGGCAAGAAAGTTAAGATCATTCTCAGCCTTGTACAAGTTAGAGGCCGGCGTGAACTACACGAGACCCAGTCTCAAAAAACCCACAAAGGTGGGATGGTGGCGGCGTATGCCTTTAATCCCAGCACTTGGGAAGCAGAGGAAGGCAGATCTCTGTGAGTTCGAGGCCAGTCTGGGCTACAGAGCGAGATCCAGGACAGGCACCAAAACTACACAGAGAAACCCTGTCTCAAAAAAACATAAAACACACACACACACACACACACACACAGGAGGCTGGGGAGATGACCCAGCTGGTGAGCTGCCTACACCACAAACGTGAGACTCTTGAGTTTGGCTCTCCAATCCCACACAAAAAGCTGACATGACAGTGTGCATCCGCAGCCCCAGCACTGGAGTGGGCAGAGATGGGCAGGTGCTTGGGAGCCCTTTGTCCAGCCAGCCTAGCTGAACCGACGAGTCTCAGTTCCAATATATAAAACAGTGCAGAGGGATCAAGGGAAGACATCCAATACTACCTCTGCCTCCACATACAGGCACACATGTGCAGCATGTCCATACACACTGCGCCCTGACCTACACACGAGCTAATATTGAAAGCAGGGTCTGATTTCAGCCTGAAAAGAAACCGTTGGAAAATAATAATACCAGGTGCCTGATAGCTTGGCAGTTACTGGGAAATCACCATTCACAAAAAGGCACCTCAAATCCTGCAGCCCTTCCCCGGAAGTGGCACTGCCTTTACTGCCACCCCATTCAGAAAGGCCTGGTCCCAGCTCCTCCCACTGTCCAGTTCTCTGAACTAGAGGCTCTCCCATGCAGTGGACACCTCACCCAAACAGGAGACTTTTCCAGAAACAGACGCCAAAAACTGCACAAAGGCCACATCCATCACGGGCCTGTTGGTCACGGTGAGAGGGAACGTCTGTGGTTTCAGCATGAGCCCGGCTCTGCTCTCGGCCTCAGGCACCACCACCTGTGAGAACATGAGACAGTAAGGCAGCGGTTCTCAACTTCCTAACCCTGCGACCCTTTAACAGTTCCTCAGGCTGTGGTGATCTCCAACCATAAGGTTATTTTTGCTGCTACTTCGTAACTGCAATTTTGCTAGTTATGAATTATAATGTAAGTATCTGATATGCAGGATATCTGATGTGTGACGTCCCCCCCAAAGGGTTCGTGACCCACAGGTTGAGAACTACTGCACTAGAGGCTGCAGAGAGCATATCTCCCCAGCCTATGAGGCACTAGAACCTTCATGTGGGCCTCAAGGTACGCAGATAGTGAAGGGTGAAGGTTCACTTTGAGCCCAGATGTGTAATCATAACAAATTTAAGAAGTAACTGTGTTTGTTTTCAAGACAGGGTTTCTCTGTGTAGCCCTAGCTGTCCTGGAACTCACAGAGATCCACCTGCCTCTGCGTGCTGGGATTAAAGGCGTGCACTACCATGCCCAGCCAGAAGTGATATTTTTATAGTAACACAGTCATAGTGTAATAACTAAGCCAGGCATGGCAGCAGCAGCCTGTAATCCCACACTCAGGAGGCTGAGGCAGAAAGAACACCGCAAGGTCCCAGGCAACCTGGGCTGTTGTGAAACCAAGTCGAGAGAGAGACAGAGAGAGAGAGAGAGAGAGACAGAGACAGAGACAGAGAGAGAGAGAGACAGAGAGAGAGAGACTGTCTGATGCCTCCCCAGAGGCACCTGTAGAATTAGGTCATTTTCTTTTTCCAAGTACTTATTTTCTTGTGTGTTATTTTAAGACAGAGACCGTGTGGCTCAGGCTAGCCTGAAAGGCACACTCCTCCTGCTTCAACTCCCCAGTGCCGGCACTACAGGCATTGTGCTATCACTCTCGGCTCCTTTTCTGTGTGTCTTTCCCAAGCTCAGAAAAGGATGGGGAAGGGGGCAGAGGTCCCCTACTTTATTCCCAGCAAGGAACTGCCCAACTGTGAGCTTCCGACAGAACTTCAAGAGCTGTCGATGTGGCCATCTTCAGATAAGCTGGGCAGGTGGCTCACAATGAGAGCTGTCACCCACCAAATACCTCCACTCGTCCCTACAGAAGGAAGGTCCCAACCTAGAAAACCCAGGCTTGTGGACACTCCAGTCCTCCCTCACTAAAGCTGGGAGCAGAGCTGATTCGATTGGCAAGTCCTGCCAGCTACAGGGACATGGCCTTTCCCACGCGGGCAGACCTCTGCTTGCCTTGTCGCTGGCCCAGCTGTGCGCAGGCGACTCCAGGCAGGGGCTGCCCTGCTTCTGGGCCTGGGTGGGCAGGCTCCCTGGGGCCTGCTGGCTGTCCTGGAGTCAGGGTGGGGAAGCTCCTCCCTGGTCTGGGCTCTCAGAAACCGGTACTGGGAGGTTCTGAACGGCTTGAAGAACTGGCTCTGCTCTGCTTTGGCCTCATGGGCATCCTAGAGCAGCCAGAAGCAAGGAAGGAACAGGAGAGCACAGCGTGCTCCTAACCCTGCACACACATCCAAGGAGAAAAGACAGGCCTGTGTCTATTCACAACACTCCCATGTAGAATGAGAACACCTCAAAGTCAGGAGCCAGGACCCGAAAGGCTCCTCCCTGTGTCCCACTGCAGCTCCTAACACTCTGGAAAACCCTTGCATTTTCTCGAGCTGCAGGGCTGAGTGTGTGGAGGCCAGAGGTCACCTTGGGTGTTATTTCCTCAGGAGCCATCTTTCTTGGTCTTTGAGATGATCTCTCAGTGGCCTGGAGCTTACCTAGCAGGCAAGTCTGGCCGGCCAGTGAGTCCCAGGGGTCTGCCCATCTCTGCCGCCCAGCACTGGGATGACAAGCTCACGCCAGCACACCTGCCTTTTGATATGGACTCTCAGGTCAAAGGTCCTGATGCTTGCAGGGCAGACAGTCTACACACGGAGCCACCCTCCCCATATACTCTAAGACAAACATAACTCACGTACCTGGACTTTGTAGGTCCCTGGCTTCGCTTTAAAGCAAAATGATCCATGAGCATCCGTCTCCACGGTGACCAAAGACTTGTCCTTGTCTTGAGAGGACAGGACCACTTTGTATTTACTCATCTGCTTGACAGTATCAGGGGAGCGGATGATGGATATCTGGCCACAGATGCTGAACCTGCAATGAGAAGTCTGGTCATTCTAGCAAGACTCAGTGCGGCAGAGCAGGCCCCCAGCAACCCTGAGACAATACTGTCTATCGGGTAGACTTGGTGACTTTCCCTTTAGAGACCCGTCTACAAAAGTCTGCAGCTGGGCCCAGGGCAGGGCTGTGTGTTCTCTAGGTAACATACTCCCACCCTCCACCCCACCTCCACAGAAGCCATTTGAAGTAAATTTGCAAGTAATAAAAACATTTCAGGTAATTGGACTACTGATATAACTTGGGCTAACCCTAAAAACGGAAGAGCTGTCAGCTGCCTGCAAAAAAAAAAACAAAAACAAAAAAACCACACAAACCCAGTACCATTAACCAAGCCATAAAACCACCAGAGTCTTCCCCATTTGTGGTTAGATGCCATGTGGGTGTAAGAGCAAACGCAAAGTTGAAATTGAACTCCTTAGGAGTTGAGAGCCACAAAATGCCTCTCATAAAGGCAGAACCCTACGGATGAGAATGACTGGAACTCCAGCTTCCAGACGAAAGAGGTCTCTTCAGGAACCACACAGCAGGCCCAGCTACTCCCAGAGGGGACCAACAACAGCACCCGTTCCATCTGTGGTGGCCACAGCTAAGACACCATCTGGAGGCCATCCATCTCTCCAACTCACTAAAGGTCCAATCTTCTTATCCTCAAAAATCACGGGATATAAACGTCAGCTGCTGCTTCAGACAGAACCACACTAAAGAACTTTCTGCCTCCGACAATCAGGGCCAAATAAAACGCTGGAGAAGCATGTCTGCCCCAACTGGACAATCAGGGACAAGATCAGGAATGGCTGAGGATGGCTGTGTCATTCAGGAGCGAGCAAAGCTGCCGTCATCGCCCTGCACCCGGAGGTTGCCCAGGCTCACCACCTGCTTCTGTGTGGATTGTCAGCCAATGGGCTCTCTACAATCTGGAATTCCTTTGCCTACTCTGTTACCAAAAGGATGGCCTCTCATAGTTATTGATTTAAAAGACTGTTTCTTTTCAATACCCTTACAAGAAAAAGACAGAGAAAGATTTGCTTTCACAGTGCCTACTTATAATAATTCTTAACCAGTTAAAAGATTTCAATGGAGGGTCCTCCCACAGGGAATGTTGAATAGCCCAACTCTGTGCCAATATTTTGTACAACAGCCATTGGAAGTGATACGTAAAAAATTTCTAAATCTATAATTTATCATTATATGGATGATATTTTATTAGCTGACTCAAATGCAGATACTTTAGAAAGAATGTTTGAAGAAGTAAAGAAAATTTTGCCTTGCTGGGGATTACAAATTGCTCCTGAAAAGATACAAAGAGGAGATTCTATTAATTATTTAGGATATAAAATAGAGCTACAAAAAATTAGACCCCAAAAGGTGCAAATTAGGAGAGATAGACTACAGACTCTTAATGACTTTCAAAGATTATTTGGAGATATTTCTCATCTAAGAACTATTGTTGGGGTAAAAAATGATGAACTGCATAATTTGTTCAAAACCTTAGAAGGTGACAAGGACTTAAATAGTCCAAGAGAATTATCACCTGAAGCTGAGAAAGAATTGGCCTTGGTAGAAAAGAAAGTACATGAAGGACACGTGGATCGTATTGATCCAAAGCTGGATTGCATTTTGGTTATTTTACCTTCTAGGCATTCTCCTACAGGAATATTAATGCAGAGGGAAGATATTATATTGGAATGGATATTTTTACCAAATAAACCAAATAAAAAATTAAAAACTTATGTGGAAAAAATCTCTGACTTGATTTGGAAAGGAAAATTGAGACTTCGTCAATTAGCAGGAATAGACCCAGCAGAAATTGTCATACCTTTAACTAAGGAGGATATTGAGAAATTATGGACAGAAAGTGAACCTTGGCAAAGAGCTTGCAGTAATTTTTTGGGAGAAATTAACAGCAAATATCCCAAAAGCGATAGAATTGATCTTATAAAGAGAGCTGATTGGATCTTGCCTCGAATTGTACGGGAAAAACCCATATCTGGAGTTCGTACATTTTATACAGATGCCAACAAACAAGGAAAGGCAGGTTACAAATCAGAAATTTAAGTAAAGTGGATCAAAGTCCTTATAATTCAGTTCAAAAATCAGAATTGTATGCTATTCTGTTGATATTAATGGATTTTTCAGAACCTCTCAACATAGTAACTGACTCTCAGTATGCTGAAAGAGTAGTATTACATATTGAGACTGCAGAATTTATCCCTGATGCTTCAGAATTAACTTCACTATTTATTCAATTACAAGATACAATCAGGAAAAGGAGTCATCCTTTATATATAACTCACATTCGATCCCATACTGGTCTGCCAGGCCCTCTAGCACAAGGCAATGATGAGATTGATAAATTATTGATAGGAAATGTACTGGAGGCCTCAGAATTTCATAAAAAACATCATGTAAATAGTAAAGATTTAAAAAAGGATTTTTCCATAACCTGGCAACAAGCCAAAGAAATAGTAAAGAAATGTCCTACTTGTTCCTTCTACAATCAAACGCCATTACCAGCTGGATGTAACCCAAAAGGTACTCAAAGGAATGAAATCTGGCAGATGGATGTGTTTCACTTTGCAGAACTTGGAAAACTGAAATATGTACACCACACTATCGATACTTATTCAGGATTTCAGTGGGCAACTGCTTTGAGTTCTGAAAAAGCTGATTCTGTAATTACTCATTTGCTAGAAGTTATGGCCATCATTTCATGGGGAAGTTATGGCCATCATGGGTATACCTGCACAAATCAAAACTGATAATGCTCCATCATATGTCTCTGTTAAAATGAAACAGTTTTTTGCTTATTACAATATAAAGCATATTACAGGCATACCACATAATCCTACAGGTCAAGCAGTTATAGAAAGATCAAACAGAACTCTAAAGGATATGTTAAATAAACAGAAAGGGGTAACAAAAACCCCCAGAAACAGACTTCATAATGCTCTATTAACTTTGAATTTTCTTAATGCCAATGAGAAAGGAACAACAGCTGCAGAGAGACATTGGATAATAGAAAAAACTACAGAATTAAATCAGCCTATATACTTTAAGGATGTGCTGACCTCAGAATGGAAACCAGGGTATGTGTTACGTTGGGGACGAGGTTTTGCTTTTGTTTCCACAGGAGAAGATAAGCTGTGGGTACCATCAAAATTGATAAAGGTTCAATTTGAACAAGAGAAACCTCTTAATTAGAGGAGGTGATAGTTCATCAACCAGCATGAACATCCAAATTAAACTAACTTACCAGTAACACATGTCTTTTCATTTAATCAGATAATAACTTGCCAAAAAGGAACATCCCCAAAATTAGTCTTGGGGAAAGGTTTTTGTTTTTGTCTTTTAGGAGAATGAAGGTTAAGGAATCTGAAGAACACTGGACAAATGAGACAACTGAAGAAAAGGGACAAATCATCTATCCCAGGAAACAGAGTGAAACGGCGTATGGGTATGTTATCTAAAAAATTTTATGTCTTCCTAAAGGTTTGTTTCTGCTTTTCTCTAAAAATTTAACACTATTGGTCTTCTAATAGTCCCAGTTCAATTGAAATTTAAAGCTGACTTTAGAGTTGGAGAATGGCTCTCTCCTTCTTTAAACTCAAGCATGTTGTTAAAAGGAAAATGCAAACTCCCTGTATCATGCCAGAATAAAAGAGCCATCTTCTGCTGTGGGACAGGAGAAAAGCCAAATTAAGTAAGGGACTATTCTATTACTAATCTCAACTCTTTGATTCTATTCTGATTCTTTAAAACTTTTCTTAAAGTATAAATTTTATATCAAAATTTACAAGATTAATATATATAGATATATAGTTATATATACATTTTAAACTTTAAGATATGAATGGTCATATAGAGTACTAATTAATTCTAGAAAAAAGGCTTCAATTAGCTGCATATATATATGTCTTTGTGTTCGAGTCTCTTATCAGTTTTCTGCAGGAAATCACGGCCAGGCCTAACATCAACTGAAGTCTCCAGGAAGAAGTTGGGGCCCCACAACAACAACAATTCCACGTGGACAATAATAATATCACTAAGCTGACAAACATCATCTACAGATCAGCTTTGAACTACAAGGTGCTCAGAGCAATTTTGAGATGACTAGCTGAGATGATCCAGTCTCAAAGACTACTTGAATAAAGACTTGAGATAAACCCTGAACTTTGGCATTATACACAGACTGGATAATGAAGGACATAGTTACCTTTCCTAGAATTTGACAATTAACCTAAAATTTTTCTTTCAGGATAAAGATAACTTCGCCCATACCCAGCAGGAAGCAATTTTAAGAATACGACGCCCACATTCCCAAAGAGGTGGTGTGGGGCGGGTGGTTTTTTGGTCTTTTTAATGGGTCTGGGATAATTTTCATTGTTTAGGGGGTTGGTTACAAGTTGTTGTCAAGGGTTAGGAAAAAGGCTAAGCAAAAGAGATTAGATTTAAGGTTCTTGTTTAAAAAAAAAAAAGAGAAAGAAAGAAGAAGAAAAAGACAATTACTAGTTTTAAGTACTTTACATTGGATTGGACTGTTTTATATTGTATACAAATTATATATATACTGAAATTGATATTGTTAGAAAATGCTATATGTATATTTCTAATTGTACTTATACTGTTCATTTAACAATGCAATTTTCTGATCCTTGAATGTTATTATTACCAACTATTAGGATATAAAGAAATGAAAGTTAGTAGTTAGACATTACAATAGAACTTGTAGTCATATTAGATATGTTTTAAAAATTGAGCAGATATATTTTAGACAGGTCATCTTCAAACCCTTCAGAGATCTACAGAATATGGCATTTAAAATGTTTTAATAACTTAGAAAATTTTTCTTTTTTGTTATGATTATGAGACATGTCGGCTCCTGGCAGTACCAATCTACTTCAGAGAAAATACGGGCATTGAAGAAACTGCATATGGAGTTAACTTTTATTGTGGCAAAAGTTAGCCACTGGACAACAAAGTATCCTCGAATCAACTGCTGACAAAATGGACAGACAGGACATGAAACAAAAAACTACTGATTCTTGCCAAAACAAGTATGGTTATGGCTTTATCAAAAGGCATCTTCTGAGGCCAGGACAATATGGCACCATCCCTGAAATGGCCTTCGCAATTCGGAAAAGGTACAGTGCCCTTTTCTTCGAAGGCAGCTAAACAGGCAGTGGGCCGATGGCTTCTGATGTGCAATGGAACAGCAGCTGAAACAGTTATTCTTGAAGAGTAACTAAGCTCATGCCCCTCAATAGTAGACTGGCATTTGACAGAGGGATGTGGAGAAGAACGGGATGCTGAGATGAAGCCATATATACACAGCCAAGAAGAATGGACAGCTGAATTAAAAAACCAACAACAATTTCCAGAATTTAAAATCCTGAATCACGACATGACACTAGTGGAATTCAGGTGTTTCTGGTACATGGACTGCTCTCACCCAATGTGAGGTTGAACTGTTGACCTTGTGTACATCCTACTTCACAAATGAGTCTGTCAGATACGCTAAGCCTATAGGCTGAAGATGATGCCCCAGCATTGCGGAGAAACCTCAGGTGACTGTCCAGGCAGCTGGCTGTTTCTGTCAACTCACAAATTTTTTGGAAGTTGCTTGCATGCACTTTCTGTTTTTATTTTTGTTAGCTAATATTATTTCCTTCTTGGGTCTCTGAGGGAGTTGAAGATTAGTGAGTTATAGTTGAAGGTTAGTTAGTTATAGTTGAAGATTAATTAGGATAGAAAGTGAGTTAGATACATTTTGGACTTAACAAAATAGGATAGATAATGAAATTATTTTCTCTGAATTTGTCAAATACAAATGGACTAGACATTGTTTAGACATTTATTACTTGTATATATTGTATATAGTCATTGTACTTTTGTATATAGTTTTTCTTTTGTTAGTTATAACCTTTTTCTTTTTTTTCCTTTTTATTAAAATAGAAAAGGGGAAATGTGGTGGTATTTTACTTGTACTGAAATGTGATTTTAATTGTATGTTAATAAATAAAGTTGTCTGGGGGTCAGAGCTATTAGAGCCATAGCAAGTGCATGGCGGCGGTGGCGCACGCCTTTAAGGACCTGGAGGGCGGTACATTCAGGCAGTGATGAGGCAGTCACATGTTTGGGTTTACAACCAATGAGAAGGCAGAACAGGAAGACTTTAAAGACATACACACAGGAAGTAGGTCCTTTTCGGAGAGCTCTCTTGGCTGAAGAGGATCCCTGAATCAGGAAGGGTGAAGCTCTTAGCTCTGACCTCTTGGCTTTCTTCTCTGAATTGGCTCTGTGTTTCTTATTTAATAAGACCGTTGGTTACATCTACACTACATTTTTTTTTTTTTTTTGTTTTTGTTTTTTTGGTTTTTCGAGACAGGGTTTCTCTGTGTAGCTTTTTTGCGCCTTTCCTGGATCTCACTCTGTAGACCAGGCTGGCCTCGAAGGTTTCTACATTCTTAACTGGTTACAGGTTCTAAAAAAGGATCAGGGCTTGAGAGATGCTCAGTGGTTAAGAGCACACAGTACTCTCCAGAGGACCTGGGTTCAATTCCCAGAACCCACTTCAGAGGGTCCACAACCACCTGAAATTCCTGTCAGGTCCCAGAGAACTTCAGGACAAATGGCTGAGGTGCCTACTTTAACATATCAAAGGAGATGCTGGCCACCAGGCTCTCCACACAGGCTCCCCCAGCATAGTTCCAGAGTTCTGGTTCCTCTCAGCACTTCTCACCCCCATCCCCACCCCCAGCCCGCCCAATCTCTCCAGCCCGAGCTTCAGCTTCCATTCCATTGCCTCAGCTTCTCTGGCCACTCGCTCTCTTGGCCCCCTCTCTGCTCTCTCTGTCTCTCCTCCTCTCCATCTCTCCCCCACCCTCTCTCTCTGTCTCTCCTCCTCTCCATCTCTCCCCACCCCTCTCTCTCTGTCTCTCCTCCTCTCCATCTCTCCCCCACCCCTCTCTCTCTGTCTCTCCTCCTCTCCATCTCTCCCCCACCCCTCTCTGCTCTCTCTGTCTCTCCTCCTCTCCATCTCTCCCCACCCCTCTCTCTCTCTGTCTCTCCTCCTCTCCATCTCTCCCCCACCCCTCTCTCTCTGTCTCTCCTCCTCTCCATCTCTCCCCCACCCCTCTCTCTCTGTCTCTCCTCCTCTCCATCTCTCCCCCACCCTCTCTCTGTCTCTCCTCCTCTCCATCTCTCCCCCACCCCTCTCTCTCTGTCTCTCCTCCTCTCCCCACCCCTCTCTCTCTGTCTCTCCTCCTCTCCATCTCTCCCCCACCCCTCTCTCTCTGTCTCTCCTCCTCTCCATCTCTCCCCCACCCTCTCTCTCTGTCTCTCCTCCTCTCCATCTCTCCCCCACCCTCTCTCTCTGTCTCTCCTCCTCTCCATCTCTCCCCCACCCCTCTCTGCTCTCTCTGTCTCTCCTCCTCTCCATCTTTCCCCCACCCCTCTCTGCTCTCTGTCTCTCCTCCTCTCCATCTCTCCCCCACCCCTCTCTCTCTGTCTCTCCTCCTCTCCCCCACCCCTCTCTCTCTGTCTCTCCTCCTCTCCATCTCTCCCCCACCCCTCTCTCTCTGTCTCTCCTCCTCTCCATCTCTCCCCCACCCTCTCTCTCTGTCTCTCCTCCTCTCCATCTCTCCCCCACCCCTCTCTGCTCTCTCTGTCTCTCCTCCTCTCCATCTCTCCCCCACCCCACTCTGCTCTCTCTGTCTCTCCTCCTCTCCATCTCTCCCCCACCCCTCTCTGCTCTCTCTGTCTCTCCTCCTCTCCATCTCTCCCCCACCCCACTCTGCTCTCTCTGTCTCTCCTCCTCTCCATCTCTCCCCCACCCCTCTCTGCTCTCTCTGTCTCTCCTCCTCTCCATCTCTCCCCCACCCCCTCTCTCTGTCTCTCCTCCTCTCCATCTCTCCCCCACCCCTCTCTGCTCTCTCTGTCTCTCCTCCTCTCCATCTCTCCCCCACCCCACTCTGCTCTCTCTGTCTCTCCTACTCTCCATCTCTCCCCCACCCCACTCTGCTCTCTCTCCTCTTGAGGTCTGGTCTATTCTTCTATTCTCTCCCTCACATCTGCAATAAAACCTTCTCCTTAACCACACCTAGGAGTGGTCATGTGCTCACTGTCTGGTATCTCTCTCTCTCTCTCTCACACACACACACCCCAAAAATAAAAATTAATTTAAAAGGAAAAGAAATAAATCTTGGGTCAGCAAAATGGTTCAGTGAGTAAAGGCACTCACTGCCAAACCTGAGGAACCTGAGTCCAATCCCCAAGACCCATGTTGTGGAGGGAGAGAGCTGTCTCCATGTGAATGCCACAAGACATACACCGACACGTGCACAGAGAAAGAGAGAGGGAAAGAGACTGACTCATAAATAAATGAGTAAGTGTAATGTTGTAGAATGTTATTTTAAGGTGTGCTACTTTTGTTTATGTTGCATTTGTTTAACTCTGTGAGGCTGTGTTACTGTGCCTGTCTAAAACACCCGATGGTCTAATAAAGAACTGGCCAATAGCAAGGCAGGAGAAAGGATAGGCAGGGCTGGCAGGCTGAGAGAATATATAGAGGGAGAAATCTGGAAGGAAAGGAGAAGGATTCCAGAGGCCAGCCACCCAGCTACACACACAGCAGGCCATGCAGTAAGAGTAAGATACAGAATTAAGAGAATGGGAAAAGCTCAGAGGCAAAAGGTAGACAGGATCAGTTAAAGATAAGTTAAAGAAAGCTGGTTAGAAACTAAGCCAAGCTAAGGCCGGACATTCATAAGTAGCAATAAGCTTCTGTGTGTGATTTATTTGGGAGCTGGGTGGTGGGTCCCCCAAAAAGAGTTTAAAAAAAAAAAACAGTGTAATAAAATTTTAAAAATAAAATAGGGGCCGGAGAGACGGCCAGCTAAGAGCACTAGCTGCTCTTGCAGAGGCCCTGGGTTTGACTCCCAGCACCCACATGGCGCTCACAACTGTTCGCAAGTCTAGTTTCAGGATATCTGACACCCTCTTGTGCCCTCCAAGGGCATGGAACGGACAGAGTGTATAGACATGCAGGCAGGCAAGACACACTCATAAAATAAATAGAAGAAACTCTAAAAAAATTAAAAATATATTTTTATAAATAATTTTTAAAAAGAAAGGTAAGAAACACCAATGCATTAAGGAGGCAGATGTGGGTTGGGGTGAAGCTCAGTGGCAGTACATTTGCCTGTGTGCTCAAAGTTCTAGGTTTGATCCCCAACACCATTCAAAAATAATGTAAATGTCCCTGGGCCCCTTCAGAAAGTAATGAGTTTTTCCAAAGATGCTCAAATGTCATTTTTTCTTGCTTTGGTTCAAATATTTCACTTTAAATAAGAAAATTATCAGATATACACACACACATCAGTTGTTCAAATAAGAGGCTGGGGTCTGGCAGTATGTGCCTACTAACTTTCTGCATCGAATCATTTATCAAATCCATCTGTTTCTCATTTCCTCTCCTGCCAGCACCCAGCGTTAAGGCACCCCCAGCCGATCATCTCCTCCAGATAACTGCCACAGGCCCCTATCTGCACCGTCTGCCAACACCCTGGCTTCCCACCAATCCCTACCCACCCAGCAGGCAGAAAAGCGCATCTCTATCGTGCCCTTGGTCTCAGTGGCAAGGCTGTCTGTCTCTGCACCTCAGGTACATGATCAAAGGCTTGCTGACCTCATCACGGCCTCTGGACACACTGGCTCAGCCCCTTCCATTCGGTGTCCTCCCCTCTGAACACGCTGCCCTGCATCTTCTTCCCTTGGTCCTCCTAAGGCCTCAGACTACCACCCCCACCCCAATCTACCCAAGGTCTTCTCCCCAATATCTTCCTGACACAAACTGCAGGCCTCTCTCTGTGCCACCTCCCCAAGAAGCTGAGAGCCAACAACCCTGTCCTTACCACTTGGGCTCGGCTCCTCGTTACACGTGCAGCCCTCGCACTGCGCCTTACCGACGGGTGAGGAACTTACATCTGCTTACCTAGCACGGATGTTCCAGCACAAAAGCAGAGGGACAGGAACAGGACTTCAACCCGAGAGTTATTTTCTAAGAATGAATGATGTCCTGTCTTTCAAAGCTGAAAGGTGACTAGGTGACTTGGTGACTAGGCTGATGGCTGTCTGCCGGGGCTCTGCTCCCTAGCTCTGGTGTCAGCAACCACCTCTGTCCCTCCTGTGACCTCACCCACTCAGGCTCCCCAGCCCACCCCTACAATGCTGGCATTCCACTTCCAGTTGACGAGTCACCTAGGAGTGTCAATCAGGATGGACACAGATCCAAACATCTAGGAGAGTGTGCCACCAGTGGTCATGTGACGCCAAACCTGAACCCTCAACACCTGTCCACAGCAATACCTCTAGTAGGCTGAGAACCCTTAAGTATCTTTTCTTTCCGTCCTTGACATCAGTGACGACATGATTAACTCTGCCAATGACCAGAAGCATCTCCAAGCACACCTCCACACCATCAGAGAACCTAGCAAAGCCCTCTAGGATCAGACAAGGAAAATGCTCCCAGAGGAGGGCTAACCTCAAAGATCTTTTTCTAATTTAGATAGATATTAGATAGACAGACAGGTAGATGATAGATAGATAGATAGACAGATAGATACATAGATAGATACATAGACAGAATGATAGATAAACAGACAGACAGGTAGATGACAGATATAGATAGATAGAATGATAGAATGACAGATAGACAGATGGTAGATAGACAGATGATAGATAGAATGATAGACAGACAGACAGACATGGTTATTTATTGTGTTGGCACACATGTGGAGGTCGGGGACAACTTGTACAAGCTGCTCCCTTCTTCCACCACGTGGCTCCCAGGGATCAGACTCAAGTTGTTAGGTTTGGAGAAAGCACATATACCATCATCTTCTTTTTCTACTTTAACAAACCCATTTTAACCTGAAAGCAAAAGAAAACCATCTTAAGTGTCCAACATGTAAGTGCCTTCAGCTACTAAGATTCAGCACTCATGAGCTGGCTTTCTGGAGCCCATTACCTAGGGTCGGATGCCTTGCTCACCCTTGATGCCGGGGGAGGGACTGGGTCCCGCCTCAACTGAAGGCTTTGCTGATCCCCCATGGGAGGCCTTGCCCTTTTGGAGGAGGTGATGGGAGGGTTTGGGGGGGGGGTCGACTAGGGAGAAGTGGGAGGAGGGATGAGACAGGGATCTGTGGTTGGTATGTAAAATAAATTAAAAATTTTCTCTTTTTTTTTCAAGACAAGGTTTCTCTGTGTAGTTTTGGAGCCTGTACTGGATCTCTCTCTCTGTAGACCAGGCTGGCCTCAAATTCATAAGATCTATATGCCCCTGCCTTCCAAGTGCTGGGACTAAAGGCATGCACCACCACTGCCTGGCTTTAAAAAATTAAAAAAAAAAAGAAAAGAAAAAGGTTCAGCACTCATCTTTCCAAAGGAAAGCCAGCTTGGCTCTCAACAGCTATTAGAACTGGATGTGAATCCTGGACAGAAATATGGTCGGGTCAAAGCTCATTTTCTTCTCCACTGCTGCCAAGAGGAGCCGGGATGTACCCAAGACTGCACATAGTCCATGGGCTGGCTAGTTTTATGTCAACTTGACACATGCTGGAGTCATTTGGGAAGAGGGACCCTCAACTGAGAAGATGCTCTCACCAGACTGGCCTGTGGGGCATTTTCTTGGTTGATAACTGATGTGGAAGGGCCCAGCTCACCGAGGACAGTGTGCCACCCTTAGACAGGTAGTCCTGAGTTATAGAAAGGAGGCTGAGCAAGACAGTAAGCAGCCCTCCATGGCCTCTGCTTCAGTTCCTGCCTCCAGATCCCTACCTGACTTCACTCAGTGATGGACTGTGATGTGGAAGTGTTAGCCAGATAAACCCTTTCTTCCTCCAGTTGCTTTTGGTCATGGTCAATCGTCACGCTGACAGACAGCACACTTACCCTGTAGCAATGAGGTCAGCCAGCTGCGGAGTGTTGGGTGCGATTTTGATGGTAACCATCTCGAAGTAGAGATGCTCCTTCTGAGCATGGATGGTGTATGTCCCTGTCGTTATGTTCTCTAGGCGGAAGGAACCGTCAGCTTTCGTTTTGACTGAAACCAAAGCATGTGAATAAAAGATGGGCCCCAAAGCTTGCATCCCAACAGATACGTGGGATGCAGTGTTTTCACAAGGTTTCACACTGAGATTTTGTCACTTGTGTCTATATCATTCCATGATTGAAAACAAGCCCTTGAGGAGGCTCAGGACCACATGCCTGCCCACCTTTAATCTGGTTGTTCAGGGTGACCACAGCCTCCGGAACGCCTTCTCCTTCACGTCCGTTCAAGACCCTCCCAGTGACTGAGAAGCCCATGACGTGGAACACGGGCTGCAAAGTGAAGAACAGGTGTTCACACGCTCATGTCACCAAGACCCCTCCTGTCCAGCACCATGGCTCACGTGCTGGCCCCTCTCCCTCTCTCTCATAGCCTCTATCTTCTCAGCTGCATTTCCAATGCAGGAATGCTCGTCAGAGTTGAATAAAAACAGCCTGCAGACTCACTCCCCGACTCACAGGTTGCTGCTTCTGGCTTGTGGGGTTACCCCGCCTTACCGTCTCCTGCTCCCTCCCTGGCTCCATCCGTATGTCCCCACTTTAGTGAATCCCACCTGTCTCCAGCCTCTTAAACACACACCACATTACCTGGGACCCCAGCCTGTCCCACAGCATCTCCTGGGACCCCAGACCTGTCACCCCCAACATTGCCTGGGACCCATGGCTTTCCCCTTCACCTGCAGCATGTCCCTTCAGTACCACCTGGAACCCCCAACCTATTCCACCATTACCACCTAAGATCAGTGACCTACCCTCCCCTTTCAAAGTCCAAGAGCCCTCCCTCACCTAAGAGGCCGGGCCAGGCAGATTCCTTCCAATCCACCCTTCCTCTGGAAAGTCGCTCACCACACAGCCCTGTGCCTTGTCTGTGTGCATCCTGTTTGCTCCAAGCACCAAGCCTGGGCTCTCCTGGGAGGCACTGAGCTACCTGGGTGAGACATCACCAACCTAATTATATCTTCATCAAACTCCTCAGGGTCTGACAAGCCTGACTGATTCCCTATATCTGCCCCCCTTCTCATTAAAATGTGACTTTGCAGCTCAATGGAGCCTGTCCTGCCCAGCTCCCTGCCACAAAGCAGGCACTCAGGAAGTGCCTCCCGCATGAATGAATGTAGGAATTATTTGAAAGAGAGCCTGAAAGTGGCAAAACTTTAGCCTTGCATGACAACATACTTGTAATGCAAGCACCAGGTGTGACTACAGGGCACGGTGGCACACACCTGCCATCTCAGCACTCAGGCGGCTAAGTCAGGAGGATCCTAAGTTTAAGGCCAGTGGTACTGCCTCAAAACAAAAAGGCAAGAGTGCAGGGGAAGGGAGAGGGGGAGTAAGAAAATGGCCTCCTTTTTATTGGGGGATAGTCCTCCTGAAGGGAGTGCTGAACTGGCTGTCTGTCCTCTTATTAACTCACATATCCAACAAACGTTTTCAACACTCACTACGTGCCAGGTGCTAAAGTACACAGATGAAACGGGAGGCTTCCCTGGCGTGATGGAATGTTCTAGGCCCTCACTAAACTCCACACACTTCAGGTTAAAACTTGCATTTGACCACCATCTGGGTACTTCGCCCAAGTACCTGCCACACCCTTCCTGCAAGGTTGTACAGGCAATAAAGGCTCAGTGCTCATTTTCCTGGCCTCCTGGCCTACATTTAGGTGTCCTACGCAACCTCAGAAGGTGGGGCCAGCTCCCCTGACTGCGCTGCTTTAGTGGATTGCTTTTCAGTGCATTATAAAAACCAGAGAATAACTTTTCACTAGCACCACCGCCAGGGACCCTTGGGCACTTCCTCTATGTTGCAAGCTGCCAGCTTTCTGTAATTCTATTTCTGTAATTAAAGACTCAGAAGAATGATGAAAACACATTTTCCATGTCTTCTGAACATCTCACCATCCCCTCCTACCACATGGGCCATGCTCTCCTGAGCTCACACGGTTATGGCCCAGGCTAGCTTTCCTCATCACACCTCTCCTCAGCAGTACCCAACTCCCAGCAGCATAAGAGGAAAGTGGCCAGCCAAGCTGTACGCCATCACCTCTCCAAGCTTCCATCCTCCCCTCCACTTCTCCTCAGGGTGCCTCGAACTCTCTAGGCATACTCCTGCCTTGAGACCTTTGCATTCACCACAAATTTTGGGTATAACACCTGCTCCCCTTTAGACGGTAGCTCAGTGTTACCTTCAGGGAGAGGACTCCTGACATAACATGCAGCCCTGTGTCCCTGCCCTGCACAGACCTTCTTCTGTTCCAGAGAGCACTTAACCGCTTCTAACACACTAACTTGCTTATCTAAACAGGCACTGGCTCTTCCCATCACTAAAATGCAACGTCCAGAAAGACTGTTGACTCACTAGGCCCCAACTGTACAGCCAAAGCGGAACTGACTCAAAACACAAGCCACAGGCATTCTGTGGGCACATCTCACTGAAGGAGCAGCACCGACCAGGGCTTAGCTAGCTCGGCAAGATGGAGATGCTGTGGAAGAGAGGTGGTAGATCCAGTGTACCCCAGGCTAAGCCACAGAGTCCCACTTCCTCCAATAGCCATCTGGACAGGGTGTTGAGGTGGACGTGTTTGCGACATCTGTGCCCAGGGCTGGGAACCCAAACGCCCGCCTCCAGAGCTTCACCTCGATTCTCAAGCTGTCGTGCTCCACGGTGAAGTCAAGCCTGGAAGGTGCCACGTCAAAGGTGATCCTCTCCCCTCTGTAGAACGGCACCTGGGAGAAGGGGTCAAGTGATTAGGAAGCGTGTACAGCACAGTCCTAAATCAGTGTTCACCAAGTCTAGCAGCCAAAACAACCCAGAGGAATGTGACTCCAGCTGCTGCTCTAAGGGGAAGCCCTGCACTACACTGTGACCGAAGAGCCCATGTCTCATCTTCAGTACAGGCTGTGATCACCAGGGCGAACATGCTTGCAACTGCAGGTGGACAGGTCCACCTTGTGGACAGGTCCAAGTCTGAACCTGAGATCCACTACATTCCACACACACCTTACAGACAAACAGAGGCTGATGGCAAACTCAATAGTTATTTAGATTTTGGAGTGTTTTAGATATGGGTTTTTTTAGTTTTAGGGACACTCAACCTCTCCTTACTAGGCCAAGTGCTCATGAATGAGAGGCCCACCCTTTGGCCATTCAGTATCTACTACTGATCTGGATCTTAAAGGCCCCCAAAAGCCCATGTACTAGCAGACATGTCCAACATGCAGCCATGTGCCACGTGTGTCCCAGGATAGCTACGGTTGTGGCCCAACACATCTGGAGATAACAGGGTCATGTTGCAATGTCAACTCCTGTGCTGGAGGCATACTTGTCAGCACCGCTGGGAGGTGGTAGCACCTGTCGAAGCCAGGGCCTGACGGAAGGAAGTCAGGTCACTGGCAGTGTGCCCTTGAGGACCAGTCAGAATCCCAGCTCTTCTGCTCTCCCCAATTCTGTCACCCCAGCCTCCAGGAAGTGAATAGATTTCCTCTACCACAGGCTTCAACCACAGCTACTGCTTCACCTCAGTCCCAAGAGCAAGAGGGTAATCAGCCAGAAACTGAAACCATGATCCAAGAGAAACCTTCATTCCTTTAGGCTGGTTTACCTCAAGCAGTGTGTCATCATACTGAATGCTGACTCACCCAACTCCCAGAGGGCATAGGCTCTTCTCACACACAGTGTCCTGTACAGATAGAAACCCACTCACTCACCACAGTGTAGCCCCCACTTGGCAAGGAATAGAAAGAAAATGAGCCATCTTCTTTGGAGACCGCATAGCACAGATAAACCAGGCTCTCATCCGGGGGCTGGAACCCGGACACTGGGGACACATTGCAGCCCAGGACGTCCTATGTCGGGGAAGAAGAAATTTCCATGTTCTGATTACCCAACAGCCACACACAAGGCCAGGCCAACCTGCAGAGGTCAATGCATGGGTTTCTTACAAGGTCAATGCAGGGGGTCAATGAAGGCAAACGGAACCCAAATCTCTACACCCAGCCTCAGAGTTAAAAATGAGCACTCTTCTTAGGAAAAATGGTGAGGCTCCCTCCAACAATAAGAAAACTGGCCAAGGAAGAGAAGTGACACCCCAAGAAGCCACAGAGCAGCAGGTGTTAGAACCTGATACTGTGTGAACCTGGTAAAAGCCTGAGCATCTCCCTAATCCACAGCCTCGTGGTGAAGACAGTCCATGAGACTGTGCTCTTAAACATCCAGGTCACAAACCAACAGTAAGCCCCAGCCTGCCACTCCCCAACACCTCACCCCCCCGCCCCCGCCCCCGATCTTGGCTCTTCATTTTTCTTTGCTTACCTCTTTGCTCACTAAAGAAGAAAAGAGAAGAAACTTCACCCCTTTCATGGGCTCCCCGTCACTGCGGACAGAGCCAGATACATTATAGCCAGCCACTACGAGGGGACCAGCTGCGTTAGCATTGGAGTTCGTCACCCGCACCGTGGTACTTGCCTAGAAAAAGGAAGAGGTCTTAGCTTCAATACACTAAACCCTGACGGCCCGACACAGTGGCTTACACCAGCAATCAGGAAGCTAGAGTAGGAAGATTATTGTGAATCTGAGGCCAGTCTGGGCTACAGTGTGACAATCTCAAAAAGAAATAGACATAAATAAATCCTTTCAGAATATCCAACAGCACAAGGACATGCTAACATTTTTAACTAAGAAAGCAGTATGAACACACAGTTCCTAATAAAATTACAGACACAGGCATCCCTCCAGAGCCACAGGAACTGACCCTGGACTTCCAGACTCAGACATCCTCAGGTGCCCATGTCTCTTTTATCTCATGGCACACTGTGTGTGCAGAGGCTATGCACATCCCCTGAAGACTAAACCTCCATAGTTACCGTGCCCAACACAAGCCAAGGCTAAACAAGCAATACTTACCATTTAGGACTCAAGAATAAGAAAAATGCCCACAAGTATGTCCAATCCACAGCTGGTGGAATCTGAGATTGGTTGAAGCAATGAACACAGAGCCCCTGGCCAAGGAGGGTTGGCTGCAGAGAACGCTGCAGCTGCTCTGGAGATGCAGACAGGCATGTGATGGAGTGCGCGTGGAGGGCCAGAGGCCAAGGCCAGTGTCTGTCCCAGCCTTCCACCTTGTCTGAGGCAGTGGCTTGTGGTTCCAGCTGTGCACACCAGACTGGTGCCCAGGAGCTGTGAGGGATGCTCCTGTCTTGGCCTCCCATCTCCCCATGGGGCACCGAGATTACATACACCCACCAGTCATCTTTTACGTGGGTTTTGAGATCCAAACTCAAATTGTTAGGTCTGCATGGCAAGTCTTTACCCACTGGGCCATCTCCCAGCCCTGCAATGCTTCTTCCTATGCAAAGTGGATGACAAGAAGTGTGGGGGAATAGAAGTAACTGCCTGTGTGTGTGGCAACTCGGCACCGACAGTTCCCTTCCTTCATGTTCTTCTTACAGTCCGCCTTCCTACATCTGAAATATTTATCTACTGAGGGATGGCCATGCAGAGCACACATGGAGGTTGGAGGACAACCAGGAATCTCCCCTCCCACTACGTGGGTCCCAGGAATTGAACTCGGGTCTTTAGGCTTGGCAGCAAGCACCTTCACCCTGAGCCTCTCTCTGGCCCCTCCAACCGTTTCCCCCTTTTTGTTGCAGTGCGGCTTTCTACAGAATGCAATTCCCAGAAACCGAGCAATGCCAATGCTAACAAAACCTGACAGACACAAAGCGAGGGCCAGAACCCCTGCTCCCTCAGGGTAACCAACACCCCACGATGACAAAATAGAACCAGGGCCACAGGCACTGACCCCTGCCAAATGACTGTCAGCCTCACTTACAACACCACGCTTTGCTTTATTGTTTGTCTGTATTCAAGAATATTTAATTACTATAATATTTTATAAATCACTCTTTGACATTTCAAACGTTTATAACCTTTTAAACAGTCTTTGGGCTTTTTGATTGTTTTTTTGTTATTGTTGTTTTGAGATAAGGCCTCACTCTATAGCCAAGGCTGGTTTAGAACTCACTATGGATCCCAGGCTGGCCAAAACTCACAGCAATCCTCCTGTTTCAGCATCCCAAGTACTAGAATCACAGGTACAAGTCATCACACCTTGCACAGACACTCTTTCAATGAACGCTGCTACCACTCAACCACGTTTGATTAAATTTTCAAATACAAAGCAGAATAAAGTTGAAAATGTAAACCAAAAAGGAAGTCACTGCTTTTTCTTTCCTTGAAACAAGGAGTTTTCTCTGGCTTGCACAGCCGCCTCACTGCTGCTCCTGACACTCAGATGTGATGGCATGCAGCCCATTCTGTCCTTAACAATCACAAGGCTGTTTGAGATCTCCCATCCCCAGGGAGCATGGGCAACAGGCCTCTAGAAGAATTAGCATATGTATAGTTTTCTGTTTGGGACAGAAAAAGAATAAATTCACTGGGAATTTCTGGTGTTGACTTAGCTCAATATGGTGATAGTGGATGAGGACTTCACAACCCTCACCTAAAGAAGAAACCAGCAGCAGAAGCATCTGCTGAGGCGGGGAGTTCACCCTAATAACACCTACACTTCAGCACCCCAGTTCTCCCAGAATCTGGAGAAACTGTGACTTCATTTCACATCCTAAATTCATCTCCACATTTGTTTCCAAACTATAGCACACACACACAGACATGGGCCAAAGCTCACCTCCGTCAGAGCCCAGGTAGGATGAGTCGCAAGGATTTCATAATCTCCAGGAAGAACTTTAAAAAACGCAAACCTGAGAAACACAAAACAGCACATCACTTAACCAGGTTTTAGACAGGGATTATGTGGGAATTATGGTAGGCTTCCAGTAGCTACTCAATCCAATTCTGTCCAAACCCACTCCCTGAACACTCCCCATGTGCCAGGAAGCAAGGAGCCACTGTGCACACTGCTGGCAAACAGAGGGCCAACATGCCCAGCGTCTCCAGGAGTCCTGGCATACGCTCACAATCAGCAGTTTGATTGGCATGAACAGGAAGAAGAGCAGAGGAGAGAAAAAAAACAGCTACAAGCTGAGAAGTGGGAAGGGAGGAGTTATGTGGGAGGAGAAAGCAAAGCCCCAGGCTGGGGCGGATGGCTCACATAGAACGACCCTAAAGCCGGGCATGACGACATGCACCTGCAATTCCTGTATTCAGGAGGCTGAGACAGGAGAGCTAAAAACTCAAGGTAGGCACTAGAGAGATGTCTCAATAGCTAAGAGCACTGACTGCTCTCCAGGGAACCCAGGTTTGGTTCTGTAACTGTAGATAACTCCAGTTCCAGGGGATCCAATGCCTCTTCTGCTGCCCACGTACACCAAGCGTGCATGTGCTGCCCAGGCAGACATGTAAGCAAGGCACCCATACAGACACAGGACTCTAGAGACTCCAGGTAAGCTAAGGCCATGGCCAGTTGAGCTGGGGCTGCAAACACTACAGCCAGAGCCCTACCAGGCTCAACCTGAACAAGGCACCTGCCAATCCAAAGCTAATTTTGCCACAGGAACTTACTACGGGCGGTATCTGCCTTCTCCCGCGGTCTCTCAAATGCTGTCTGGACAGGGCTTCAGAACCACTTTGCTACAACAGAGCTGACGGGACCACTGGCTTCTGGCATTGGTAGTTTAGCCTTTCTACTCCCCGGGGCCCCACATGTGCTCTGAGCAAAGCAGCTCAGAAGGATCAAGGTAGTTCCTGGCAAGGTCTGCAGCAAACAACAGCTGCGGCATCCTTCCTTGAACATAAGAAATCCACGCTCTAGAACTCTGTGAGTTATTAATGCCGCAAACGTGGAAAACTCTATACCATGAAACTGTTCAGTGTGATAATTATTTAAAATTCTGTATGAGTACTTTCAGCCTGCATGCTTAAGATACGGAGCACACATAAGTGAAGTTCATGTTCAGATATGAGTCCCATCCCTGAAGGCACATGTGTTGAAGTCTTGGTTCTCCGGTACAGTGTTCAGAGGTGGAACTCTGGGGAGTGACTGGGTCAGGAGGGCTTTGGCCTAACCAACAGATCAGCCTGTTGATGGATTCAGGACAGTGTGAACTATTGGGAGGGAGTAGGGAACATGGAGGGAGGAGCCTCACAGGAGGAAGTGCCTCACTGGGGTGGGGGATGGGGCCTCACTGCAGGAAGTGCCTCACTGGGGTGGGGGATGGGACCTCACTGCAGGAAGTGCCTCACTGGGGTGGGGGATGGGGCCTCACTGCAGGAAGTGCCTCACTGGGGTGGGGGATGGGACCTCACTGCAGGAAGTGCCTCACTGGGGTGGGGGATGGGACCTCACTGCAGGAAGTGCCTCACTGGGGTGGGGGATGGGACCTCACTGCAGGAAGTACCTCAATGGGGTGGGGGGTAGGGCCTCACTGCAGGAAGTGTGTCACTGGGGTGGGGGATGGGACCTCACTGCAGGAAGTGCCTCACTGGGGTGGGGGAACCTCACTGCAGGAAGTGTGTCACTGGGGTGGGGGGTAGGGCCTCACTGCAGGAAGTGTGTCACTGGGGGGGGTAGGGCCTCACTGCAGGAAGTGCCTCACTGGGGTGGGGGTAGGGCCTCACTGCAGGAAGTGTGTCACTGGGGTGAGAGGTAGGGCCTCACTGCAGGAAGTGTGTCACTGGGGTGGGGGACGGGGCCTCACTGCAGGAAGTGCCTCACTGGGGTGGGGGGTAGGGCCTCACTGCAGGAAGTGCCTCACTGGGGTGGGGGGTAGGGCCTCACTGCAGGAAGTGTGTCACTGGGGGGGGGGGCCTCACTGCAGGAAGTGTGTCACTGGGGTGGGGGGTAGGGCCTCACTGCAGGAAGTGCCTCACTGGGGTAGGGGGCCCAGAAACATGAAGGCTAACACACTGCATGTATGAAAACATTCCAAATTGTGGAAAACCCCACATCTGAGGCCCTTCTGGTCCCAAGAATCTGGCTGAAGGACACTCAGCCTGGGCTGGGCCAGGAAGAAGCACAACCCTGTCAACAACAGTAATTTTTAAGTTGGATAACACACTAGAGCTGACTATCAACTTCAGTTACCATTTTGGTTAGGTTTTGTGTACTGAAGCAATAATGCTCTAAATGTTTTCAAAAGTATCAGCTCTGATTATTCCGGTATTATCCCAATATATATGCTAACAGTTACAGCTGAGCTCTCCCGACTGCACAGTTCAATTAAACAGCCCCTTATATTTCATTCTGCAAGGTTAACTAAACAACCATCAGGTCCAACTACTAAATGGTTTCCATGTAAATGATAAAATGCTTTTTTTTTTTTTTGGTTTTTCGAGACAGGGTTTCTGTAGTTTTGCGCCTTTCCTGGAACTCGCTTTGTAGACCAGGCTGGCCTCGAACTCACAGAGATTTGCCTGCCTCTGCCTCCCAAGTGCTGGGATTAAAGGCGTGCGCCACCACCGCCTGGCTAAAATGCCGTCTTTAATCCCAACTGTGTTAGCCTGTAGTCAGCAAACACTGATCTTCCCAGTGACCTCTAATTACCTTCATCTGTCAATTAGAAAGGCAAGCAGAAGGGTAAAGTAAGCTGTCCCCCCAAGCCAAGGAGCAAACCCAGGCCTGGAGCAAACCCAGGCCTGGAACAAACCCAGGCCTGGAGCGCTACCTTCACAGATAGCAGCTGGTAATTAATCACCCACCTCCCGCACCATGGGTCAGATGACTCCCACTTCAAGAGGAACATGGGTTCAGAAAGCATGAACTTGCTTAAGAGGCCAGATCAGGATCTGAGCCCAGCCCCCTCAACCCAAGCTCCCCATGCCCGCCACAGCCTGGCCTAGCAGCCAGACTAGGCTCCAGGACAGCACTCACTTTCCGCCAGGCTGCGTGACTGTGGACTGGATCTTCGTATCAGTGCCTGTGCTTCTCAGGGACACCTGAACTCCTGCAGGACCCAGGGGCTGCCCTTTGCTGAGGACCTGTGAGGAGGAGGACGTTAGGACCCAACGGGCAGCTCAGGCAGTTTCTATTCACGCTTCTGCCCACAAGTGACACCTACAACATTTTCCTTTGGGCCAGGGCCTCTTTGAAGACCATGTAGTCAGGAGACCTTTGAGGAGGGCTGGGTGGGGAGGGACAGTCAAACACTGCACCACTGAATTTATGACAAAACATGTATCACAATGGGGCTGGAGGCCGCTCAGCGGTTGGGTAGGAGCACACACTGCTCTTGCAGAGGCTTGCAGTTAAGTTCCCAGCACCCACATCAGGCAGCCTGTAACTGTTTTAACTCCAGGTCCAGGGGGGATCCAATGCCTCTGGCCTCCAAGGACACCCACACTCAAATATACATACCCACACATAGTTAAAAATAAAATAAATCTTTTTAAAAATACATCACTATTTTACAAATCTCTAAGAATGAAAACTACCCAAGACCCCGTCTTCCGGTAAGAAACCCACACATGAAACAGCTGGTGGCCTCCCTCTCGGCACAGAAGCATACTTGTAAGTCCACACACTAGAAGCACCAGCACAGGACCTCATCTCTATTTGAGGGCTGGATGAGGGAAGACTGAGGGCTCTAATGAGAACGGAGCTGGGGGCAGGCACTCTTCCGTCAACACCCCAGTCACTACCTGGTCCCCAGTCCCTCCCCAGCAGCTCCTAACAACAGAGACTCCGCAGGAGGAGGAGGCCCCTCTGGCAGGAGCCCCCCTCGAGGGACTGCACTTAGCTCTCACACAGCAGTGCAACAACTCAGGTCCTGGGCACGCGCCCCTCCCTTCCTGCCCCCCACCACGGGCCACTCCCCACGAGCAAGCTGACCCCAGGCTTCCGCACAGCCCAGACCCCTGAAGCTCACTGTGGGTGACCTAAGGGCACAGGAGCCCCACTCGTGTACGGCTGAGAGGAGGTGGCACACGACAGAGCCTGGAGCCACACCTTTCCATTCACGGAGAAGCCGGTGAACACAAAGTTGACGTCCCCGCCCTTCGTGCAGATGTCGCTCACGCCATCCACGTGCAGCTCCACACTGGTTGGCTCTGGGGCAAATCGGACAAGAGACAACAGGCAGCATGAGGGCTGGGAACACACCTCCCAGTCAGACGGCGTCTAGTGTTTTCTACATGTAATGCCCTTACACGATCAGAACTAAAATAAAGGTACAAGTCTCCCCCTACCCCACCTGCCCCCCAGCACTCTGCCGGGGAAGGAACGGGCTCCCGAGTACCGCAGCGCAGACGTGTTGCTGGTGCATGTATGTGTCTGTGGTCCATGATCCTGTGGGTAAGTGCACATGCATGTGGAGGCGAGCTGTCAACCTTGGCTCTCCTCCTCCACAGCTCCTACCTTACTTTTGAGGCAGGGCCTCTCACTGCGTCTGGACCTATCAGTTTGTCTTGGCTGACTGAACAGCAGCCCAGGGATGCTCTGGTCTCTTAACACCCAGCTCTACGGTTACAGACACAGACCACCACGCTTGGCTTTGACGTGAACCTGAACTCAGATCTTCAGGCTTACACAAGAAGCACTTTACCAACTGAGGTATGGTGATATTTCATTTGTGCTGAAATGTGATTTTATTTGTATGTTAATAAATAAAGTTGCCTGGGGGCCAGAGCTAATAGCAAGCCATAGCAGAAGCCGGGCTGTGGTGGCGCATGCCTTTAATCCTGATCACATGACAGGCAGATCTCTGTGTGTTCAAGGATACAGCCAGCATGGAGACACACGCCTTTAATCTCAATACCAACCATAGAAGACCTGGAGGTCTGTACAGACAGGCAGTGACGAGGAGGTCATGTGGTTGGGTTTACAGCCAATGAGAAGGCAGAACAGAAAGTCAATAAAAAGACAGATACACAGGAAGTAGGTCTCTTGCTGAGGGGAAGGACGATAGTGGCAGCCAAGGGTAAGAAAGGTTTTTTAGTCTCAGCTCTCAGCTACTGCTCTGACCTCTTGGGCTTTTGACTCTGCATTTGGCTCTGTGTTTCTTATTTAATAAGACTGTTACATCTACACTGAGTCATTCTCCAACCCCAAAGAATTCACTATGGACCAGGCACCAAGTCCAGTGCATTCTTCAAAGATACAAGAATTTACCAAGAAGGAAACTGAGTCATGAAAAGGTTAAGGCTCTTTCCAGAGTGTGTGACACAACTCCAGTCTCACACACTAGCTCCAGATCTAAAGAGGACCATCACCTCCACGGCAACAGGAGCTCACAGGGAGGACATGAGCACTGCAGGCCACGGGACAATGGCAAGGGGGAAAGGCAGCCCTGACTCACCACCACACCACCGACCTGTCTGACCTCGCTCCCAACCCCTCCCTCACAAACCTGGGGGTTGAGGGAGACCATGTGGTCCTTCACTATCAACCCAATGCGTGTTCTTGAGAAAACCGCAGGCTTACCGCGATAGAAATTAAAGCTGAGTTTTTAGAACACAAGAAAAGGGCTGGGGAGACGGCCAGGGCAGCGAAGCGCTTGCCATACACACGAGGACCCCGAAGCAGCACAGCAGCATGCATCTGTACCCCAGAGCTGAAGAGACAGAGGCGGGGTTCCTGGGGCTCACTGGCCAGCCTGATCAGCAAAACCAGTGAATTTCAGGCTCAGTGGGAGACCTTGCTTCAAAAACTAAGGTGGGAAGTGACTGAAGAAGACGCCTGACGTCAACATCTGGACTTCACACACACACACACACACACACACACACACACACGGGGGGGGGGGGGGGGGGAGTTGCACACGGGTTACTGGTTGTTTTTGTCAACTTGACAGAAACTTAGACATATCTGGGAAGAGGGAATCTTGAGAAAATGCCTCCATCAAAATGGCCTATGGGCAAGTCTGTAGAGCATTTTCTTGATTAATGATTGATACAGGAGGACCCAGCCCACTGTGGGTGATGCTACCCCTGGGCAGATGGTCTTGGGGTGTATAAGAAAGCAGGCTGAACAAGCCACAGAGAACAAGCCGTTTTGTAGATTTCCTCCATGGTCTCTACTTTAGTTCCAGCCCCAAGTTCCTGCCTCAACTTCCCTGAGTGGTGAAGTATTGACCTGAGAGTGTGAGCTGAAATAAACCCTTTCTTCCCCAAGTTGCCTTTGGTTACAGTGTTTATCACAACAGTAGAAACCCTAACTAAGACACTCAGGTACACATACAAAAAGAATTCTATACAGCAAAGGAAATGACCTAGAGCCACACACAATAAAGACAGATATCATAAACAAGACTAGAAGAAACCAGACACGAAAAGCAGCCTACATGACTTCCTTTAGCTCAAGTTCAAAACAAAATGCACAGAGCATGGGGGTTCAGGCTCTAATCCCAGATACTTGGGAGGCTGAAGCAGAAAGATTGTAAGATCAAGGCCTGCATGGGCAATGAAGAGTTCAAGAGCAGCCTGGAAAACTTGTGTCACCCCACAGCAAAATGAAAACACACACACACACACACACACACACACACACACACACACACAGAGAGAGAGAAAGCAAAACTGTTAAAGGGTTGGAAACATCCTATACACAAGACCCCTGGGTTCAACCCTTACCACACAGAAAACAGAGCACCCGTCCTTCTGGAAGGTAAGGACATGCTCACCGGTGAGCACTGCAGGTCGGTGGACACTGTGGCACGTTTCCGGGGTCTGACAGTTCTATCTTATTATCCGGTAACTAGGCAGGTATGTGCACTTTGTAAAAACGCCCTCCATTAAAAAAAGAGAGAAGAGCCGGGCGGTGGTGGCGCACGCCTTTAATCCCAGCACTCGGGAGGCAGAGCCAGGCGGATCTCTGTGAGTTCGAGGCCAGCCTGGGCTACCAAGTGAGTCCCAGGAAAGGCGCAAAGCTACACAGAGAAACCCTGTCTCGAAAAACCAAAAAAAAAAAAAAAAAAAAAAAAAAAAAAGAGAGAAGAGCTGGCATGCCTTTAATCCTAGCACTCGGGAGGCAGAGGCAGGTGGAACTCTGTAAATTCAAGGCCAGCCTGGTCTACAGAGCTAGTTCTAGGACAGCCAGGGCTACACAGAGAAACCCTGTCTCAAAAAAAAAAAAAAAAAAAAAAAAAAAAGAAGAAGGAGGAGGAGGAGAAGAAGAAGAAAAACAGAGAGAGAGAAGAAAACTTGAGTGACTCTGTACAGTCCCTGCCCGTATCTGGAAGCATAGTCCAGTAAGAAGCCCAGACAGGAGGGAGCAGAAACAAGCCTCAGAGGCCAGGAAAGCGACCTCTGCTCCCATCATCTGGCTGGCTGGTCCCCTCCAGTTTCCTGGGATGCAGCAACCGGTGCCCCAACTTTCCTGAAATAGGGCTCCCCTGGAAAAAGGAGCTGCAGGTGCCCTTCTGTCATGGTAAGGAAGCCCTCAGGTGCCACTCTCGTGCCCAGGCTACAGTTAGGCTCATCCACTGCCCCAGGACAAGTCTCCCCTCCACACAGCCATCAACTCCAGTCCCATGTACATCTGGATTCTGATGGCAAATCTGACAATGTTTAAACACTTCCCTTATTTTAGAGGGAGGGAGGGAGCCAGACACTGTAGCACACATCTGTAGCCTCGATTGCAGGAGGCTGACAGAGGAAGACGCTGAGTCTGAGGCTAGCTTGGGCTGCACAGTGAGACCCAAGAGCATAAATAGCCCTGGTCCTGGGACAGGAAGAAGGCCCCAGTTCTTGTCTAGATTGTGTAATGAACTGAAGCTGCCAAGGCAGCTTTTCCAGAAAGAGGTACAGACCACAAAGGATGCCTTTTTAAGAAAATGATAGTCAGCGTGCAGTGTGGTCCCCCTGCAAAGTGTTCTGTTACTCAGCTCACTTACCAAAACTCCAGCCCAGGGGAGGCTCAATCTTCAGGATGAAATCCCCCTACAAGGCAAACCATGAAAGGTGAAGGCAGGAAACCTGAAGGGCCTGGAGGATGGAGTATACTGTGATCACTTTACCTGAACAGCGCCATCTGAAACAAACCCTACACCAGGCTCTGCTAAATGGTGGCAGCTGGATTCCCTTCCAGGGGCAGCCAGCTGAAGCTGGACACCCAGAAATTTCCATCTAGCAACAAGGAGACTGCCAATGTGGAAGCCCATTTGTGAGTTGTAAAGACTTGGGCTGGCAACATATCACAGTGGATAAAGAGCTTGCCATGCAAGCCCGATTCCTGGGACCCACAAAAAGGTAGAAGGAGAGAGCTGATTCCCAGAGGTGGTCCTCTGATCTAAACACACACACACACACACACACACACACACACACACACACACACACCCTACACAGAAAATAAATGTTTCTGAAAATTAAACACAAGGCTCTATGAGGTCCGAGCCTTTCGATCCTGGCCCGTGTGACGGCTGGAGTAAAGCGCAGCGCGGAGAGCCGTCCAGCTCGCTCCTGCCCTCCTCTGCTAAGTTGCCTGCAGCATCCCCGTGAGGCTGTGAGGGCTGGAATGTCTGGAGATACTGCCAAATGTGGCCCACTGAATCCACCCACCCGTGAGAAATCTGCATTCCACTGATCATTACAATACAAGTAAGTGTTTGCACGTGGGGGAAGGCCACGATCCTGGCCACCACAGTCATTTGGGGATGCTAATTAATTACTTCCTATCATAAGAGCCACTTGATGGAGACTGAAGTCCCTCTTCCTCTTACCTTATCGTACAAGGGGATCATAAAGTAGCCGTTGTTGGGAGCACAGTCCGTCTGATACTTCAAAGTCCCATGCTTGGTGTACAGCTTTATCTGGAAAGCAAGGAAGGGAAAGTCCTAATCCTGTCTAGAGAATTGGTCAGCATGTGACACCTGAATGCAGTCTATCGGCCGTGTTAGCTGAGTGCCTGCTACACGCTAGCTGCTAAAACAGCTTTGGGGACAGAGGGGAAGAAGACCAAGCACCCCAAAATAATGTTATTCATGATTCGTTTATTGAAACCACCTCAGCCTACCCCCAAAGTCTTCTTGTTTGAAGCTTTTCAGTTTGCTTAAGTAGCTGTAGCAGCTTTAGTTTGTGTAAATTTCCGAGTCTAAAACTTTCTAATTTTGCTGTTGGCAAGGCACCAGTGAAAACCCAGATTCCCAGGCCAGCAGGATGCTCAACAGGCTGAACCTCTACTGCACAAGCCTAGAGACCTGCACTCAAGTCCTGGAACCCACGTCAAGGATGAAGGAGAGAACCGACTCCATGAGGTCGCTCTCAGACCTCACACAGCACGCGTGGACACACGCAATAACATGTGTTTAAACCCTGGACACACACAATAATATGTGTTTAAACCCATGACTGCCTGCCCCTCAGTTCCCCCAGCACTGCAGTTTAGACATAAAGGCAAGTCAGGAGGCAGATTCCTGAGCTGCCCCCCAAAGGCTTTACCCAGGTCTAGGATGAGCACTGGGGCCCCAAATGATTCTAGATGCTTAGAAGAATATTCCCCTAAAGCCCTCCACTGCCATCATCAGAACCAAGACTGATGTGGAAGACATCCAATGCATTCACTTCCAAGGCCCGCTACAACTGCTGCACCCTAAGCCTCTGCAGACACAAACCTCTCAGCTGAAAGGCACAAAGCCGTATCAGGGACTCCCCTACACTGGATGACCTTGACAAAATCATGGTACCTCCAGAAGCCGAGTTTCTTCATGGTAAAATAGAGACACCCTGCTTCGGGATGGCTGTGCTTACTCACAGTGGTGTGGTAAGCAGAAGGCACAGAGTACACACTCAAAAAGAAGAGTGTTCTATGTAACACCTCTCTGAAGGAAAGCCACTCAGCACCATCAGGCAGAGACACACCAGAGGGTCACAGGCAAACTCCCTAAGCCGGCCTGCGTGGCTCAATGACTCTCAACCTCAGTGTCCCAATCTGCAAAGACACATTCGGGTCAGATGACATCAAAGAGCCTCACCTCTAAAATATGAATGTCGGGGCTGCAGAGAAACTCAGCAATTAGGAGCACTTGCAGCTCTTGCAGAGAACCAGAGTTCATTTCCAGCTCTAGGGGATCCAATGCCCTCTTCCAGCCACTAAGGGCACTGCATTCATGTGCACATAACCATATACAGATACACATGAACGCATTTTTTTAAAAAAGAGTATTCTGTGGCAAAAATACAGATATGATCCAGTGGAGTCTTAGAAAACACATAAGCAGCACTCTTTGGAACGGGCAGTGTGAAGTAGGGAATGGACTGTAGCACTCATGGGCAATAATCAGGTTACACTCCACACAGCCCAGACACCGACTTATTGACTTTAGAGTCCGACTAGTCAGTTAAGTGTGAAAACAAATTTGCTCTAGGCCATAAAGAAATCCAGACGCATGCACTGCATATACACTAGCTAGAGGACCAGGGAGGCAGCAGCCAAGAGAGTCGCTGCCTCCCTGCTCCACGTAAGCCATGCCCTGCAACCTGAAGATGGCTGCTTATCAGGAGAAACACTGTGGGTGTGGTGCGTGCATGCGTGTGTGTGTGTGTGTGTGTGTGTGTGTGTGTGTGTGTGTGTGTGTGTGTGTATGTGCGTGTGTGTGTGTGTGTACAAGCCAAAGGTAACTTCAGCTGCCACTCCTTAGGAGCTGTCCACTTTGGTGGTTGAGACAAGAGTCTCTCGAAGGCCTGGACCTCACCAAGCAGGCTAGGCTGGCCTGTTTTTAACCACATGGGTTCTGGGGAGGGAACTCGGGTCCTCACGCTGCACAGCAATCCCTTCACTGACTGAACCTTCCTCCCCAAGTCCAAGAACCTGGTTTTGATGTCAATTCTGACTGTTAAACCACCAGAACGTATCATTTTTTAAAAGATTTATTTATTTTTATGTATGAGTGTTTTGTATAGATGTCTGTGCATCACATGGGTGTCTGATATCCACAGAGGCCAGAGAGGGAGTTGGATCCCCTGGGGCTGGAATTGCAGATGGTTGTAGACCATCGTGAGAGTGCCGAGAACTGACCCTGGTCCTCTACAAGAGCAGCAAGTACTTTCAAGCACCGAGCCATCTCTCCAGCCCCTGTAATTCTTGTCAGCTGTAGCGGCTACTATTAAAGGTCAGAATGTCAAGTCCAGGGCTTTGTCTGGTCCTTTCTCTGCAGTGAGATCCCCCGATCTGAGACAAGCCTTCAGTATATGCTCAGTACATAGTTTCTTTGAAGGAAGGCACCCCGGGCAGAAACAGAGGGGAAAAGGCTGGAAAGAAGGATGAGAGAGCAGCCAGGTGTGGCTGCAGCCTCTGCAGGTCCAGCATCTGGGAGGCCAGGGCAGGAGGATCAGGAGTTCCAGACCACCTGAGCATGTCTCAAAAGAAGAAGAAAAAAAAAAAAAAAAGGAGGAGAAAAGGGGAGACTGAAAAACCCAGATTACTTACATGTTATAAAATACATTGTATGGGTCAACTGTCACGTGCTGTTTGAATTCACTGAGAAGTTGGCTCTGGGAGTAGTGTTGTCCCATCCCCATTTCAGACCTAATCATGTTTGTCTAAAGGTGTCTTCCAAGGACTGGTCCCATCCCTGTGACAGGGAGGGAAGAAAACAGCAAAACACCCCAGGAGTAAAACATCACGTCATCGAGAACAGCTGGAAGGTGAACTATTCCTAACAGATGTCACTACTGTCCACCCCATGACACAAAAGTGCCTGGGGAAGTCACAAGTTCAGCTATGGGAAGCTCAAACATGGAGAAAAAGCTCAAGCAAGACTCAGCTGATGCCTCAACTTCCCCAGTCCGTTTCTGATGGATGCTGTAAGCCCTTGACTTGACGGTGTCATCTCTATACGGTGTAATGTTCTTTTACTGTACTGAGGACTCCAGCTGACTTCCTCAGTCAATTTCTGCCAGATGTTTTAAGTGCTCCATTTAATGATGGACGCACTGCTATCTGTGCACCTGCTACCTGCTAGTTGCTGTGTATTTAAGAAGCCCATTCATTCAAAATCAAAAGTATGGCTGCCATACTTCACTCTCTGGACCATACAGTACATCTTTCATAAAGTACAGATCAGAAAAGGGCAACATACATCTACGTGGGGATTACATACATGAAATGTCTGATGTCGTAAGCAGAGATTGCAAAAGGATGGTTGCTCAAGGCATTATTGGACAAGGGACACAGTGGACAAGGAACCCTAGGCCTCGAGAAGCACAGTTCACAATGGGCCACAAAACCCATTTTCTGCTCTCTTTATCCCTGTTAGTGCATGGTGGTGACGGCACCCCACTGCCTTCTCCTTCCTCCCAAAGCTGCAGGAGGCCCAACTGGAAAGCCTTATCCAAAGCAGCTTCTGAGATGCTCAATGCTACAAAGCCAGGAGGTGGCAGTGGCACCTGGTAACACGTCACCAGCAGTTCCCAAGGAGCCCTGGGTAGAAGGACCCAGGGCATACTCCTGTAATCCAGCCCTTTGGAAGCAAGAAAGTCCAGAGTTCAAAGCCAGCCTTGGGTATATTGAACTTGAGGCCAGCTTGGGCTATATGAGAACCTTGTCTCAAAAAAATTGGAAAATAAAATATAAATCAGCCAACCAACTAGAGAGGCACACACAGAAAGCCTGGAAGAGGACAACTGATTCTCCGCCTTAGGAAATCATGTTTCTAGGTTCTACCACTTCTAACACCATCTTACACAGACTGGGGTTTGGACAAAGACCAAAGGGAAGGCAGGGTGGGGACGGCTTCTCACCTTTTCCCCAGTCCTAAGTGATATGTTAAAGGTGGCCATTGCCAGCACTGGGACAGCTCAAAGGGGCCTCACATACCCTTCTCTTTGGCACCCCCTCTTTTCTCCTCCTGGATGGGCACCTGTCTACCTCCTCCCCTCTCCCTCCCTTCTCCGGCCCCACTACCAGTCTTCTTGGGAAAACCAGGCTTAGCTCTCTCTCTCTCTGGTCCCCTATGTCTACTTCTGCCCACCCCCTTCTTCTTCTCACGGGTTTTCTGGGTCAGAATCCCACTGGGCTGATAACCATTTCACAGAACTTTCGACTCAGTCAAAAATAGCTTCACAAACCTCTAGTGTAATTACAGCAACTCTGCACTTTGAAAAGGAAAGGAGTGGTGGGGAAGGGGAAGCGGCTTCACAGCCCCAGAGGTTGCTATACTGCTCCATGTCAGGACTTGGAGATAGGAATCGATCCTCTTTAAAGGCACCCCAGGAAGGATGAAGGAACGATGGGTCCCAACCTCGGGGTTTGCAGACTAGAGAGTGACACGTGTGGTTTCCAGGTTCTACAATATGGGTCGGGCAGATCAGAAGTTCAGGGGTCTTGGTCTGGGGGAGCCGGGGTCTAGCAGGCCCTCTCCGTCGCCGCCCCTCGGCGCGGCTGGGGAAGGGTGCAGAGCCACCGAGAGCCTGGCCCGGGGTCACACAGCCCGCCCCGCCACGCGCGGCGGCTCACCTCGATGAGCGAGTAGTTGATCTCCACGTCCGACTTCACGAAGCCTCCGCAGCCGACCACGATGTCCTCGGAGCCGCCCGCCCGCCCCGCGCCGCTCAGCAGCAGCAGCAGCTGCAGCAGCAGCAGCTCCGCGGCACCCCGGCTCGCACGCATGGCCCGGCCTCCGCGTGCCTACCCTCCGCAGCCCGCCCGGTCCCGCCCCTCACACCGCACGCAGCCGGCTCCTTCCTCCTCCTCGCTGGCCTGACAAGCCCGGGTCCCGCCCCGGCGCCGCTCCGCGCAGGCGCGCCGCGGCCCTGCGCCACGCCCCCCAAGAAAGACCGCCACGACGCACGCTCCGCCAGGAGTCGCGGCCGCTTGCGCCTCTGGCGTCCTGGAGGACTCCGCGCAGCCTCTGGAAGCAGCGGCCCAGACGGGCTTTCCACTTCAGATTCAGTGTCAACAACTGAGAGCTTTGTGGTTGATTGACGTAGTCAACAAGTCCCAAATCTTCTGACTCACATACTTCACAAGTCAGTTGTAATTTCAAAAAGCCCTTTAGACATGTGTTATTTGGTTCTCCTTCCTGCATTAACACCTTAATTCTATAACAAAATCTTGTTTTAGCCAGACAAGTTCAAGGCCTGCCTGAGCTACAGAGCAAGTTCAAAAGCAACCTGAACATCCTTAGACACTGTCTGAAAATAAAATGTAAAATACTTAAAAGGGCTGGGGAAATAGCTCAGTGCATGCCTAGCAAGGCCCTAAAGACACTTCCAGCATTGGTACACGTGCACGTTGAATGTGGCTTATAATCAATCCCTGCACTCATGCGGCTGAGGCAGGAGGACTTCTATGAGTTCAAGCCCTGCTTGGGTTACACAGGAAGTACCAGTGTAACCAGAGAATAAGGGGTTGTGGGTGGGGGCGAGCGCTGAGGGAGTGTCCTGGGCCCATGGCACAGTCAGTAAAGTGTTTGCCTGGCAACCTAAGGATCTGAGTTTGATCCCCGAACCATGCCAGCTGTGGTGGCCAGCACTGGGGAGGTGGAGACAGGAGGACCCTGGGGCTCACTGTCTAGTCTAATGGGTAAGCTTCAGAACGATGAGAGGCTGTGGACCACCTTCCTGAGGATGATACAGAGCCGTCCTCTGCCCTCTGCATGCATGTGTACACCTGTGAACAAAAACTCCTGGAAAGAACCTGGCTGGTTAGAATGTCAGTAGTGGAGAGACTGGAATGTTGCAGGCCCAGAGGCTAATGGCCTTATCTTGGGCTAGTTCTGGCCCTCTGGGACAGCCACACCATCCCCTGTGCCTTCCCCCTCCCTGTGCTGAAGAACGTCCTCAGATAGCATCTTGGGCCTACAGGAAAGACTCCTCCATCTTGCTGCACCTGCCTCTCTGATATGCTCATCAACATATTCTAAACTTGCCTTAATTTATGACTTTCTCTGTTCTGTAAAACTATAAAAACTTCGTGAAACTGCATGTTGGAAGACCGTAGTGAGAATCTAGCAGAGTCAATTGTGTCTAGGGCCAACATCAGAATGAATAGTTGTTTGTTGGCGGTATTTAGACCTTGAAGAAACCACCGTAGAAAACAGTGACCGTTTTCTGATATCTATCGCGCTGTTTTTCTGAAGGACCTTTACAGCCATTGCATGACTTCAGCCACAAGAGGGCCCTGGAACGTCTGGCGTTGTTGAATACTTCAAACAGTGCACAACAAGGACCAAAGCTGCAGGGTGTGATGCTTTCCCTCACAAAACACAGATTAGATCAGGGCCTTTGGGATGAGGAACTTGTCTTACTCTACAAACAACTTTTATGCTCTGCACAGCCCTTTGAGGTTCAGTTCGTCTAGGCTGGACCTCCCTGCTGCCTGTGAGGCCTAAATTCATCTTGGAGTGACTCTCTTTCTTCAACTGTCCCATATATCTCAGAACACTGACAGAAGATGGAATCTGGGGTGACCCAAATCTGCGTTCCTGGGACACGGCTCAAAATGGCTCCAGAATAAACCATCCTCTTCCCTTTAAGATAAAAGCTGTGGTTTTGTGTCAACATACCCCATACGTGCACATAATGAAATGAAATCTGTGATCTGACTTCTTTATTATAACGGATGTATTTCTGTTGGCGTGGCTTTTCTGTTAAAAATGATGCCATTTTTGAAACAGCATCTAACTAGGTAGCCCTGGCTAGCCTCAGACTCACTGAGATCAGCCTGCCTCTGCCTCTTGAGTCCTGGGATTAAAAGCATATGCCACCTGTCTGGCTAAATGATGTTTTCTTAATCAAAACATTTATTTAAGTTCATAATACTATTAAAGGAGATATTTACATTTTATTTTCATCCCAATTCTAACACTTGCATAGAAAAACATTTTGAAGTTTTTTTTCTCTTGTATGCCTGAGATTTGTCCAGTTGATTTTCCTTTGAATTCATTCTCTCAAATGAATTCACACACTTGAATAAGTAATTTTAATTCCCCCACCTCCACCTCTCAGAAACAGGGTTTCTCTGTGTAACAGCTCTGGCTGTCCTGGAACTTGGTCTGTAACCCAGGCTGGCCTCAAACTCACAGAGATCCGCCTTCCTTTGCCTCCCGAGTGCTGGGATTAAAGGCGTGCGCCACCACCGCTTGGCAAAAATGTCTTTAAAAGTAAGACTCTCTGCATCCTTCCCAGCGCCCGCATCTAGCCCACATTCGTCCCCAGTTGCTGAACGCTTAGGTTACTAAGTCTGTTGTCTTTCCTAAGGACCCCCTCCTGCGATGGCTGGGCCCAGAGTGTGCAGGAAGTTTGGAAGGGACTTCCCACAGAGAGGAAGCGTGGAGGTGTCCCGGCACTTTTCGGAGGTTCCAGAATCACCTCACCAAGCACCAGCTCCACCTCCCTGTGCTGCTGGACCTTGCCCGGGGCCTCTCCGCTTCCCAGCTCCAATCCCAGTCAAACCCGCCCGGTCCCGCCTCTTCCCCAGTCTGGCGCCTGGCTCTGAAGGCTGCTCTAGGACAGACCAAGGGTTGATGGACAGAGAGCGCCCAATGGCCGCACCTGGAGAGCCCTGCACCGGTCTGAGGGTGAGTCCCATCTGCCCCACTCCTTTCCCTGGTCCAAGGAGAACTCAGCTGCTGGGAAAGGCCCCAAATTCTTGCCCTCGGGAAGCAATAAGGCCATTGAGCTGTTCAGGGACAAATCCAGACCCCTTCACCAAAGCCCGGGGCCCCTGAAGAGCCCAGCAGGGTTTAAGACTGGGACTTAGGTTCTTACTTACGTAAAGCCAGTGGACCGGCATCTCCTCCGTCCCTGCCTTCTTCATCTATACCCTACTCTAGAGCCTGGAGTCCTGTGGATAAAGACCAGATTAGCAGTGAAGAGCTGGTGTTCACTGAGGGCTTGTTCTGTGCAGGGTGCTGTGAGTTCAGCAAGTCAGGCTGCTTCAGGCAGCTTGTACAGGGAGATTCTATTATCCCTCCTTGACAGAAGAGGGCACAATCAGCTCTGCCACGTCCTGTTTTGGGGGGGCATTTCCCTTTTGGTACCTCAGTCTACTGGTCTATGAAATGGGGACAGTAGCAACTACCACCAGAGTTCTGATGAAAGGTACCAGCCAAGTCAGACATGGTGCCACTCATCTGTAAACCAGGCACTTGGGAAGCTGAAACCAGAGGATCACAAGTTCAAAGCCAGCCCCAGCCCGACTGCCTCCCAGCTGACTAGCGTTAGGCAAGTTCCGTACCTGCTCTGGGCCTCTACTTCCACATAAGCTAAGTCAGTGTGACTTGATCTGCCTCCTGGAGTTGATGTCAGGATGAAAAGAGTTGAGAATGAAAAGGCACACCAGAGAGGGCTTGGAATATTTTCATGTAATGTCCGTCCCCACGGGCCGGTGAGATTGGGGCCCAGGTGGCTACCATCCTAATGGTGTCCCTGATGTTCTATTCAGGTCTGGAACCAGACAGAGCAGGAGCCTGTGGCCCATCAGTTGCTCAGCCTGTGCTTCCTGAGAACAGCTGGGGGCTGGGCGCCCCCCTTGTACCTCTGGGTCCTCGGCCCCATCTACCTGTTCTACATCCATCGCCATGGCAGGTGCTACCTCCGGATGTCCCACCTCTTCAAGGTCAAAATGGTAGCCACGGGGAACCTGGAACCAGGGAGTGGGGAGGCAGCTAGCTGTGGGGGAGGCAGGCTGGAACCCAGCAGAGACTCCACGCCTCCCACGAGCAAGAACATAGGACAGAGGCAAGAAGGGACGCTGTTAGCCAAACGGGTCAATAGTGAAGAGGGCCAGAGATAAACCCACAGGTCAAAGTTCTCACAAACAGATTTTGTGATTGTGCAAATCTGCACACACTCTCACACCAAGAAAAGCAAATAGCTACAGTGACCTGGCATTTCTCATTTACTGTAGGTACCTTGGGGTGCAAATGGTAATTTTAGAACCATACAAAGATGAGTATTTTTGTAACTTTAGCAGGTATTTTGTTTGTGTGTTTTGTTTTGTTTTGTTTTTTGTTAGGACAGGGTCCCATGTAGCCCAGGCTTGTTTCAAACTCACTATGTAGCTAAGGATGACCCTGAGCTCCCGACCTCCCTGCCTCCCCTCCCAATTTCTGGGGTCACAGGCATGTGCCAGACACCTGTTTACTTATTGCCTTACTCCATTATATTGGGGGTAGATCCCAGAGCCTCGTACTTACACAGCTACCACTGAGCTACACTTCCAAACAGTTCCATGCTTGTTTTCTCCTCACTTATGGTCCAGCTGAACATTTTTAAAAATTGTTGTACAACTCTTTTTCCGTTCTTTGATGAACGCCGACATAACAAGCATCCTCCACTGAGCCATCCACACAGCCCCGTCCCTCTCCTGGACTTCCTAGTAGAGATCGTACGCCATGCCCATAACCCTTAGCACAGACAGACCAGCGATGTGGGAGTAAAAGAATTCACGGGGCAGAAAAAACGGCAGAAGTAGAGGTTACTGGATAAGCTATGGTACAGCGCAAACAGCACTAAGTCAGCAGGGAGACTGCATGGGGGAATTCTGGGGGGACATTTCCTTGGGGAGGTTCTGCCGAGAGATCAAACTATGTTATAGTAGTGAGGAAGCAGGGAGCAACCTGGCCTTGAGACAGTGATGGTCCTGCCTTAAGTGAAAAATGGTTCGATGTGACCACCCATCCTAAACCGGCAGCCACATTTCACCCCCAACAGATAGATGCAACCATGTCAAATCTTTGACGTTTGGGTGACAGTCCCTTCTTAAGTAGATTCTTCCAGCTGAACAGAGGCGATGTGGTCCTGTCTATTGTCGGTCTGACAGATGTCCCTGAAAGGGACAGGAGTTGAGGACAGACATATAAGATGGCCCATTCTGAAGGACGAAGTTGTGAAGACTCTTGGGGGGGTGGGGATCACTGTCAGAGCACTTTCTGTGGCGGAGTTGTGGGTTTTGTGGGTGCAACACCCTGTCACCTATGTGGGTATTCAGGCTGGTTATGTTGAAGATGTACGTCTATTGGTTTAAATAATAACAACCAATTTATTGACAAGAGGCCCCCTGGAGGTTTTGTCCAGTTTGATCCAGTATAGAAACTGCAGCCAGGTGGTGATGGTGAAAACCTTTAATCCCAGCACTTGGGAGGCAGAGGCAGGTGGATCTCTGTGATTTCAAAGCCAGCCAGGCCTACAGAGCAAATTCCAGGACAGCCAGAGCTGTTACACAGAGAAACCCTGTCTTAAAAAACAAACCAAAACCAACCCCCCCCAAAAAAAGTTGACACTTCAAGATCCAGCTCAGCAAAGATGGGCTAATATTAATATCTTGGTTGTAAAAAATTTTTTTTCTTGAAACAAGTTCTCACTATGTAGCCCTGGCTGACCTACAACTCACTATGTAGCCCAGGCTGGCCTTGAATTCACAAAATCCACATACCTCTACCTCCCCAGGGCTGGGATCAAGGGCATGAGCCACCGTGCTTGGCATGTGTAACTATCTGAAGTCAGTTCTGCTGCGTTCTGGAAGAAACAAACTTGATTTGTTTAGAAGACTGAAATACAGAGCAGTCGGTACTGGAGGCCTGCTAGGGGGGTAAGAGGCGGCCATGGCCGCACTCACAGAAGCAGTGAGGAAAGAAGATGGCAGCGGGCCGAAGGCAGCTGCCCGAGAGCCCGGGGTGGGGGGGTTGGAGGGGGTGGGGGGGTGGCTGTCACCCTGATGTGCTCGGGGTCCTCCTGGGTCTCAACACTCACAAGAGAGGCCAAGAGATATGTTTTGTTTTGTTTTGTTTTTACAATCAGTGCTCTTTTTTAAAATTACATTTTTAAACTTTATTTTGTGTGCGAATGTGTGTGGGCTCACAAAGCAGCAGGTAGTGTCCGTCCTTCCCTTCTTGGGTCCTGGGGCTCGAACTCAATTGATTAGGCTTGGCCCTTTACCTGCTGAGCCATCTCACTGGCCCAAGGAATATGTTTTGAAGTCTGGAGTAAAAGGTGGCCTGTGTAGGTCAAGCCTGGAAATACATGGAACAGACGCGGCAGGAATATGAAGAATCCTTTTTCCAGCTTTTTTTTTTTTTCAGTAATGGAGGGTACCCTAAATAGGGGACCCTAAATTTTTATTTGTTTAAAGCCAAATAAATTGGTTTTTACTAAGAACAGAACATCTTGAGGAGATTTTCAGGGAAGTTAAGAAAGGATTTGTTGGTAGAGCACTTGAGAGGCATAGGCAGGACAATCATTTCAAGTTTGAGGCTAACCTGATCTACCTAAGAGGTCCTAGGACAGTCAAGTCAGCATAATGGGACCTGTCTCCAATTTAAAAGAGGGTGAAAGCCAGGGCACGCCTTTAATCCCAGCACTCGGGAGGTAGAGGCAGGTGGATCTCTGTGAGTTTGAGGCCAGCCTGGTCTATAGAGAAAGATCTAGGACATGCACCAAACCCTGTCTTGAAAAACCTAGATAGATAGATAGATAGATAGATAGATAGATAGATAGATAGATAGATTAAAAGGGGGTGAGGGCAGGACAAGCAAGATGCCTCAGTGAGTAAAGGCACTTGTCCCAAAACCTGATGATCTCAGTTCAAATCTCAGAGTCCACAAAGGGAGAGGAGAAAAATCACTCCCCCATTGGTTGCCCTCTGACTTCCACATGGGTGCTGTGATATGTGTTTGTACACCCACTCATGCACGCACACAGACACACACACACGTAAGTAAATAATGTTATATTTATTTATATATAATATAAATAATAAAAAATAATGAATATGCTGTTCCCCCTTAATGACTTTAAAACAAGAGCTGTGTATCATAGACCCATAGACTTACTTCTCTGAAGCTGGCTGGCCTACAGTCTCCTTTGAAAAGGAGATCTAAGTCCTCAGTTTATCATTCCAGTAGAACTCTCATGATTCTCACCTGGAAGGCTTTTTGAAAAGCACAGTTTTGTCTTCCTGGGACTTGAGAGCCGTTCCAGTCAGGACTTAATAGGACCTGATAATGCTCCTTTAAGTATGCCGGTGGCTCTCTTTTAAAAGCCATGAGAGTACCATATGCCCAGCTAAACTGGGTTTTGATATAAATTCTGGTCAGGATCTGGTGAAATTTTGTTTTATAATGTTATCAATGATGGGGGCCAAACATTAACCCTCTTCTTGCTGTTAGATCAGCCGAAGGTTCGGTAGGCTTACTCTTAGGGACTAGGAGACCCTGGCCCCTCTACCTTTTCTCTATACTTACGTCACCTGAGGATGGAAGACAGTTTTGCTCACCATGTGAGCTCAGCTTCCCTTAAGCACACAGGGGCATCTCTCCCTGTAATCATTTTCTTCTTGGAACACCCTGGTTCGAGCCTGGCCTCTTGCATCTGTGGCCTGTCTAATCAAGAGGACAAAGTGGCTTCCAGGGTCCCAGGGCCTTTTTAGAGGAAGGCTTGTCACCCCCTAGCTGATCTTGCGTTGGCTCTCCTCTGTCTTTACCCTCATTTGTCTCAATTCTGGTTGTTGACCCCTCAGAAAGAGACTTAGCCCGGTTTGTAAAGGAAGCAATGGATTTTAGTTTTAACGTTCGTGTAATATTTAGATGCTGTGTACACTAAAGCAAACAGACTTCCGATAAACTTTTATCAGAAGACTGTTTTTCAAGTAGTTAAAAGCCAGGTAAGAAAGTTAGTAGAAAACATAAGTAGTATTCCCATCAAACGTAAAATGTTAGTTCCTTAAGTTGGCTTTCTGTAAGGTCACCAAGAGCAGATCCGGGTCTGAAGCTTTGACAAGAGGCCTATTGCGGTCGTATGTTGGTGTCCTGGAGTCTGACAGTGTGTTTAGTTGTCACACTTATGCCATCTTGAAGGCTCATCGCTCGTCACTTACTCTGCCCTGGTGCAGCGTGCTTAACCTTGTCATCTGTCCTCCAGCTTTCCCTTTTTATTTTGGAAGCAGCCAATCATTTTTACCTAAGAGCAAATTCAAATTTTATCATACAAAACCCTTGCCATCTCAAGCTAATATTCTTTCCTTAACAAAACTATATCCTCATACTTACTGTCTTAGTTAGGGTTTCTATCGCTGTGAGAAATACAATGAAATGTTTTCCTTTACAAGAGTTGCCATGGTCATGGTGTCTCTCACAGCAATAGAAAGCCTGACTAAGGCGCTTTTTATACTTTTTTCTTTTTCTTTTCTTTTTTTTTTTTTTTTTTTTAAGATAAGGTCTCTTGTAGCCCAGGTTGGCTGGAAGTTGCTAGGTAGCTCTGGCTGACATCGAACTTCTGCTATGTGTACTTCCATCTCCCCAGGGCTGATGCTATAGGTGTATCTCCTCCAATCCCACCCCCAGTTCCACATTGCTAAACTCTGAGGCTCTCACTTGCTTTGGGTCTCAGGAGGACTTTATTGTTGCATGGATTTTTTTTTTTTTTTTTTTTTTTTTTTTTGGTTTTTCGAGACAGGGTTTCTCTGTGTAGCTTTGCGCCTTTCGTGGATCTTGCGCTGTAGACCAGGCTGGCCTCGAACTCACAGAGATCCGCCTGCCTCTGCCTCCCGAGTGCTGGGATTAGAGGCGTGCGCCACCACCGCCCGGCGCATGGATTTTTTTTAAGGTTTCTTTTTCTTTTCAAGAGTTGGCTTTTTTTAAAAAAAAAAAAAAAAAAAGATTTATTTCTTTATTATGTATACAGTATTCTGTCTGCATGTGTCCCTGCAGGTCAGACGAGGACACCAGATCTCATTATAGATGGCTGTGAGCCACCATGTGGTTGCCGGGAATTGAACTCAGGACCTCTGGAAGAGCAGCCGGTGCTCTTAACTACTGGGCCATCTCTCCAGCCCTAAAGGCTTTTTCTTAAACACCTTTTGTCCTTCACCTTGTAAGAGTCTGGGAGTTTCAGAGTGTTGCATTTTTGCAAAAATTAGTAAGGATAACAGATGACCTTGGACAGTGAGTTATGTCAGTATAAGCGCAGAGAAGGAGAAAAAAATAGACAGCTAAAAATGTCTGCACGTCCACCCTGAGGCTACAGTCTAGGATACAAAGGGCCTCTGCTCCCGTGGAGGACGGGAAGGGCTGGCAACTGGCTGCAGTTGGGGAGGAAGAGAGGGCAGCACTGTCGTGCAACCGAGACAGGGCGCTGGCTGCTGGCTCCAGCCACGGCATGCCGGACCCGGAACACATGCCGGACCCGGAACACTTGTCTTCTTTACAATACATTTACTTTAAAGGATTCTGATAGAACAGGTCAAGCTGCAGAATGTGAGATGGTCTAGAGTGCCTCGGAGGGCTCGGGTCTGCTGATACCCATTTTGTGGGCAGGTGACATTACACAGGAAGGTTTAATGTCTTTTCTGAAGAGGCTAAGGGTGAAATTCGTGGCCGTTGGTAAGAATACAGCACGGAGGGGAGCTGGGAGGGACAGCGATGACTGTCCCGTGACAGGTCTGAGAGTGGGTGTTCCTAAGAGGTTCCTTTGTGGTCAGTACGCCACTCTGGTCACCCGGAGAGGACCGGAGGCACCTCTCCACAGGGACATCGCCTACACATGGCCATTGGCACGTGGCCAAACTGTCTGCAGGCACCAGGCCAATCTACAGCTCGAGGCCATATTATTCTGATGACCAGTCCAGTTCATACAGGAAAGGAGAGATTCCACTTACTGGATGGGAGGCAGAAGATCCAGCAGAGGCAAACTCAGGCCCAGAGGCTCGGTCCAGTCCGGGATGGCTCTCACTGAGAGGCAGAGTGGAATGGGACAGCAAGCCTTAAGAGGACTCCCACAGTGTGTGCAGATTAGCCTGGGAGGAGCTGAGGAGGCCCCCAGGAGGGAGAGTGACCACCCTCAGTTTCTGGCTGGCCACTCCCCTTTTTCTGCCCCCCTCAGTTTCCATCGAAGTGTACCCTTGGCCAGGGTCCATCCATTGCACACAGGAAGTAAGGCTCTCCACAGGAGCTGGAAGGAACTTCTTAGCTTGCACCCTGACAGGTGACGACAGTGCCCTCAGGTCACAGCCTGCAGGCCTCCAGTCTCAGCCAGAGACCTGCAGTTGCTCGTGGGTTGATCAGCTCACCACCACAAATATGAGAGAAAAGAGGTCAAGCCAAGAGTGGAGAGAGGTCCCAATACGGGCCACCAAAACACCGGGTTAGGGGTGACAATACAGAGGCGGGTGGTAAAAGAATCGCCAGGACCAGAAAGGCAGAAGGAGAGAGTTCATTAGCTCCACCTCGGCACAGCTGCAGCTGGCTAGTCCTGGAATGTATCGCAGAGAGGCATTCCAGGGTCTGCTTTAACTGGTGGGGATCTACCATACCTCAGGTGTGTTTCAACATCACCTTCCCAAGAGCACTTGAAGTTGGGGCTTGCGATTAGCAAATAGTCTGGCATTTGGGCAGTGTTGATCTCTGCCTCAAGTCAGAAAGAGCCCAGCAGGACCACTCATCCTACAGTGGCATCCAAAAAAGACATAATTTTTCACCTAGCAAATAACCCTCACTTCACACCCTACGTCACCCCAACACGCACTCTTCGGCTTCTTCTGTGGCTTGCGAAACACTGGATAGGCGCAAGCTATTGCTGAGCATTTTTGACATGAGTTGAAGGTCAGGATGTGTCTCAATGCCTCCCGAGCAGGGAGGACACGTCGATGACGTCATTGACAGAGCCCCCATCAGGCTTCTCCAGTCTGCCTCCATTTTTCTTTTTCCCCTGACAGTCTTATGAGTCTGTTTCTCCAGGTGCTTGGCTTTGCCCTCATACTTCTATACACCTTCAATGTGGCCCTGCCTCTGTGGAGGATCCACCAGGGGATGCCCCAGGCACCAGAGCTTCTCATTCACCCTACCGTGTGGCTCACCACCATGGTAATCACTGCCTTGCAGGAGCCCAGCTTGCCCCCGCTGCTGCTTTCCTGTGGTGCGGGAGCATGGAGAAGGTGGGGACCTTGGGACCTTCCCCTTCTGCCCCCCACCCTTTCTTGTCTAGAGCTTTGCCACCTTCCTGATTCACATGGAGAGGAAGAAGGGAGTCCGGGCATCTGGGGTGCTGTTTGGATACTGGCTGCTTTGCTGTCTCCTGCCAGCTATCGACACTGCCCAGCGGGCCTCTGCAGGGGTGAGTGGGGCCCTGGGGAAGCCCATAGGGTGGTGTCAAACCTCTCTTCTGTCCCGTTTTCCACACGCGACACCCTCCCCGACAAGTACCTCCCATCCAATGTATTTTATTTTGTTTTGAACTGATAGATGATTATTATACCATTTGTAGGGTGCAGTGTGCTATGTGCATATGTGGATGTGTCTGAGGATGTGCTATGTACATACGTGTGCATACGTGTGCAGAGGCCAGGAGGACGTGTGTGTCTTGATCTACCACTCTCTGCCTTATTCTCTCTTTTCTTCTTGTTGTTGTTTTGTTTTTCTTTTCTCCTTTTTTTTTTTTTTTTTTGGTTTTTCAAGACAGGGTTTCTGGATCTCACTCTGTAGACCAGGCTGGCCTCGAACTCACAGAGATCCTTCTGGCTCTGCCCCCCCAAGTGCTGGGATTAAAGGCGTATGCCACCACCGCCCGGCATTTTGTTTTGTTTTTGAGACTGGTCTCACACTGTAGTCCAGCCTGGCCTCAAACTCATGATCCTCCTCCTGCATGTGGGAAGTTCGAGTGCGTACCAACACATCCAGCTGGTGCTTGGGTAATCAGGGCAGGTTGGACACGGTAAGATTGTGGAGAAGCCAGTGCCGAATAGTTGCTGATAAAATCAGCTAAACGAGAGGTTGGGGCTTGTCTTAGCCACCATTCTATCGCTGTGAAGAGACCAAGGCAACTCTTATAAAAGAAAGCATTCAATTGGGGGCGGGCTTACAGTTTCAGAGGTTAGTCCATTATCATCATGGTGGGGAGCATGGCGGCAGCCAGTCAGCCATGGTGCTGGAGAAGGAGCTGAGAGTTCATCCTGATCAATATGGAGGGAGAGAGAGAGAGAGAGAGAGAGAGAGAGAGAGAGAGACCCTGGGCTTGACATGGGCTTATTAAACCTCAAAGCTCACCCCAGTGACACACTTTCTCCAACCAGGTCACACCTCTTAATCCTTCTAATCCTTTCAAATAGTGTCACTCCCTGGTGACTAAGCATTCAAATATATGAGCCCGTGGGGGCCATTCTTATTCAGCCACCACAGGGCTAGAAAGGAGGAAGGAAGACACCCAGCGCCCCTCCTGTTACTGCCCCAGAGGCTGTGACTCACTCACACATTAAGGCACATGTTTGTGAGCCAGGATGACTAGGAATGCTAGGACCGTGCTTTCATGAACCAGGGCTTGGTTCCTCTCTAGAAATTGCTCCAGGCCTCGGGACCCATGTTCAGTCTCAACCTAGCCCGCTAGAACCCCTCCACTGTTTCTGACTGCCACTCCTGGGCTCAGTGGGGCTTCTCTGTCCCCACAGAGCTTCCACCGTGAGCCCCTTGACCACCTGGCCACCTACCTGTGCTTGTCCCTGGTGGTGGCCGAGTTCGCGCTGTCCTGTCTAGTGGACCGGCCACCCTTCTTCTTGGAAGACTCCCGGACACTGGTACTGAGCTCAGCACCTCCTTTATCTCTGGGTCCCTTCTGATGTCAACAACCCCATGTGGTCAAAGGCAGTTGGCCTAGAACACAAGTTGTGTTTTCCTGTTGTTATTCGTTCAGCCATTTAGCAAAATGTGAACCACATGGCCCATCATGGAGGCATCTGTGACCTCAGCACTGGAAGGCAGGAGGATTGCAAAGTCACAGGACACATCTTCCTTGTGAAGGGTGTATTAGTTACTGTCTCCTCGCTGTGACAGATATCTGAAGGAACAGCTGAAGGAGGAGCTTATCTTGGCTCACAGTTGTAGAGGTTTTCAGTCCACCATGGTGATGAGAGCAGCTCCGTTTGGGGTGGTGGGGTTGTGTGGAGGGAACTCCTCACACCCAAGGGGGACAGGAAGCAGTGATGGACCTGGAAGTGATAGCCCTCCACCCCCCCTCTCCCCAACACACACACCATCACACACTCTCTGTCACTGGGCCCCATAGCTCATATTCATAACATGGTCCTTGCTTTGAGGTTCGTTGTTGTTGTTGTTGTTGTTTTTAAGGCAGGCTCTCACACTGAAGCCCAGGGCAGCCTGGAATTCACTAGGGAGCCCAGGCTAGCCTTGAACTCACAGCAACCTTCCTACTTCCAGAGTCCTGGATTATAGCGTGAGCCACCATGCCAGGCTATTTGAGAACTTCCTGGTCTCAGTAAAGTAACAGCGATTCTTCTGAGTACCTCTTGTTCTGCATTATTGACTCCATTAGCCCTCTAGCCCTTTTGGTCTCACTATGCGGCCTTGGCAGGCCTGGGACTTGATATGTAAGCCAGGTTGACCTTACATATAGAGATCTGCCAGTCCCTACTGCTGGAATCAAAGGTATGAGCCACCATGTCTGGCCCTCCAGTCCTTATTGCCTTGACGGCTTGCCGATAGCTCTCTGTAGTAAAGAGACACTGGACTTCACCACTCATTAAACTCGAGGTCAGTTCACCCTGTCTCCCTAACCTTGGCCGCCTGCTCACCATGGGCTGTGAGACCAAGGCCAGCCTGTCCTTTTCTGAGACAGGGCCTTACTATGTAACCCAGGTGGACCTGAGCTCTCTTTCCGCCTGCCTCAGCTTCCTAAGTGCCGGGACAACAGGTGGACACCACCACTGCTTCCTCCCCGGCCTGTTGTCTTTTCCAGAATCCGTGTCCAGAGACTGAGGCCTCATTTCCCTCCAAGGCCATGTTCTGGTGGGCTTCTGGGTGAGTGAGGCAGGGGGCTGGAGTGGAGCCCCTGACCTATGTTACTGCTGCTCTCACTTGTCAGCGCTGCTCATCCCCCAGAGTTCCCTCCCAGGCTTACCCAGGCCTTCTTTACCTGGCCTCCGAGCTTGAAACACCAGAGCCTCAGTCTTACCGTCTGTAAGATGGGGACAACTCTACCTCCACCAAGCAGAATATACTCAGTTTGCACGTAGCGGGTGCTGACTAAAATCACGTCTGTTACTCAGCTTCCATCACTGTACCGGGTTAAATTAGCACCTACTGCATGCTGAGCACCAGGAATGTGAGTAAAAAGGCCAAGTCTCTACCCCCCAGGGTAAAGGAGAAAGCAGCTCCAGCTGGTCTCCCATGCACCAAGGCCACAGTCACCCATCAGGGCCCATCCTGCTCTCGCTCCAGCCAGACCTCAGGTGAAGCAGAGCAGGTTGATCTGAATGAACTACAGGACACAAAGCCCTTGCCCAGGGCCTGGCCCCTGGCAGTCATTCAGCAGATGAAGGACTCGGCACTCTGGGTGCACAGGGGTCCTCCAATAGCTCCACGAGGCGCCTCAAACCCTGCTTCCCAAACATAGCGTTCACCAGCCATGCTTCCTGTTTTGTGCCATACTGGAGTGTCACCCAGATTCTATGTCAAATCGCTTGCCCCCAGGACCCCCAAACAGTTAACCATTTGCAGACCCTCTCTGGGAGGCAGAAGTCCAGGGTCCAAAACTTGTTTCAGCTCTTTGATCTTTCCAACAACACGAAGGGGAAGCTCTTGTCCAGGGCCGGCTGGGGGAGCTTGCTCTGGTGACCCCTCTTTCACAGGCTCCTGTGGAGGGGCTACAGGAAACTGCTGGAACCGAAAGACCTGTGGTCACTTGGAAGAGAAAACTCTTCAGAGGAGCTCGTTTCCCAGCTGGAAAGGGAATGGAGGAAGGACTGCCGTGTGCTGCTGGGGTGAGTGGTGGTGAGCCAGCGCTCCGGCCGGAGCCTGGCAAAGACACTTGTCAAATGACCTGTACCACCCAACCCCACTTCAGCCCCCCCAGCACACGCCCAACCCGTCAGCGGTTCCCACCAAGCACCAGCCGATCACTGACTGGACTCAAGGTGCACTTCTTCCCAGAGTGCTGTGTGTGATCTGAACAGAGATTCTAAATGGGGGTCCTCTTCAATACCCTAAAAGTGGGCATCGTGGTGCAAAGGCCCTAAGAGTGCCCATCTGAGACCTAGAGGCCCTGCAGTGCTCACCCAGGGCCCCTAAGTCCTATCCCTGGCCCCCAGCAGTGCTCTGAGTTCAAGGTTAGCCAGGGCTACAGAATGACCTTGTCTCAAACAACAATAATAATAATAAAACCGCCAGAGTTTGTTGGCCTGCTAGAGCCATCGAGTCTAATGTGGGCCCCACACCCATGTCTCCTCTCTACCAGGCACTCCAAGGTGTTTAAAAGCAAAGGGAACCGTGGTGTGGGAGCCCCTGAGACAGAGGCCTTCCTGCAGCCAGAGAGGAGCCAGCGGGGCCCGCTGCTCAGGGCTATCTGGCATGTGTTCCGGTCCACTTTCCTGCTGGGGACCCTCAGCCTGGTCATCAGTGATGTCTTCAGGTTCGCTGTCCCCAAGCTCCTCAGGTGAGGACATCCTTCTGGGATGAAGAATTTGGGCTCTTTCTGCCTCTGTGTGAACATCTGGGACTCAGGAGAGCAAGGCTGCAGGAGTGGGGAAGGCATGGAGGAGAAAGTGACCGATACCCAGAAGGGCAGAGGACCACACCTGTCACCTCACTGCTATCAGTTAGCTTTTGCGGCTAACCGATCATCCCCAAGATGAGAGACTTAAAGTCACAGGCACTCACCTAGCTGGTCAGGATGTGTGGATGGGCAGTTTGGACAGGCTCCCTCTGAGGGGGCTCACTCATGTGTTTGTGGCTGGTGGCTGAATAGGCCCAGATGAGCTTGTCTGAGGTGACCTAGGCTGCATGTCTCTGCTCCATGCAAATTCCATCCTCTAAGAGACCATCGCAGGCCTACCAGTGCTATTGGATATGGCCCTGGGAGGCAGGACAAAAGCCACACACACCCAAGGCAAAGCCTGATGTCGGCACAGGACTACCTCCCCTTGTCTGAAAAGCCAAAGCTGGTGCCTGCTCCAGATTTAAGAGGTGGAGTGTTGAGCCAGGCCTGGTGGTGAGGGGCTGTCATTCCCACTCAGGAGGTTAAAGGAGAAAGATTGCAAGTTCTAGGCCAGCCTGGGCTACACTATGGGTTCTAGGCCAGCCCCGGTCACTTACTGAAACCTTGTCTCAACTGGAAAGTAAAGCCGGGCCTGCTAGTACAGGTTTGTGATCACGGCACTCAAGAGCCCGAGGCAGCAGGGCCACACGCTTAAGACCCGAACCACAGAATGACATCCTGTCCCCAACCAAAACCAAAGCAGGGCTTCAGTTTGGTCTGTAGCTCAGTTGGTAACGCGTTTGCCTGGCATGCACCAAGCCCTGGGTTTGATCCCTAGCACCACACAAACCAGGAGTGATGGTACACGCCTGTATCCTAACTCTCGGGAAGTAGAGACAGCAGGTTCAGAAACTCAAGGCCATGGTGGACATAGTGAGTTTGAAGCCAGCCTGGACCACATGACTCCCACATCGAAAAGAAGTGCGGACAGGGCGGAAACAACTGCGGCCATTTGTTCAGAAGACCACCACTGACTGACTCTGCACCCACGTGGTACAGCCCGACCTCACGGCCTGTCCCTCTTCCCGCCCCCTAGCCTGTTTCTGGAGTTCATGGGCGACCGCGACTCCCCAGCGTGGCCGGGCTGGCTCCTGGCTGTGCTGATGTTCTTGTCAGCCTGCCTACAGACGTTGTTTGAACAGCAGTACATGTACAGGGTCAAGGTCCTACAGATGAGGCTGCGAACAGCCATCACCGGCCTGGTGTACAGAAAGGTGAGCCCCAGGAGCAAGAGCGCGCAGCATCTGGACTGCGTGCTCGGACTGCGTGTTCGGACCCTCACACAGCCGTTCTCTTACCTGCACTCTTACCTGCTCGGTTAATGCTCTGTGTGGTCCAGCCCTGAGACTTCCCCAACCACATCTCTTCCGTCTCTTAGCTCTGTCACTGGCTTTTGTTCCGTAGGACTGACGGCCAGGGACTGCAGCAAACAGTGGTTCCTCGGGCTTGAAGCATCTCAATCAGGCAGGGAGAACAAACGGTTACCAGAAGTGTTGGGGTCAGAGCCTGGGCCGCAGCCCCAACAAGCTGGGCGGGGCGTCTTTCCCAATAGGCCAGTTAGAGAGACAAGTGACAAAGGAAGGCAGAGACAGGAGGTTTACCCAGTGTGGCCACGTTGGGAAGGGAAGCAAAGATCCCCGGTGGCCAACACCCCAGAGTCCATCTTTGGGATCCTGACTGTGAGGTTTAGATTTGAACGGAGGGTAAGAGGTGTGTATAGCTAAGCAGTTCTGGTTGGGTGTGACCTCACCCATCTGTCTTTTCTGCAAAGTGCTCAGGCAAGTTGTCAGGACCCTGTGAAATCTCTCCCAAAGACAAGTTCCCCTCAGGCACCAGGCTTCAGTCTTTTCACTCTCCCAGCATGATACTCCCGGGGAAATGCCAGTTTCAAGGGGTCCATTGTTTCAACAGTGGGTTAGGTGCATTCCTGCGAGGATGCTGACATCCCACAAGAGTCTCCATGTCTGACTTCCCTTGACCTCAGGAGGAAATACTGCCTACCACAGCAAGGCAGCCTTTGATCCTCAGAGGTCTGGCCTGCCCTGCCCTTCAGGGAGACACCTTCCTGGCACTTGGCATAACTTCCATGGAAATGAACTACAAACACCTTTGAGCTCTGCTTCTGGCTGTGCCAGAGAGTCTGTCTCCACTGAAACTCTCAGGAGGCCACAGGGGCGGGGACCCAGGGGTAAGAGCTTCAGTGCTGAGTCACGGTGGGTGGGGCTGCAGCCAGCCCTCTGTAAAGACTTGTTGAGTGGAGAGTTCTACACTCCATGGATCACAGGCAGGAAGAAGCAGCATTCATCATGATAGATCAGAAGCCCCCAGAGAAAGGTGTTGGAGCCAGAGGGGCTCAGAGAGAATCCAGCACCCTGTGCTGCCCGTGGCATGGCCCAGGGTCCTGAATTCATGGCCTACAGGTCTCTGACTTGGGGCAAGTTGCTCTGCTTCTCTGGACCTCAGTTTCCTTAGCTGTAAAATAGGGACCGCACTGATTCAGGATCGCTTTTTACTTTTTAACAACCCTTGAGGTGCAATGTAACCACAGACCTAGATGCATTTACCAAAGCGACTCTAGAGTCTGGGAGAGAGAGATGAGCGCAGTGCAACCTGCCTCTGGCCCTGGCATCTGGGGAAAGGAGGCTGCTCTCAGCAGGGGCACGGGCATCTCTAGCATACGGCGAATGAACCAAGATCACCACATGTCTAGCTTTTTTATTTTCAATAATGTGCTCCTCCACCCCAGATCCCCATGCCCACCTTGTGAGTTTGGCTTGGAGTTTACAGGTTCACTGCACAGATGGTAAACTGAGTCTGGGCCTGCACTCAGTGCCCACTCCCATCCTTCCCTCCTCATGCCCTCTTCTCCATACCTGCCCAGGTCCTGGTGCTGTCCAGTGGTTCCAGAAAGTCCAGCGCAGCAGGGGATGTGGTCAACCTGGTGTCAGTGGACATACAGCGGCTGACGGAGAGTGTCCTCTACCTCAATGGGCTGTGGCTGCTCTTCCTCTGGATCATAGTCTGCTTTGTCTACCTGTGGCAGGTGTGAAGCAGAGAAGTGGGATTGAGCTTCCATATCCTCCTCCTCCTCTTCCTTCTGTTTCTTCCTCTTCTGGTTCCTCATCCTTTTTTCCTCCTCTTCCTCTAGCCCAGTCTCCATCTGCAGAGTGCAAGATGGCATAATGGGCAGAGTCTTGGACAGAGTGGCCTTGGCTTGACTTATAGCAGAAGCTAGCCCTTTCTGGGACTCAGTTCCTTTCATGAAATGCTGCTGGTTATATTGATGAACTTGTCCCCCACTTCAGAGTTTTAGTTTGGTTCCATTTGGGGTTTGGGTGTTTTGAGGCAAGACCTTGTGTAGCCCTGGCTAGCCTCAAACTCCTACATAGCTGAGGCTGGCCTTGAACACCTTCCGGGTGCTGATTGCAGGAGTGTGCCGCCACACCCATACAGATGTGATCCTTACCATTACCACTGCTTGGTGGGTTCACAAGGCACTCAGTAGGTGAATCCATTATGTTTTGGAGTAATTGGTGCCACTGAAGCGTGGTCACCAAAAAAAAAAAAAAAAAAGATAAAACATAATGCCAGGGAAGGAATTGCCACCATGTGCAGAAAGCACAGAGCCACGGCATCAACTGTGGAATCTTTTTTGACTTTCTTCCTTCTGCTTTATGGTACAAAAGCTTCTGCTTGATGGTGATGATGAGGATGAAGACGGTGATGATGATGATGATGATGATGAAGATAGGCTCTGACTCTGTGTGGGAACTGCCTGGGTTCAAATCTTGCTCTTACCATTTGCTTGCTGTTAGAACTTCACACTCGTCCCCTCTGTGCTCCAGTTCCTCAGCTCTAAAAGCAGATGCTAATTAGAAATAGGCTCCTGGTCCTACATGGGTGAGACAGACAGGCTGACAGCCGCTGAGCAGCCTCTGTCTGAGGCGCTTGGGTCCGGTCGTGGTTCTGGTTTTGGATTCAGGAAAGTTAGAAATACATTTGAGATCTTGAGGATCTATCTCAAGTTTAATAAGAAAATTGTATGTGTTTTGTGGGTGCCTTATTGCCATAGCCCAAAGGTCATGTTGAACAATGTCTTTAACAGCCCTGCACTTTGACTGTGGCCTACTGAGAGATGAGGTATGGAATTTCCCACTGTGACATCGTGTTGGTGCTCAAAGCCTTTCAGATTTTGAGCACTTCAGTTTCAGTGTTTGGATTAGGGATGCTCAGGCTGAGTGTGCAAGGTGCTTTGAAGAGCATCCGGCATTCACCTGCTGCAGTGTTGTTAGCTGTCTGATGTGTGAGGAGGAGGCATTACCATGAACACTGAGGACCATTAGGTGTTTCCTTATTTATCTCCATGGTACCTTGAGTATGCCACACAAGCGATTTTTCCACTGAGCTACATCTCCAGTCCTTAAAAAAGTATTTTTTTTTTAATTTTGAGAAAAGTGTCACTAAAAGCTGCCCTTGACCTTGTTGTATAGAAAGGCTGGAGTCTGTGAGGACTGACATGAGCTGTCATGCCCAGATAAAATCCTACTTATGAGCACTGACATTTGACCACCCCAAGGCTTACACACAGTAGGTGTTCAGCAAGCATACACAGACATTCAAGCAGTGTCTGTGTGCAGTATCGAAAAGCTGGCTGTTATTGTAGGGGAGCAAGGGAAGGAAGAAGGAGTTGTGAAGAAATCGGGGTGTTTAGCAAACCGAGGTTGATAGTGGTCAGAGGCCCCAGAACCCACAGATAACACCCTGCACGCCGCCTCTGCCCTGGCCTCAGAGGACCGCCATGCAGTCCTAGTCTTACTGAGATGGTGGGCATTGTGGTTGCTAGGGCTAAAGGAAAGCACTTGAGATGAGAGGGGTGGGCGTCGGCCTGGCATCCCGAAGGAGTGTTTTCCAGGCTGTTAGCGGCTTTCCGGGCAGTTCTCCATGGAGCCACTAGGTGGTGGAATTGTTGCATGAATAAAGTAAGCGGGACCGCTTCAGTCCGGGGAATTAAGAGGATAGAGTTCCTTTGTTCTGAGAGAAGAAACACGGACTGGAGTTGGGGTGGAGAAAATCTGAAAAAGCACAATAATTTTATTTTTATACTTTATAAAATCATTTATTCTATCCCCACCACTACATCTCCCAGGTACCCAGACCAAAGGCCCCCAAAGTTCCAAAGCTGGTGGAGGGAGTGACAAACAAAACAGATGTCCAGTTAAATGGGAGTTTCAATAAACGGAATAATTGCTCAGTATAGCTACATCTCCAATATTGCGTGGGGCATTATTTTTTTAAAAAGATTTATTTATTTATTTATCATGTATAGAATTCCTCCTGCATGTATGCCTTCACGCCAGAAGAGGGCACCAGATCTCATTACAGATAGTTGTGAGCCAATCTGTGGTTGCTGGAAATTGAACTCAGGGCCTCTGCAAGGACAGCCAGTGCTCTTAACCCCAAAACCACCTCACCAGCCCCATTTAAAAATGTATTTATTTTTGTGTGTACGGTGCTTTGCCTGCTTGTGTGTCTGTGTACCATATGCACGCAGTGCCTACAGAGGACAGAAGAGGGCATCAGATCCCATGAATCTGGTGTTACAGATGGTTTTGAATCGCTTTGTGGGCCCTGGGAAACGACCCTGGGTCCTTGAGAAGAGCATGTTCTTAACCATAAAGACGCCTAGCATGGGGCATTCTTATGCCAGACACACATATATATAGAGATAGACATATATGATATATATATATATATATATATATATATATATATATATATATATATCAGAAACCTCAAATTTGTGCGTTGATTTGTTCATCTGATGACTGACTCCCTACTAAGAGGTGAGATGGAGGCTAAATTAACAGTGAGCCCAGAAGGTGGGTGTGGGGCGCACGCCTGTAACACTTGCATTTGGAAGGTGGAGGTAAGAGAATGGGATTTTTAAGTCAGCCTCAGCAACATAGTGACTTTGAGACCGTCCTGGGTTAAGACTTGGTCTCTAGGGAAACAAACCACAAAAAGGGGCTTGCAAACGGCTCAGGGGGTCAATTAAGGTGCTTGCTGTCTGGTGACACGAGCCTGGGTACCGAGGCTGGATCCTGGGGACCCATGTAAACGTGGAAGGAGAGAGCTGACTGTGAGGTCATCTCCTGGCCTCCATGTGGTGCTGTGGCATGTCACCTCAAAAATAAACACACATTTAAAAGGTCAGGGAGGGAAGACAACAGACTGCTTACCGTGTGAACATGAGGACTGAAGTCGAGAGCCCAGCAACCTATATAAAGAGCCGGGCGGGTGGCACGTGCCTGAGTTCCCAGCCCCGGGAGGTGGCGTGACCAGACCCCTGGAGTCCCGTGACACCTGCCCCTCTGTCCCTAGCTCCTCGGACCCTCTGCCCTCACGGCCATCGCTGTCTTCCTGAGCCTCCTCCCTCTGAATTTCTTCATCACCAAGAAAAGGAGCTACCACCAGGTTTGACATTTGGGAATGGGGACACCCTGGGCGGGGGAACAGCCATGGGGATTCTGGTTGGGGACAGAGACAGGGAGAGGCAAGAAGAGGATATAGCCCTGGCTTTGCTTTTCCTGTGTTCTGACGTGTGGTCCCTGGATAAGCCTCTGCTCCTTTTAGAGTGTGGCCCTTCCCATGGTGGCCCCAAGTTGTCCTTGCTGACTCTTGCTTCTGCCCCTCATCCCCACTCACCACCCAGAAGGGAAGTGTGGCGGTCCGAGAAGCCATACCTCCTTTCCTGATGTCACTCGGTGTCGAAGCCTAAGACCCCGCCATGGCCCGCTGTCACCTGCCCTTGCCCCCTCCCTCTGCCCCTCACCCCGCTCTGCTTCCTCACACAGCCACACACCCAGTCTTGCAAGCTGGGTCTCCCTTGCCTGAAGTTTTTGTTTCTAGAGCGCTTGTCCCAGTATTGAGCTTACGGCCCTGAGACTAGACGCTCCTGAGCGCCGCCGCGGCCGAGGACTGAGGCTGACCGGCATTTGGGGCAGTAGGTGGGGCTGGTGAAATGACTCAGCGCATAAAGGCTGACAAACCTGGCCACCTGAGTGTGATCCCAGGGCCCGCGAGGTGAAGGGAGCCCTTTCAAGGTGTCCCCTGAACTCCACATGCGGCGCACCCCCAAACACATATTAAATAAATAAGCATATAAATAACTGTATGTGAAGACAAAAGCGATGGAGCCGGGTATGGTAATGAATACCTTTAATCCCAGCGGGGGTGGGGGGGAGGGGGAGGGGGGGGAGGGGAGGCCAGATATGGAAAATCCTTATGAGTTTGAGGCCAGCCTGGTCTACATAGCAAGGACTATATATTTATATTTTGACTATATACTCATAAATAAATAAATAAATAACATGTGCTCAGTAAGCTTGCTGTGGCAGCACAGACCTGTTGTCCCAGTGCTGGGAAAGCTGAGGCAGGAGGATAGCTTGAGGCTAGCCTGGACTACACGGCAGACCCTGTGTTGGTGGAGGGAGAGGAGAGTGTTCAGTAAAGGTGGTGAACTGCAGGAAAGGCGGTAGCTGAACTCACCCTCCTGGCTGTCCCGTGTCCGCCCTTCACTGTCACCTGGCCTCACTCCACTCCGCTGCCTCGACAGCCTTCCTGACCTCTCCAGGCAGGCACTCCACCTCCCTGTTTTTGCTTGTGCAGATCCCAGGACACCCTCCGAGCAGATGGTCCATGCCCCGTCTCTCCCCTTGCTAACCAGGTTGGCCAGTCCCTGGGTAGCCTCAGAGACACTCTTCACACAGCTGCGCTATGGTCTCATGCGTGGGACGTGAAACCCCAAACGCTTCCGCCTGACCTTCAAGCCTGAGGCGGTCACCCCTCTCCCTGAAGAACCCAGTTCACTGTCTCCCTTTCCCGTGGTCTACCTGGATTTCTTTTGAGTCACACTCTTCCCTCTCTGGAGGTCCCCCACTCCAGCTGCCCATTTGCTGTGCACTCAGTACCTACAGCCTCCTGGCCTCCTCACTTAGGATGTAGTTCACCCTTGCCTCCGGGAAACCTTCCTGGTAGCACCACCACACCGACTGGTGGCTTCTTGTTAGCACAGTGAAAGCAGGCTCAGGAGGCTAAGACAGCTCTGGGGAGGGATGAAAGTCCAGGGTGAGTGAGGGTGGTGTGGCCCAGGACCCTGGGGAAGAAGCTGGGTTGGTGGGTGGCTTGGAGAAAGAGTCTGGGGCCACAGGGATGGAGAATTCCAGGCTGGTCCCTCTCTTGCCTCTTCTCTCCTGTCTCAGGAAGAGCAGATGAGGCAGAAGGCCTCCCGAGCGCGGCTCACCAGCTCCATACTCAGAACTATGAGAACCATCAAGTCCCATGGCTGGGAGCAAGCCTTCCTCGAGAGACTCCTTCATATCCGGGGCCAGGAGCTAGGCGCTCTGAAGACCTCCACCCTCCTCTTCTCTGTGTCTCTCGTGTCCTTCCAAGTGTCTACATTTCTGGTGACGTCGTTCTGGCCTCACTGCTGAGAGGGGGCTGGGAGAGGGCATGCTTGGGGTGGACAGCCTGTGCCAGGAGCATTGCAGCGTGGACATACAGACCCTAGAGACACCCCAGCAGGCTCTGCCTGCCTCCAAGGACAGCAGACTCAGTGTCACCCGTGTGCTTCAACAGGTGGCGCTGGTTGTGTTTGCTGTCCACACCCTGGTGGCAGAGGACAATGCCATGGACGCAGAGAAGGCTTTTGTGACCCTCACAGTGCTCAGCATCCTCAACAAAGCCCAGGCCTTCCTGCCCTTCTCTGTACACTGCATCGTTCAGGTGAGGCGAGGGGCGGGAAGGGGCGGAGGATGGCTCAAAGGAGCTCAGGAGATCTTGGCCTAGACTCAGTACCCCTGGACCACTGCTGGCAGAGGAGTGAGGGGAAGGGGAAGGTCTAGAGTTCAGCAAGATGCCATTAGAAGTGGGTCAGGGGGTGCAGGAAAGTCTCAGCAAGCATGCCTGAAGAATGAGTCACTTCTACATTCAAGAATTCATCCTGGGTCCCCTCCTTGAGCAGAGCCTTTTATTTCTCTGCCTGTTCTGTCTTTCCCATCAGGTATCTGGGATGCTAAAAAGGAGGAAGATTGCACAATTGAACTGCCTCCTCCTTCGTCCTCTGGGGTGTGTGTGTGTGTGTGTGTGTGTGTGTGTGTGTGTGTGTGTGTATGTGTGTATGCAGGTGAGGGGTAATGGCCTTATCTGCCACACGCTGGGTTTGTGCCCAATTATGGTCAAAAGCTGGGTGCTTAGGTGGGGACTTGGGCAGCTGATAACTTCAGGGGAGGAGCTGCCGCCGTAGCCGTCAAGAATGCAGAACTGGGCTTTTGGGCCCCTTTTCTTTGTTTGGAGACTGAGCAGGCAGGGTTTGGAAAGAGAGAGACAGAGAGACAGAAATGGGACTTCCCAGAATGTGCAGGGGCGAGCTGGAGGTTCCAACGGAACATCCATACGCTCACCCACCATGGTTTATTGGCCAGATGTTTAGTTCCAGATGTGCCTTAAACCCATCCGAAAACTGTTGTTTACTCCATCACATTAAAGCCACTATTGTGCCCATGAGCACATCTTCCCACGACAGTCATCTGTAGCTCACAGGATTCACAGTAGGTAAGACAGTTGGTCACTTTCTCCGCTAGCCGCCTGCATAGCACCTTCTGGTACTAGAAAAGCCAGCCAGCAGGGAGGAAGCTGCCCAGCCAGTGTCAGCTTGGTTTCTCCATGCGCTATGACCAAAGTATGCTGTGCCTTCAGCAACAGGGTCTTACCACCAGTTCTGGTGGGCATCTGGTGTTTTAGGGGTTTCTCTAGGTCAGAGGTGAGGTATTCTCATATCCGACACTAAGCATTTTATTAGGTAATACATGTTTTATGAGAGAAGCATCATTCCTTGTGTAGAGTAACTCCAATTAAATGCATATAGATGCATACACGCATGTGGGAGCTTCTAAAATAGCAGGTTTCCCTGTGACTTTTTCAAAAATCCTTAGTCTAGCTATTCCTCCCTCTACCCCACTTTAAATTTTGAGACAGGGTCTCTCACTGAACCCAGAGCTTATCCATTTGACTAGACTGGCTGGCCGGACAGTTCCAGGGATCCACTCATCTCCACTCTCCAAATGTTTGGATGGCAGACATGGACTGCCATGCCTAGCTTTTACGTGGGCTCTGGGGATTTGAACTCAGGTCCTCATATTCGCACAGCAAGCGCGTCACCCCACGGAGCCATCTCCTCAGCCCCAGACCACCTGTATTTTAAGGATCACCACCAATCACCAAGATAGGTGTGCAATGGGTGCCCAAGAAGGTGCCCCCAATGGACAGAGTTGGAAGTTACTCCACATTGCTACCGGACGCTGTTGGAAAGGTGTTGCCCTCTTCTCAGGCCTTAGCTGGAGGCAGCTGGTTTGTTCCAGTCTCTCTCTTTTGGATTGAGGAGCAGAGAGAAGTCCCCACCCCTGTCAAGGTCATCGCTTTTCTATGACCTACAAAACTCTGTCCCAACATCCAGCAAATGCAAAGTGTTGGGCTGGGTCCTCAGGAAGCCTCCCCCTGGCATTTCCAGGGACCCACTCAAAGTCCTTCTGCCCTGGTGACCAGCCCACTCTCGTACCTCCAGGCTCGAGTCTCCTTTGACCGGCTGGCTGCCTTCCTGTGTCTGGAAGAAGTAGACCCCAGTGGCATGGACTCAAGTCCCTCCAGATGCTGTGAGTGCTGAAATGGGCAGGGGGGAGGGGACAAAGACAGCACATGTAATGCAGATTCCACCACCAGCCATGGCACTTGGTACCCAACATTGTGAAGCCTCTGCTTCTGCCACCTGTACAGTGACAGCCAGTGGAGCACTGTGGGGTGCCACCTAGACACTCAAGAGTGGGTACCCCATCAAGTCCTTACCCTTCTGCAGAAGTCTAGGAAGAGAACCATGGACATATTATTAAGCTAAAGACTCAGACCAGGGGCTAGAGAGATGGAGCAGTGGTTAAGAGCACTGACTGCTTTTCCAGAGGACCCAGGTTTGGTTCCCAGCACCCACATGGCAGCTCACACCTGTTTGTAATTCCTGTTCCAGGAATCCGACTCCATCACACAGACATACATGCAGGCAGAATACCAATGTCCATAATAATAAATGAATTATTTTTAAGAAGACTCAGTGAGAACATCAGTGTGGGGACTCACAAGCTCTAGTTGGCTGGCTCCTCTCCTCAATCCTGCCACTGTCACCTATGTGACATTAACTGCCTATGTGACATTAGCTGCTGCAGGGAGTGGGAGGGAGGGCAGAAAATAGCCTGTCCCCAGCCAAGGGCCTCCCACCCAGTTCATATAACTGAGACATCTGGTCAACCTGCTTATCTAGAACATACCCACATAATACATAAAATCCTGCCCTTGGGATGGACGTCCCAACCCAGGGACACATTGGAACCCCAGCTCTGATGTGTTAACCTCTTGGTCCATCTTCAGGATCCAAGTGCCTGAAGCCGGGGGTTGTCTTGGGGGTCACATTAATTTAAGTACCACAATTAGATTAGAACATATGCAAAATTAATGTATTTTATTTACCATTTATTTAAATTTTTGTCTTAAAATTGGGGCAAGGATTATTTATTTTTACTTTATATGTATAGGTGTTCGCTTGCATGTGTGTCTGTGTAATTGTGAGTGCCTGATGCCCAGGGAGGCCAAAAAGGGTGTGAGATCCTCTGGAACTGGATGGTTTGTGAGCTGCCATGTGGGTGCTGGGAATTGAGCCTGTGTCCTCTACAAGAGCAGCCAGTGCTCTTAACTATGACTCGTCCCTCTGGCCCCTTTTTCTGGCTTTCTGAGACAGGGCGTTGTAGCCAAGGCTCGACTTGAACTCATGATCCTTCTGCCTCCACCTCCCAAATACCAGGATTACAGGCACAAGCCACCACACTGAGATTATTTGTTTATTTACTTAAGTATATGAATAAATAACTTTATTAGTGATCTTCATTATATAGCCCAAGCTGGCATCACATTCGCTCTATAACCCAGGCTAGCCTCCAACTCATTACCCTCTTGTCTCAACATCCTAGGTTCTGGGATTACAGGCATGAGCCACCACGCCTAGTTCAAAAATTTTTTTAATAAAAAACAACAAAACAAACAAACAAAGGCAGCCAACAGGATTTGAATCCCCGGCTGAGGCTTGCCAGTGTCCAAATTACTATGACAGGGTCACTGCCAAGTCAACAGGTAGCAGGGCAGGGCCTTATGAGGCTTCTAGCTGAAACTTGATGCTTTGAGGACAGAGCAAAGGGCTGAGGTCTTGAACACTGAACCCTGGGACGCCAGGAGGGCAGGAACAGCCCCTGTAACTGTCTTTCTATGCCCTACAGCCTCAAAGGATCGAATTTCTGTACACAATGGCACTTTCGCTTGGTCCCAGGAGAGCCCTCCCTGCCTGCACGGGTATGAAACCCCACCGAAAGATGCTCTTAGATTCTGAGAAACAGTGTGGCACCTGGGGCTGGAGGATAGGATAGGCTATTCCGGGGTTCTGGGGTTCTGTGCAGGGAGGCAAGGGTTCTTGCATGCTATAGCCCTATAAAGGGGCCACAGGGTACCTGAGCACCCTCCCCCACATCGGGCACTCCTCTGCTCCCCACCTGACTAACATGAGGCTCAAGACCCAGCCTCATCAGCTGTGACCTCCTTCTGTGCCTCCTGTATCAGTTCCAAGGCCATTGTCACCCACCAAGAGAAAGGAAATCTGGCCGTTTCCCTCTACCCACACTCTCAGGAGTGTGCCCTGAGCAGCCACCTGCTGTGCGCACTCTGTTCTGGATGCTGGGGACAGAGGGAAGGCCGGGGCTCTGCTCTCCTGGAGTGACATTTGGATAGACATGGGACACAGTGGAAAGCCTAGGGAAGGGACAAAGCCGTGTGGGAAGGTTGGCATTCCAGCTGAGGGTCCAGACGTCAGGGGAAGGCTTCTGGAACTGTGGAAAGACCCTGAGGCAGGAGCATGGCCAGGTTCTCAGTCTTACCCTGTCGGTGTTTGGGGCTGAGAATTCCCTATTGTGGGCTGTCCTGGGCCTTGTAGGATGTTTGGCAGAACTAAGTGCTGAGGAACTCCAGCCCCAATCAGCTGTGTGACAAAAATACATCTAGATGTTGCCAAATGACCTCACCCAACCGGAGCAAAACTACCCCTGCTGAGAACCACTGGACCGCTGGAGAAGCACTAAGAGTGTGCCTGGTCCTAACTCGTATTCACCAGGGCTTTCCTTCTAGCCCTCAGTCAAACTGCAATGCTGGATGGTGTAGCCTGGGAGGGTTAGGAACCGATTTGGTTTTTTGGTTTTGTTTTTTGAAACAGGGTCTCACTGTGTAGACCAGGCTGCCCTCACACTTACAGGGATCTGCCTGCCTCTGCCTCTCAAGTGCTGGGAGGTGTGCACCCTCACACCCAGCCTTGACTTGGTCTTTAATTGGTCCCCGTGACTGCTGGGTAAGGGCTGACAGCAGAAGATGGGCAGGAGTGGGTAGGGCCAAGGCAGGAAGAGCAGCAGGGTATGCATTGCAAAGGCCTGAGCAAGAGGCGACAGCAGCCAAGCAACCCACATCGTGATCCCCTCTGCGTGTGCATGTGTGCATGGATATGCAGCAGTGGTGCACGTGGGCACATGCATGTGCTTGCATCTGTATACTGGCTGTGCATGTGACTGTGTGTACTAATGTTGGTGGCATGTCTGTAAGTGTTTGTGTGGCAGGCACATGTGTACATGTGATGTACTCAGGTGTAAGAAGGAAGGCAGCTCAGATAGCCAGACAAGGACCAGGGGAGGAAAGGTCCTGTATATCGTCTTAATGGTCTCCCCACGGCCTGAACAGCAGGACGGGGTGGTGTGTCTAGGGTTCCCAGCTTCTGTACACACCCAGGCTGGACCTTCAGGGCTGCATCTCCCCTGGGTTGTCAGGATCAACCTCACCGTGCCCCAGGGCTGTCTGCTGGCTGTTGTGGGTCCAGTGGGGGCTGGGAAGTCCTCCCTGCTGTCTGCCCTGCTTGGGGAGCTGTTGAAGGTAGAAGGGTCTGTGAGCATTGAGGTAAGGCCACCCGTTCCTCCCTGCCCCCCTCGCAGCCAAGATCGCTGCCATTCACTGTCAGCCTCCCACCCTCTGAGCACCCAGCTCTCCTGCTCTCATGAACTACCTACAGTGAGGTGTGTTTCAGGGTTCCATGGCCTACGTGCCCCAGGAGGCCTGGGTCCAGAATACCTCGGTGGTGGAGAATGTGTGCTTCAGGCAGGAGCTGGACCTGCCCTGGTTGCAGAAAGTTCTGGAAGCCTGTGCCCTGGAGTCTGATGTGGCCAGCTTCCCTGCAGGAGTTCACACCCCAATAGGGGAGCAGGTGAGGAGTCCCTGGGGCCATATGCCTCCCTGATCTGGGGGCAGTGTGATGGGGCACAGTAGGAGTGGAAAGGGGGGAGGGAAGGAGGCCCCAGGTCAAGGCCAAACATATAACAGCTGTTCAGTTATTGAGAGAAACTGATTGAAAGAAAATAAAACAAACAAAAGGAAAGCAGAATGCCCTGCTGGGTACTGTTAGTCAAATTGCTTCCCCTTTCTTGGCCTCACCAAAGAATCTAAGCGAGATGGTCCCCACACAGGACACAGGCATCTGAAGCTATAGAACAGACAGAATCAGAAAACTATGTGCTAAGGACTGGCCCACTACTTGTTTTTATAAATAAAGTTTTATTGGGACACAGCCATCTATCCACAGCTTATGGTCTATGTCTACTTTTGCATTCAGAGGTCAGAGTTGGGCAATTGGGACAGACATCAAATGGCCCTCAAGCTTTACAAGAGCTATTCTCTGGCCCATCCTAGAAAATGTGGGCTGACCCCTAGCTGAGGGAACTGGGAATCGATGCTGGGGATCAAACCAAGGTCTTTGCAGATTCTGAACAACTGCTTCACCTCTGAGCTCCAGCCTCTCGTTTATTTATGTTTGAGACAGGGTCGAGAACTTGTGATCCTCTTGCCTCAGCCTCTTGAGTGCTGAGATGATGGGCATGTGCCACCACTGGCTCAGGCCCCCTAGTTTCTATCCTTTCTCCCTTTAGACCAATCCCAGCCCAGCAGACAGAGAGCACTGTGCCAACAGGTCAAGTTACTCCCTCCCTCTTCTCAGAACTCTCAGGGTTTCCTGTTTCCTCAGATTCAGAGTCAAAGTTTTGACCAGCCCCAGAAAGCCCCCATGTGACCCCATTTCTCGATCTACCTCATCTCCTGTCATACTTCCATGTTCCTGCTCTCTCCAGCTACAGGGACCCCAGCATGCTCACCGGATCTCCCAAGCACACTCATACTCCAGGGCCTGTGAACACTGTCTCCATGGAACACACAGGGTTTATGCCCTGCGTCACCTTGAGGACAGGCCTGATCTTGTCACCTTTCCCAGCACATATTCATTAGATGAAAGGGTCAGGAGAGCAGGTTGTCACTGCTAGATGCCTACAGACAAGTACATCCAAGTAGAGCCGCCATGGTTGAGCATTAGCTGAGTAAGTGAATGACTGAAAATAAGGACTAGAAATTTAGACAAGGGAGTAAGTGGCGTCCTCCGGGAACATGTCATCAATGGAGAAAAGGGAAGAAGTGCTGGGCAGAGAGGGATGGAGTCAACCTGGAAGAGAGGGAGGAGACTGAACAGTGCAGACAGCATCTCCAGAAGGGACGCTGGGAAGGGGAGAAGCAGGCTCAGGCCAGCAAGGATCCTGCTCAGTGTTTAGAGACAAATGTGACCCAAGGACAGGCACCTTGAGCTGCCCCTCACTGAATGGGCAGATGTGTCCCTCACTCATGTCACTCTGGTTTTGTTGTTAGTGTTGTTTTGTTTTTCAAGACAGGGTTTCTCTGTGTAGCCCTAGCTGTCCTGGAACTTGCTCTGTAGACCAGGCTGGCCTTGAACTCACAGAGATCCTCCTGCCCCTGGCCCCACCCAGAGTGCTAGGATTGAAGGTGTGCGCCACCATCACCACTACCTGGTCATTCTGATGTCACCAGCAGATGTGTATTTGAGTCTCATGTTCCCAGGGCATGAATCTTTCCGGGGGCCAGAAGCAACGGCTGAGCTTGGCTCGGGCTGTGTACAGAAAGGCTGCTGTGTACTTGCTGGATGACCCCCTGGCGGCCCTGGATGCCCACGTCAGCCAGCATGTCTTCAAACAGGTCATCGGGCCCAGTGGACTGCTCCAGGGTACGGTAAGTGAGTGTCAGGGTGAAGCTGGGGAAGTCCTGAAAGTTCTGTCCTAACCAAGCGTTGTCTCATCAGCTCTTCTTCAGTCCAATTTTCTTCTTTGTATCAATGAGCTTTTCCTGCAACAATGCTATGTAACAAACAGCTCCCCAAATCCTAGTGACTTACCCTTACTTCTTTCTTAGGGGATTTGTGGTTAAACTATTTATAATGTTTCAATTTTATGATGATCTAAAAGTGGTACATATTTAATTTTTTAAGACTTATTTTTTAAAGATTTTGATCTTTTCCTGGGAAGCAATATTTTCTCATAGTGCTAGTTGGTGGTCATGGACCGTGGTTCCATCTGCTGTGTGATCTTGAGGAGGAAAAAGCAAGCTCTGAGAAGCACTTTATGGTTGAGCTCTGATGCTTGATGTGTTAAATGTAATGTATTCCTGTATCAGGGTGCCACTCAGTGGCAGTATTACACGCACAAGGCCCTGAGTTCCACCCCCAACACCTCATGAGTAGCTATGGTGTATGCCTGTAACACTGCCCCTTGTAAGATGGGGGCAGGATGGTCAGAAATTCAAGGTTATCCTTGGTGTCTTGGCCAGTTTTAACTGTTAACCTAGCATAGCCCAGTCATCTGAGAGGAAAGCCTTGACTGAGGAATTTCCTAGGTAAGATTGGGCATGTCTGTTAATTGATGTAGGAGGGCTCAGCCCAATGTGGACACCAGCACCACTATCCCTAGGCAGGTGGACCTGGGCTGTACAGTGAAGCTGGCTAAGCATGGTGCTGTGAGGGAACCATCCGATAAGCAGCATCCTTGTGGATCTTGCTGTACTTCCTGGGCTGTGAGTTCCCTAATGGGAGCTAACACCACATGGAGGAACAAGTAGGCCTGCCTTGAGGTTCCTGCCTCGAGCTCTGTCCTGACTTCTCAGTGGTGAACCGTGACCTGGAAGTGTGAGCTAAATAAAACCTTTTCCTCCCTAAGTAGCTTTTGGTCCTGGCATTTGTCATGGCAACAGAAATGAAGTTAGAACACTTGGCTACAGAGTGAGTTCAAGGCTAGCCTGGTATACATGAGACCCTATGTCAAAAAAGATTTTTAAATGTATTTCCACTTGTTATATTTTGGTCTTAACATGGGTTTCTCAGATCACCCCACAACATCATCAGAATGAGAGGCTCCCAAAGGTTCACTTTAACCCACATCTTCTCGACTGGAGATACCCCACTATTCTCTTTGGATATGGTGTTCTCCAGAACAAGGGCAGGTGCACAGGAAGGGACTCCTGTTCCCCCTTTCTGACCTGGGGACACTCCAGCACATGTCACTTCTGCCCCTGCCCTGCCTAGACTCGGATCCTGGTGACGAATACACTGCACGTCCTGCCCCAGGCTGACCAGATCCTGGTGCTGGCCAATGGGACCATCGCAGAGATGGGCTCTTACCAGGACCTTCTGCACAGGAACGGAGCCCTGGTGGGTCTTCTGGATGGAGCCAGACAGCCGGCAGATGGAGGAGAAGGAGGTATTGGCTGGGCATCACTGAATCTCTGTGCCTGGCTCTGGGAGAAGGCTGTAAGGGTCCCACTGATGTAGGTAGAGTGTCCTGCCACACCCATCTTGAGGGCCTGCCTGAAACTGCTGGCCCTGCAGACAGACCACCCCACCCCCATGAAGAGCCAAGGACGTTTCCTGGGGCTCACAGTGTCTCTCCTCATACTTTTGGTTCTCTTTGTGTGTTTATGTGTGCAGGTGCACATGTATGTGCCAGTGTGCATGCATGTGTGGTTGGAGGCCTGAGGTCAATCTCAGCTGTCATTCTCTGGAGTTGTCCACCTTGTTTTTAGAGCCACGGTCTCTTATTGGGACCCAGGGCTCACTGATTCAGCTAGACTGGTTGACTAGGGAGTGCCAGGGACCCTCTGTCCCCACCTTCCTGGTGCCAGCATGACCTTGCCTGGCTTTTTATGTGGGTTCTGGGGGTGAGCTCAGGTCCTCAGACCTATGAGACAAGCACTTGGCCGACTTGGCCATTGCCTCAGCCCTAACTGTACTTTATTTCTTTTGATCCTCATAAGAGTCCTCTGAGGTGGGGGCTGCCACGACCGTTCTTGTACAGAGCAAACTGAGGCCTCTGTCTGTGGTCCCAGAGTAGAATTCAGGGTGTCCCACCCAGTGTCTATGCTCAAAGATGCCGTGAAGACACCTCAGCGAGCATTTGATCCTAGGGTCCCTCTGTACTCAAGAGGGTAAATAACAAACTTCCCGAAGTAACATCGCCCATAAACATTGTCTTAGTCAGGGTTTCTATTGCTGTGAAGAGACACCATGACCATGACAACTCTTAAAAAGGAAACATTTAATTGGTGTGGCTCACATTTTCAGAGGTTCAGTTCATTGTCATCATGGTAGGACATGGTGGTGGGCAGACAGACATGGTGCTGGAGAAGGAGCTGAGAGTCCGACATCTTGACTCAAAGGTAACCATGCTGGGCCACGAAGCCAAGCTACTAGATGCCAGAAAACATGCTTTTGAATTCGTCAGCCATTGGTGTCCTCCATGTTCCCCATGTCCTCAAGCCTTGTTTTAATGTTACCCCTGGTCTAGGGCTCTGCCTCTTCTAGAAACATCTGCACAGCATTGGCCCTAAGTGATAGACTGGGGAGACAGTCAGTTGGTAAAGTGTTTGCCTTGCAAGCAGGAGGACCTGAGTTCAGTCCTCCACACCCCGGTGAAACGCTGGGCATGGTAGCACACACCTGTAATCTCAACTTTGAGGAGACTGAGACAGGAGGATCTGTAGGACTTGCTGCCCAGTCAGCCTGCCTAATTAGTGAGTTCTAGGCCGGTAAGAGACTCTCTCACAAAACAAGGTAGACAACATTCCTGAAGATGACACTCAAGATTGTCCTCTAGCCTCCTCGTGTGTGCACACATAAATACACATGCATGCACACATATGTACACACACACACACACACACACACACACACACACACCTACACATACATACAAATTAAAAAAAAAAACTGTCTTAGTTACTTCCATTGCTGTGATAAGATGCCAGGACCAAGGCAACTTACAGAAGAAAGAGTTTATTTGAGGCTTACAGTTCAAAGGGTTAGAGTCCATGACCATCGCAGTAGAGAGCATGGCAGCAGGCAGGCAGGCATGGTAGCTGAAAAAAAAGCTCCATTTTGAGACATAAATCACGAGATAGAGACAGAGAGACAGACAGAGACAGAGAGACAGAGACAGACAGACTGGGAATGACTTGGGCTTTGAAAATTCTCAAAGCCTGCCCTTAGTGACATACCTCCTCCAACAAGGCCACACTTCCCAATCCTTTCCAAATAGTTCTAACAACTGGGGGCCAACTATTCAAATGTCTGAGTCTCTGGGGACCATTCTCATTCAAACCACCACAAAACTTAACTGTTGATCCACTGTGTTATTGTCTTTGAGCTTGAAGATGGGACCTTGAGCACAGATCTTGCACATTTGTATTGGACAGCTTTTACTGTGACTGTGCTGCATAACAAACAGCACCCATATTTCAGTGGTTTGTAATAACAGTTACTTCTTGTTCACAGGTCTGGGGATAAGCAATTACATTTCTGCTTAGATTTCTGGCCTAACCTGGGTAACATCAGATAGGAGATTATTCTTGGGGGATCTGGCACTTGAGATTTCATGTGAGTTAGTGAGGACAGGACATTCTAGGCACAATGAACTGCCTGAGCAAGTGTGTTGGGAATGCTAAGGCAACTTGCTATTTTCCCAAATCCATAGCATGTGCTCAGTATTTTCTGAATGAATGAGTGAATGAGGATGAATGAATGATGCTCCTGAGTGACCCCAGGGGAAAGGGTGAAAGCAGAGAAAGGTTGCTAGAGCCGCTGCAGGAACCATGCTAGGAAATGTTTGTTCTGAGAGGTTAAGGCACCACAGCAGTGAGTGTCAAAGCCCACAACTGGAATCTCTGGTGTAGCCTTCACTGATATCCTTGACCCTTGCAGGTACACATGCTGAGGCCACCAGTGATGACCTTGGAGGCTTTCCTGGAAGTGGGAGGCCCAAGCACAGACCAGAGAGGTGGGTTCCCTGGTGCTGAGCAAGGGAGGGCCAGGATGAGGCCAAAACTGGATCTGCTATGGCTATCGTGCCTCAGCAGAGAGGACGGCCAAACTCATATATGGGGTGCCTGCTGAATACCCCTATGGGCTCAGTGATGGATAAGTCATTCACCCCAAATGATCCATCAGTTAACTGATAGTGGTAAGCCACATGGTCAGTTCTAAGACAAGTGCTTCAAGTAGGTCAATGCCAGTCAGTAGAGCAGGGCAGGCTGGCTTCCAGGAAAGTTCCTCAACATGGCTGGAAATGACTGTGCTAGACTACACAGTTCCCATTCTGCAGGGCAGGCTGGGCTGGAGTCTGGCCAAGCACACAGGTGGGAGCACCAAGAGGGAGTCCGCTGTCCCCCTTCCTACCAATCCTCTGTATCCGGGGCACATGTGGACTCACTGTGGACCTGGACTTTGACAACAACAGGTCACCATGTGCCAGGCAGTGTGGGTTTCTATACCAGCAGATGGGAGAGCATACAAGGGAAGCTGAGGGTCTTTGGGCCTTGTGGATACTGAGAATGGGGACAGATCCTCTGACATCATGCCGGCTGGCCACCCTGAGAGTGCTCCTGAGCCGCAGGGTGATGCACAGGAACCTGAGTAAGATCAGGTAGAAGTGCGTATGTAGATATGGGAATGGATGGAGAGATGGATGTGTGATGGGGACATGTTCAGCATGAACTGACAGGTGTATGGATGGGTAGAATGAAGAGAGAATGAAAGAGTGGATGGTTGGATGAACGAATGTGTGGAAGGAAAGATGAAAAGGGGCATGGATGAACAGAAGGATGGATGGTTAGATACACGGATGAACAGAAGGATGGATGGTTATGTACACGGATGAACAGAAGGATGGATGTTTAGATACACGGATGAACAGAAGGATGGATGGTTAGATACACGGATGAACAGAAGGATGGATGGTTATGTACACGGATGAACAGGATGGATGGTTAGATACACAGAAGAACAGAAGGATGGATGGTTAGATACATGGATGAACAGAAGGATGGATGGTTAGATACACGGATGAACAGAAGGGTGGATGGTTATGTACACGGATGAACAGGATGGATGGTTAGATACACAGATGAACAGAAGGATGGATGGTTAGATACACGGATGAACAGAAGGATGGATGGTTAGATACACGGATGAACAGAAGGATGGATGGTTAGATACACGGATGAACAGATGGATGGTTAGATACACGGATGAACAGAAGGATGGATGGTTAGATACACGGATGAACAGAAGGATGGATGGTTATGTACACGGATGAACAGAAGGATGGATGGTTAGATACGTGGATGAATGGGCAGATGGAAGGATGCTGAGGTGGATGGTGGAGGGGAGGAAAGAAGCAGGGATGGATGAATAGAAGAAAGGATGGGTGGATACAAATGATTGATAATGCTAGGGAGACAATAAACAGGTATTAAATGGTAGATATTCCCATTTTAGCTAGGGACACTGAGGCACAGAACAGCTAAATCAGTCCAAACTTCCATAGATGACAGGAATACAGATATCTTTGGCATCACAAATGTGAAAAACTGACATTCAGACAAGCTGGACTGATGAGTCTGAGGGTCAACAGCTGGAACAAAGCTTAGGCCAAAGTGAAACCGGAAGACAGTTTCCTGTCTGGATGACTGTTCATTTCATAAAATGGCATCGGGGACAGGCTTTTTTGACTCTAGAATGATGGAGCTGGGTACCATGTAAGAGGGAAGTAAGGTGCCTAGATCATGCATCCACCCATGTATCCATCCATGTATCTACCCATGTATCCATCCACCCACACCTCCATGACCGCATACCTCCCTCTCTCCTTCCTGAGTGATTGAATGAAGAGCTAGGAAGAATACTGCAAAGCTCACAGGCTGCCATTTGAACAAGCTCATGGTCCCCCACAGGAAGATACACTAAAGTGTCCTGATTTCCTCTAAATGGCAGGCGCAGGTCCATCGAGTCGGCCCCTGTGAAGGACAACACCACTTCCGAGGTACAGACGGAGCCTTCTCTGGGTGACCCTAAGGGGAAAGGATTGACAGCAGGCGAGGACAGCGAGGACAGCGTGCAGCATGGCCGGGTAACCACCAGAGCACCTGCGTCAGCCTGAAACCCTGGGGAAGGCACTCACCTTTCTCAGGCACCTACTATGGGCCGAATGGGATTCTAACCTTCCTGTTTCTTAATCCTTACAATCTCCCACCTCACCCTGCCCTGTTCTCCAGAAAGCTAGATGGTAATAGCCTCTTTTTTATTTTTCTTTCTTCCTTCCTTCCTTCCTTTCTTTTTTCTTTTTCTTTTTCTTTCTTTTTTTTTTTTTTTTTTTTTGATTTTTTGAGACAGGGTTTCACTGTGTAACAGCCCTGGCTGCTCCAAACTCACTCTGTAAACCAGGCTGGCCTCGAACTTACAGAGATCCACCTGCCTCTGCCTCCTGAGTGCTGGGATTAAAGCATACACCACCACCTCCTGGCAGTAACAGCCTCATTTTAAAGATGAAGGAGCCAGGGTGTGTAGAGTTGACTCTTGTCTTTATAACCAGCACTCCAGTCTAGGGAAGCCCAAATCTGAACTACGTAGTACCGTTTCTCTTCTTCCATACCGCCTTGCCTTTGTCCTTAACCCATGTGTGGGTCCCCTCACCTGTTCTTTCTTCACCTGCCCACCCAGATCAACTGGTAGCTATAGCTTCCCATGACCTACATGGGCCTCTAGCAGAAGGGTCCTGAGGCAGGGATCTGTAGGGGAGAGGGTGTGCCCAGTGAGGCTCTGCTAATGATGCCTTTGGGAATTTAACCTAACCTGGACCCAACTCACTCTCCTCTGATCCCCTTCTCTGCCACCCTTCCTCCACATGTCTTATAGGTGAAGGCCACCACATACCTGAGCTACGTGCAGGCAGTGGGCACACCCCTCTGCACCTACACCCTGTTCCTCTTCCTCTGCCAGCAAGTGGCATCCTTCTGCCAGGGCTACTGGCTGAGCCTCTGGGCCGACGACCCGGTCGTGGATGGACGGCAGATGCATGCAGCCCTGCGTGGCTGGGTCTTTGGACTCCTTGGCTGTCTCCAAGGTACCCTGTGTCAGTGAGCTCAAGCTCTGCCTCCCACCCAAACCCCTCCTGTCCTTGAATGTCTGCCCAGAACATCCTAGGACCAACCATCCCTAGGTCCTTAAGGTGGTCTGGAGGAAATGAGGGCCTGAGGACAGTTCCTTCCTACTAAGACAGTATCGCTGAAGTTAGCTAATGACCTCAGTCTCCCGCCCCAAACCTCCAGACAAAGCCAGACTTAGACTTCAGCCCAGGCCACACCCCCTCCCCAGTGCACTCTACTTCCTCTTTCAATGCCCTCATTTTCTTCTTCTTCTTCTTCTTCTTCTTCTTCTTCTTCTTCTTCTTCTTCTTCTTCTTCTTCTTCTTCTTCTTCTTCTTCTTCTCTCTCTCTTTTGGTTACTTTTAAACAACATTTGTCTATTTACTTACTTTGCTGTGTGCATGGACACCGCAGCACACGTGTGATCACACCTGCAGGAGTGAGTTTTCTCCTTCTCCTGTGCAGATCCCAGGGTTGGGATGCTCAGGCCATTAGCCTTGGCGACATTTCCTCCTGCTGAGCCTTCTCCCAGCCCAACTTAAGTTATCGTTCAACTCAAGGCAGTCTTTCCTCAGAGTCCAGGCTGACCTCAAACTCAAGATCCCCCGACTGATCTGGGGATCGCAGTGCTGGGATGGCAGGCGTGTACCACCACACTCAACTCCTTCTATGAAAATAACAATAATTCCTGAAGAGGTTGCAGGCTCACCTCTGCCATAAGGCAAGGTGCAAAGGGCTCCCATGTGCCCTCTGCCAAGGACACCAGACTGCAAAGTAATATTGCCATATTGCATCAAGGATACTGACTAGGCCAGTCCTGTGACTTGATGTGGAGTGGCCCTCTTCTGTGGTGTATGGAGATGTCCTCACAACCTGCCCAGATCACCTACGGTGCCCTTGCAGAGCCTCATCCTCCCTGCTTCAGCCTCCCCACTGTCTCTAGCCCCTGACTCCCCTACATTTCAAATGTGGCCACAGTGAAAGGGAAATGCCGCTGAACATGTGGGTTTGGCCCCGTCGTGAACATTACTTGAGTTCTCCAGAAACAGTGACGCATGCCTGTAACCCCAGCTCCTCGGGAGGCTGAAGAATAGAATGGTTTTGCAAGTTTATGACCACCCTGGGCTCAAGGACAGCCGAGGTAACTTAGTGAGGTACTATCTCAAAATAAGTTAGAGCAGAGTGGGGAGAAGGCTCGGTGTAAAGGCGCCTGTCACCACACCTGTCACCAGACTTGAGTTTAACGCTTGGGAGCCGTGTGGTAAGAGAGATCAGACTCCCACGGGCTGTCTTCTGACTTCTACAGACATGCTATGGCATGGACACACACACTTACTTAGAGCACTTTCTTTACTTTAAAGATGTAATTTTTAAGTAAGAGGGGGGATCTGAGGATGTAGCTTAGTGTAGAATGCTTGCCTAGCATGTGTGAGGCTGGGTTCAGCACTGCAAACAAAAAGCACCGTCAGCATGATTCGCTAGGACTATAGCCACATCAGCAAGATGCCATGAGCCTCCCTGACCTTAGGGACCCCAGTAGTTTGTAGACCTGGCTGCCTTAGCTGGGAAAAGCTGATTGAACGCAGATGGTTACTTAATCCACTAGAGTGAGCCGTCAGTCCGCCAAGCTGGAATGAACTTGGACTCCCATTTGGGTGGCACACAGCTGCATGTTGGTTACCTCAGGCTAGCCTGGGGTGGTGGCACACCCCTGAAGTCTCAGCACTCCAGAGGTAGAGGCAGGGGAATCAGGAGTTCAAAGTTATCCTCTGCTACATTACAAGTTCAAGGCTAGCTTGGGCTACATGACCCTCCCCCGCCCCCCATCTCAAAAGAAACAAAACATATCTGTGAACTGGACAGTCTCTAGAGTCACAGAAACAGATTTTCCCACAATATCTTAAACCCAGCGACCAGAGGAACTGGTTCCTGAAGGAGACTGGAGGAGACCACCTTGCTTGGCGCAGGCCACCTCGATGTCCCCAATACACGGCACTCTGCTCTAGCTCAGGCACCATCCACCAGGGAAGGTTCTGTCTGGCCCTTTACAAGCTAGGCGGCCATGATGAGCCAATCACAATGGGCCCCGTCGCTGGTGTGCCCAATCGCTGACTGGCTAGCTGAGTCATGTGACTGCCTACGCTATACTGTGGGGCTATGATTGACAGTAGTGTCCCCTTGGCAGTCAGGACCTCTCCTTGCCACATCTTTCCCCATTTGTGGTGGCTTTTGCACCCCTCGTTCCCTCTAGCTGTGACCCTAGTCTCTGTGTCTGCGTATCTGCCTCCTGTCTGTGCCCAGTTCTTAGTAGGATACAGGTGTAGTCACCACCCAAAATCTAGAATATTTTGTTGTTGTTGCTTTTGTTTTTGGAGACAGGGTTTCTCTGCGTAGTTTTGGTGCCTGTCCTGGATCTCGGTCTGTAGATCAGGCTGGCCTCGAACTCACAGAGCTCCGCCTGGCTTTGCATCCCGAGTGCTGAGATTAAAGGCATGTGCCACGGTTCGCCGGGCCCATATTCTTTTATTGTACCCATGAAACTCGTGTTTCTAAATAAGGTTTCATTTGGAGGTTGGGGTGGGCATGAGTTTGGGGAGACACTCTTCACCCCCACCCCTCCAGCAGTGGGTCTATCACATCCTACGATGGCCACCGGTGGTCACCGGGTGCTGGGAGGAGACCTGCCGCAGCCCTGCAGCAGGCTCCACTCCAGCTCCCCCTCCGCAGCCGTCGGACTCTTTGCTTCCATGGCTGCGGTGTTCCTGGGTGGCGCTCGGGCCTCAGGCCTGCTTTTCCGGAGCCTCCTGTGGGATGTAGCTCGCTCTCCCATCGGCTTCTTCGAGAGCACACCTGTCGGGAGGCTGCTGAACCGCCTCTCCAAGGAGACGGACACGGTGGACGTGGACATCCCGGACAAGCTGAGGTCCCTGCTGACCTATGCCTTTGGCCTCCTGGAGGTCGGCCTGGCAGTGTCGATGGCCACGCCTCTGGCCATTGTGGCCATCTTGCCGCTCGTGGTCCTCTACGCTGGGTTTCAGGTATGGCGAGGTCAGAGCCCGGGTCGAGCCGAGGTCTCCTCTGTCAGTCCCCCGCCTCTGGGCAAGGCTTGGTGGGAGAGGGTCTGCAGCTGGGCAGGGAATGGGGAGGCTAGAAGCCCCGCCCCACCCTGTAGAACCCACACCTGTCTCTGTCTTCTCTCAGTCACTCCCTAGAGGTCTTCATGTCTAACTTCCGGCCTCACGTCTGCAGTGTTCCCTCCTCCCGTTTGCACACTGCAAGGCACAGTACTGCGGGAGGCGGATTATACTGTGTTAAGATGTCTGCTTTCCTTTGCCAGGAAAGTTGGCCTAACGCCAAGATCAGAACCTGAGCCAGGAGGCCGGCTCCAGAGCTTTGCTGCCCGAGTGGGCGCCATAGCCTTGGCAGTCTGGGCGGCACAGAACACTCTGCCTGCGGGTTGCTCAGACGCTCAGCGCAGCTCAGCCAGACCTCAGTTTACACACACTTTTGCCAGGGGCCAAGTGGACTCACCTCAGTTGACCTCTGCTCTGTCTCACCACCAAGCTGGCGGGCCAAGCAGGCTGACAGCAGAGGACACTTGCTGCTCCTTGTTCTCTGAGTGCTCCCTCTTTGTCTCTGTCCTCCCCCCCTCTCCCACCACAGAGCCTCTATGTGGCCACCTCTTGCCAGCTGAGACGCCTGGAGTCGGCCAGCTACTCAGCTGTGTGTTCCCATATGGCTGAGACCTTCCAGGGCAGTCTGGTGGTCAGGGCCTTCCGGGCCCAGGGACCCTTCACGGCACAGCATGACGCCCTTATGGATGAGAACCAGAGGGTCAGTTTCCCACGACTGGTGGTTGACAGGTAGGAAGAGCTTGGGACCAGAGTAGACCTGGCACTCCCCTCCCCCTAAGAGTTGAGCTGAGCACAGTCCTGCAAGCTGGGGACAGTCTGAGGCTGAGTCCCACTCAGAGCATCTGGACGCACAGAACAGCCAGAGTCCCTGACATCCAGTGGATGGAAGGTGCAGAGAGAAGTATGGTTGCCAGACCATAGTACCAACCTCTGTTTCCTTGGCGACAAGGCAACTGGTGTCAAGCATCCTTAATCTCCCTTGGGGACTAAACAAGAGCAAGACGTGGGTTCAACTTCCTGCTCTGCCATTTTCAAGCTGTTAGACCCTGGGCAAGTTACATGACCTCTCTGAGCCTCATTTTTTTCAACTGCTGTCATACTCAAGGTGGCTTTACGGATTAAATAGTTACAGGGAGTACTTGTAACATGCTTATACTGTGCTTGGCACTGCTCCAGCCCTTCTTGAGCCTCAGTTTCCCCAGCTGTCAAATGGAAACAGTATCTTCTCCCTTGCAACAGGAGGACCAGGCATCACATGTGAGGCTCCCAGTGACATGATTGGTACTTGTTCAGTCTAGGTCCCGAGCTCCTTGAGCATGCCGGGCTCCGAATACATGGCCACTATCTGTTAGATGGATGAACGGACAAATGGGTGAATGGTGGAACGGGACTCTGTGACAGGGGTATGCTAATCTGTTCATTCAGAATGTGTTTGTTGAGCACATACTTCATGCTGAACGGACTGCAGCTAGAGCCAGGAATGAAAAAACAAGGTTCCTGTCCCCACAGAGCCCAGGATTCCTAATGGTGACAACAGTTGGTGACATTAAATGATTTGGCTGGCAAGAGAAGCATGGGGAAGGAGGCCGGGGGTGAGAGAAAGGAGAAACAGTCAGGGCAGACTCGCAGAGAACGCTGGAGCTAACTGCATGTGGAGATGAGGCCACATGAGGAGGCAGGCCAGGGCTGGGAGCTGGCTCCATTAGTAAAGAGCTCGCCTTTCAAGTAAGAGGATGTGGGTTCGATCATTAGAACTCACTTTACAAAAAAAATCCAGGCATGGTGGCATGAGCTTGTCATCTCAGCGCTTGGGAGAGGGGCCTTGGAAAGGAGGCATGTGGGTTCCCAAGCCTCACTGAGCAGCCAGCCTAACTCTCTTGACAAGTTCTAGGCTAATGAGAGGCCCTGTCTTAAAATAAGGTAGAGCTGGGCAGTGGTGGTGCATTTGGGAGGCAGAGACAGGAAGATCTCTGAGTTTGAGGCCAGCCTGTTTTACAGAGAGAGTTCCAGGACAGCCAGGGCTGCACAGAGAAACCCTGTTTCAAAAATCACACACACACAAAAAAACAAAACAAAAAAACCAATGTGGGAGCCGGGCGGTGGTGGCGCACGCCTTTAATCCCAGCACTCGGGAGGCAGAGGCAGGCGGATCTTTGTGAGTTCAAGGCCAGCCTGGTCTACAGAGCGAGATCCAGGAAAGGCACAAAGCTACACAGAGAAACCCTGTCTCGAAAAACCAAAAAAAAAAAAAAAAAAAAAAAAAAAAAAAAAAAAAAAAAAAAAAAAAAAAAAAAAACCAATGTGGATGACACCTGAGGAATGATGTTGGGTGATATTCAATCACAATGTGAACCTGAGTTTGCATTTGCGTTAATTAAACAAAATAAACCTTGTGCCAGGAGGCTGAGTTATCGACTAGTTGACAGACAGTGACCAAAGAGCATCACAGGGCATCTGGAAGAGATAGAGAGACCCCAGAAGTAGGGAGGGATTTGGAGTGCTGAGGCTTTTCTGTTTGGCCCAGTGGAAGGAGGCTCTCTTTGGGAGAAAAGTTTAGCTGGTTGCTACTCAGCCTCTGAGCTAGCGGGTTTTCACCCCAGCCTTTGAGTCTCAAGTTTTATTTATAAATAGAATGACAGAGATTTAGTTAAAGCCACCTTTAGCAGAGGCAGAGCCCAGGCCTGCGGGAACAGATTTCCCACCAGGCTGCGGCCTGAGTGCCTGGGCCACTGACAGAAAGCAGGTAAGTAACCGCGGAGTCTCAGTTGCTGGCTGAAGTAGCAGTAGATTAAGGTGCAGCCAGAGGTAAAACAATAAATGACAGTTGAGATTGTCCTCTGGCTTGCGCACACATGTGTACATGTAGCCACATACCCACCAGGGAGGGGACAGGCTAGAAAATACACATCTCCAAAACAGGAAGCTCTGTGGAACACCCAGCATGTTCCAGGCCCTCGTCTGGGTCATTAGGCAAGACAGAATTGTGTTACCTCTCCTCTTGCAGTTAGGTCCCATTGTGGGGCCCCCGCTGGGTGCTGAGAATTTACCATGACCAGAGAAGTGGGTCCTGCTGGTCCTGCTGAGCCCTGCTTCCCTTTACAGGTGGTTGGCTGCCAACCTGGAGCTCTTGGGGAATGGCCTGGTGTTCGTGGCCACTATGTGCGCTGTGCTGAGCAAGGCTCACCTGAGTGCCGGCCTCGTGGGCTTCTCAGTCTCCGCTGCCCTCCAGGTACTCCAGCACCCCACCCCTGGCTGGAGGTGCGGCAGAACAGAAACAGATGGACTCCTCCTGGAGTATTTCCAAGGGCTCTGAGTCTCTACTGCCCAGCACTGGGGAAGTACAGTTCACAGGGAACCTTGTGTGACCTCAAGCAGGTGGCTCAAGACCCTCTGTGTGCCCATCCAAGTAATGGGCCAGCACTCTGCCACTTCTGATTAGCTGAGACAGGCGAAGAATGCTGAGAGCAGGTTTCCAGTGGAGTGTTTGTTGTTAGCACTTGATAATAATAATGCAGTGTTGGGTTAGAATATCTGTGTCCACAAACACACACACTCACACATACATACATACCCACTCTTACATACTCTTTCTTACATACATAAACACACACTCTCTCTTACACATTCTCTTCTCTCTCATATACATACTCTTACATATACACATACTCTCTTACACACACACTCTCACATACATTCTCTCTTACACATACCATCTTACACTGTATCTCACACACACTCTTACACACACATTCTCTCCTCTCTTATACACACTGTCTTACACTGTATCTTGCACACTCTTACACACACTCACACTGTCTCATCCACACAGCAGCATCAGTTGAAGAAGGTTCTTCATACATTGCTGATCATCTCCTTTGGGGTCCGCGCTCTGGGTAGAACCAACAGCAGCAGGAAAGGCCATGGGGGAGTGTGACAGGCGGGCACAGCTGAGAGGGTGAGCCAAAAGAGGGAGAGAAGCCGGGCAGTGGTGGCGCACGCCTTTAATCCCAGCACTCGGGAGGCAGAGGCCGGCGGATCTCTGTGAGTTCGAGGCCAGCCTGGGCTACCAAGTGAGTTCCAGAAAAGGCGCAAAGCTACACAGAGAAACCCTGTCTCGAAAACCAAAAAAAAAAAAAAAGAGGGAGAGAAAGGAAAGCAGGGCCGCCGTGGAACTGCTCCTGGGTCCTGGCAAGGCACTTGGAGGCACTGTGGGATGGGAACCAGGGGAAGCCTAGCCCCTCTGTGGAAGCTGCCTGAATGGAACCCACAGACCCAGGTCTCTGTGTGTTCCGGAAAGGCCAGGCACCCTCTCTGGTCCTGCCTCTCTGTTTGGGGCCAGTAGGTTTGGGAGAGTGCCACCTGCTTGCTCTATTCGCTGTCTTATTGGCCGAAGCCAAGTCCCACCCCTGAGGGCCCAGGTCCTCAACGTCCCTGTCCCTACAGCCCCTCTTTCTTTGCCTTCCCTGGCACGTGGCTGGGGAGGAGCCCATCTGAGGTGTCTTCTCAAACCAGGTGATACAGACCCTGCAGTGGGTGGTCCGCAGCTGGACGGATCTGGAGAACAGCATGGTGGCGGTGGAGCGCGTGCAGGACTACGCTCACATCCCCAAAGAGGTGATAATAGGGAGATGGAATGGGGGACGGTGGGTCCAGGGTGGCGCCCGCCCATTCCTTTCCCACAGAGCAGCGTCCCTGTGGGCTGGAGTCACAGCCGGGTCACAGCGAGAGTGAGGAGCGAAAAGTTCCGCTTGCTTGCTGGAGCAGGGCAGGCCACTCCTCTGATGCCAAGCAACAGTGACAGTCACTCTGCAGCGGCAGGAAGGGCACTCCCTCAGCCTAGGGATGACACTAAAGTGACAGCCGTGCTCCAGCCACGCAGCAGGGCGCGGGACACAGACTGCCACCCAGGCCAATGGTGCTAGAGTGACATATGAACACACAGCAAGCCAGGGACAGAGCAGCACACGGCTGCCGTGTGCCCAGGACAGACCGGTGGCACATGACACTTCAGGAGTAGAGCAGCAGTGCCACAGGAACAGAGCAGCGAGGTGAATGACATGGCATCAAGCTGGGTGCAGCAGCTCACAACTAAACCTCAGCACTCAGGAAGTTGAGGCAGGAGGATTACTGCTAGGTGGAAGCCATCCTGGTCTGTGTAGTGAGTTTAAGGCTAGTCTGAGCTACATAGTGAGAAGGTACTCTGGGTAGAAAATTTGAAGTTACCCTGGGTTACATAGTAGGTTAGGGGCTAGCCTGGGCTACATAGTAACTTAGAAGCCAATCTTGGCTATATAAAGCAAGCAGGAGCCTAGCCTGAACTACATGAAAAGGTAGAGGCTATTCTGGACTACATAGAGAGTTAGAGTATAGCCTGGAATAAATAGTGATTTGGAGGCCAGCCTGGTCTAAATAGTGAGTTGGAGGCTAGTCTGGGTTACAGGAAAGTTAGAAGCTAGCCTTGGCTATGTAGCATGTTAGAGGCTAGCCTGGACTATATCCTGAGACCTTGTCCTAAAACAATGAAACGCTGCTAGAATGACCTGGAGCAACTTCCAAATGAAGAGTGTAGTGTTATGTGGGAAGCTGAGGTCTGAGGGGCAGGCACCCATGAGGAGCTTGAGGACAGCTCCTCTGACCTGTGCCCGACCTGCTCCCTGACCCAGGCTCCCTGGAGGCTGACCACCTGTGCAGCCCCACGTCTTTGGCCTAGCGGGGGACAGATTGAGTTCCGAGACTTTGGGCTCAGACACCGACCAGAGCTGCCGCTGGCTGTGCGAGGCGTGACCCTGAAGATCCATGCAGGAGAGAAGGTAAATAGCCCTCCCACCGCATTGTGTGGGCACCAGTCCCCACGTCCGAGACCCTGCCCAGCTTTCTTAGCTTCCGTCTCCCAGGCCCTGATCTGCCTCTGGGGGTGGCTTCCTGTAAACCTTGACTGACGTCCCTGAATGAGGGGCATGTTGGGCTGCCTGGAAGGATGGCTAAGGAACAGAGGATGAAGTGTGGGGAAGGATGAGACTGGGTGGGGGTGAATTAAACAAAAGATGGGTGAACTGATCAGTGGGTAGAAGAGAGAATAAGGGCTGGAAGGAGAAGGCACAGGTGGGACAGGATGTAGAAGAGGATTCTGGGAACTGGGAGGGCTCACCAGGAGGAATGGGAAGTGATGGAGGTGACTAGGACATAGAGGAAAGGCAGGGGCAGAAATGTCGGGAGGAGGAGGAGCTAGAGCGAGCGCAGATGGAAGGTGGAATGGAAGGATGAGCAGTTGTGATGAAGGGGCATGCTCGGTGGAGGGTCAGCACAGAGACAAGTCTTGTGCAGGGAAAAAAAAAAATCTTTCAAATAGGTATCCATGAACCCCAGGGCTGGGGCAGACCTGCTTAGTGTGGGCCTCACTCTTTTGTTACCTGGCAGGTGGGCATCGTGGGCAGGACAGGGGCCGGGAAGTCCTCCCTGGCTTGGGGCCTGCTACGGCTTCAAGAGGCCGCTGAGGGTGATATCTGGATCGACGGAGTCCCCATCGCCCACGTGGGACTGCACACGCTGCGGTCCCGAATCACCATCATCCCTCAGGTGAGGCCTAGGACCATGGGAAAGAGGAGGCAGAGGAGCAAGCTATGGCATGGCCCTGTTCTGACCCAGTGTCCCTCTGGCCAGGACCCTGTCCTGTTCCCAGGCTCTCTGCGGATGAACCTGGACCTGCTTCAGGAGCACACAGATGAAGGCATTTGGGCGGCGCTGGAGACGGTGCAGCTCAAGGCCTTTGTGGCCAGCCTGCCCGGCCAGCTGCAGTACGAGTGTGCAGGCCAGGGAGATGACCTGAGGTATGGCCATCCGCCAGGGGCAGGGGCAGAGCGAGGCGGGCAAGGGCAGGGACAGTCTGGGCTCTGAGCATCTGAGACGCTGAGCGTACTCTCTCAACCCCCGTCTACTAATACAGGTCCCAGTCCTTCCCTGCAGTCCCAAGCCACAGGATCCCTCTCTGTGCCGTGTTCCTTTTCCCATGGCAAAGCCCAGCCTAGACTCTGTCCCACTCAGTATTTATTTTGCTACAAAAATACCGTGCTTGATATTTGACACTGATCTCAGATTCACTGCGGCTAAGTGATAGTGTGTGTTCTTTCCCTAAAATGTGTGTGTGTGTGTGTGTGTGTGTGTGTGTGTGTGTGTGTGTGTGTAGGCCAGGTCCACCTTGGGTGTCTTCCTCCATCACTCTCCACCTTATTTTTTGAGACAGGGTCTCTCACTGAGCCTGTAGCTCACTGATTCTCCTAGGCTGGTTGGCCAAAAGGCTCCCAGGGATCCTCTTGTCTCTGCCTTCCCGGAGCTGCGATTACAGATCCATGCCATTGCGCCCAGCTTTTAGGAGGGTTCCGGGGATCTGAACTCAGGCCCTTGTGTTTGCCCAGCAGGCGTTTTCCCGACTGAGCCATCTCTCCAGTAACGCCTTTTGCTAAAGTATTTTAAGGATGAAACACACGTAACATAAACAGGGGCTGGGGAGATGCATCATGCTTTTTTTCAGTGCACGGCGTTAACTAGGGCCTTGTGCATGCTGAGGAAGTGCTCCAGCGCTGCTGTCCAGCCCTGGCCTTTCCTGAATGAGTAGCTTAGCAGTGTGAAGCACGGTGGTGCACAGCTGGTCCTGGAGGTGCGGGCTTGGGATCCCAGCACTCACGAGGCTGCAACAAGAAGAGTTCAAGGTTGAGGGCAGCCTGGGCTACATAGTGAGACACTGTCTCAAAAAAACCAAAACCAAGTAAGACTGTGTTCCACACCTTTAATCCCAGGATTCAGGAGGCAGAGGCAGGCGTATCTCTGTGAGCGTGAGGCCTGGTCTACGTAGTGAGTTCCAGGCCAGCCAGGGCTACATAGTAAGACCCTGTTTCAAACAAATAAAACAAAAAAGAGACAATATCCACCTTCTGTGGCTGGTATCTACTTAAATACTCATCATGGGGGCTAGGGAGATAGATGCTCCATGGACAAGTATGAGGACCAGAGTTCAGATCCCCTGAACCCATGCAAATGCTAGGTGGGCTTAGCCTATAATATCAGTGCTCAGAAGGCAGAGACAGGAGATCCCTAGGACAAACTGGCTAGCCAGGCGAGCTAAGACAGCCCAGGCTGGGTTCAGGGAGACACTCCACTTCTGTTGCTAAGGTGGAGAGTAACTGAGGATGTCACCTGATGCCAGCCTCTGGCCTCCACACACGTGTGCACACACATGCACCTGCAGATGTGTGTCCCCACAAGTGCCCACATGTCCCCACAATGCACATGCAGAAAAAGAAAAGAAAACAGGCCTTTCACAGGTAGAGAAACCAAGGCACAGAAGGTGTGAATGACTTGTCCACAGTCAACCTGCACCAAGACAGCAGAACAGGAATTGCCCCAAACCCTGCAGACTTTGGCCCTCGTGGTGGGGACAACACACACAGACAGTGTCAGCAGCTGTCCCCAGGGCCTGCTGTAGACAGGCCTACTCTAACTGATGACACCCACCTAGCCTAACCATGCAGCTCATTCACAGCGTGGGTCAGAAACAGCTCCTCTGCCTGGCACGTGCTCTTCTCCGGAAAACCCAGATCCTCATCCTGGATGAGGCCACCGCCTCCGTGGACCCGGGGACGGAGACACAGATGCAGGCAGCCCTTGAGCGCTGGTTTGCTCAGTGCACAGTGCTGCTCATTGCTCACCGCCTGCGCTCTGTGATGGACTGTGCCAGGTAAGGCGTCCCTCCTGACAGTGAAGCACAGGGCCTGGGAGGCACAGGAAGGCATACAGAGTGTTCATCTGCAAGTGTCCTGAGATGGACCACGAAGGGCCCACTGTCCCGGGTGAGGGGGGGGGGCATGACCAAGCCCCCAGGGAAAGGCACTGGGCCCAGGAACTGTGTGTGAGCCCAGGAAGCTGGGAGGGTCAGGAAACAGCTTGAAAAGTCAAGACTTCTGGGGAGTGAATTCAAAGCAGAGATGGGTTCTCAGCTGACGAGGGCCTCAGCTACTGTCACAAGAACTGCTCCTTGTCCTCTTTGCAGGGTTCTGGTCATGGATGAGGGGCAGGTGGCCGAGAGCGGCAGTCCAGCCCAGCTGCTGGCCCAGCAAGGCCTGTTTTACAGGCTAGCCCAGGAGTCAGGCCTTGCCTGAGTGGGACTCTTGACCGCCTCCTTGGAGACAGCCCTAGTGCCTGCAGTGGCTGGGAACGCCAGGGACCCAGGGGCCACTGGGACTCTGCAGGATGTCCAATCTTGACTCCTCTCTAGGAGAAAGATGGCAGAGAAAGTGACAGAAGATTGGAATACCAGACCCAGAAGAACCCAGCATGCCCAGGTTGGCCTGAGCAAGGCCATGGTCACTCTGCAGCCAAAGTGGACAGTGACTCTCAGCTCAAGCTCTACTTCAAGGCCACACCCACCCCAGGCCAATTAGGCTGGACGCCCAGGACCCGGGTGATGGTGTGCACATTTCCCCTAACTCCTTATTTTGATGTCATTGTAGATTCCACACAGTTTTAAGAAACCACACAGAGAACCTGTGGACCCTCTGCCCTTTTTGTTCCGGAGGTGACACCTTGTCCAACCCTAGAACAAGATCAAGCGGCACACTGACACATTGTGACTCCAACAGTCTGTTCACATTTCCTCTGTTGCCTGCGTGTCTGTGTATGGGTCCAGTGCTTTTTCTTACTGTTTTTTGAGAAAGAATTTCACATAGCCCAGGCTGGCCTTGAGCTCTATTTATAGCTGAGGATGGCCTTGAACTTGTGATGCTCCTGCCTCCCCTCCCAAGTGCTGGGATTACAGGCTTGTGTCACCACACCCTCTTTGTGGGTCCCAAACCAAATGCTTTATGCGTGCTTGACAAGCACTCTAGTAACTGCATTACATCCCCAGCTCTGGATCCAGTTCTACACCTGTTTAAAATTGTTACGGTGAAGGGTCTCTCACTATGTAGAGGCCTCAAACTCAAGATCCTCCTGTCTCCGTTTCCAGAGGGCTGGAAGGACAGGCATGTGCCACCGCACTCACCTTGACTCTTCACAGTTATCTAGCAACATTACTGCCGCTGTTGGCTGTGGGCCAGGGCTGGCGAGTCCTGTGCATGAGAGTGGTTGAGCAATATCCTTGGTTTCTGCTCAGAGATGCCCTTCTATAGCAGTGGCAAAGCTATTTCTGCATACTGCCATGGTCCCCCGGGGCTGCATCACTGATTTACTCTGCCCTAGTACCACCCATGACTCACTGATACATGGGCAATGACTATGTTGGGTCAGGAGAGGAGAGGACTCCTACCTGCTTCTAGGATACAGGGCTTGTTCTTCCCTGTACCCTGAGGCTTCTCTGATGGGCCGCCTTGATACAGGGTTGGGGGGTTTCCTTTCAGCCCAGAGCGATTCCCCTTTGCTAGTACAGCTTGCATCTCCTTCTGAGGCTTTCCACATGGCAAGGAACCAGTCCCATCACCAGGGCTACTTTTGTTGTGCAATAGAAGAAACTGAAGCCGAAAAGTGGGGACACGGGGTACCCAGTGGCCAAGTGACAACTTACCCCGGCGCTTCTCACCCCCCAGGCTGAGTGGTCCTGTGGGCAGTTCTGCTCTGGAGGAACCAGAGATGGGCCACACAGCACTTGACCTGCCGCCATTCAGCTATCTGGCCTGGGACATAGGCTGCTGTGTGTCTGGGGATGCTGGAGAGACTCTGTGGAGGCCCTGCCTTGGTCTGGGAATAGAGCCTGGGTCACAGGGTGGCCATCACATGGGAACACCTGGCAGGCTGGCAGAGTGATCCAACCCATCAATCCCTCAGCCAAGGTCACCTGCCAGCAGAGTCCAGCCTGCGGGAGGAACAGGAATCAGCTCCAGCAGGCCACAGGCACACATCTTCAGCCTCTCGCTGTCCCTGTGGGCCTTTTGCTTTTCTGTAGTGTTGAAGACGGAACCCATGCCTGGCAAACGCTATCCCTGATCCATCTACCCCTCTGCCTGACACGGAAGGTGTCTCAGCTGTACCAGAGTTTTCCTCCTCACTGCAGATCCAGCTGTGTACCACGCATGGCTGTGAATGCAGGTGACTCAGAGGAGGCAGGCGCTGCCATTCGGCCCCCATCCCTCCTATGTCCCTTGGTGGATGTATTTGACAGTCACTGAATCCCTTTGACAGAAGAGAAAACCGAGGCCTGGGCATTTTCGTGCCAATCTCTGCCCAGCTTCCCAGCCAGCAGGCCTCCCCACCTCCTCAGCATATGCCCAGAACTGACTTCCAGCCTAGACCCCCACCTCAAAGGCAGAGGCTAAGGGCAAGCTTCCTTCCCTCCTTAAACCAAGAGACTTGCTTGAGAAGCTGTAGGTCTGTCTACCATGTGGTTCCAGAGCCTTGCCCAGTACACAGCATGGTTACTCAGTGCACGCTGACTGGGTGAGCCAGGGACGGGAGGAGGGCTAGTGAATGCAACACATCCATTGGCAAGTGGTCTCGGTCCAGGCCCTGTACCACGTGGTTTTTCTGAATTGTTGCATACTCATTAAACCCCCGCCAGTGCCGTGTGATGACCTCTGTGGTACCAGTGCAGGATCTGCAGTACCTCAAGGGTTAGGTTCAAGAGGCCCTGGTGACATCTGAGAAGCCTGGCTCTGTGTGGGAGCTGTGTGAGGTACTCTAGAAGAGGAAACGGCCTGGAATGAACACAGATAGCAGAGGCCAGTGAAACAGACCTGGGGGAGGACACAGGAGGGTTGTGACAGAGTTATACCACTGACTCATGTGTTCATGGGGTCAGTCTGGCTGCTGGGCAGACGACAGACTGTGTGACTGAGTGATGTCAAGGACAGAAGTTGGGAGTCCTGAGGAAGAGCTAGCCCCTTCTCTCCTCATCTGAGAATTTGGTTGCTGCTGCCCTCAACTGCTTCTTCACAGAGTTCTGGGGTGGAAAATATAGGCATTGGTCTCATTGAGGCCAAGTAGAGCAGCCGACAGCTAGCTGTCCTTCCCACCCCCACCCCACACCCAACCAAGACCAGCATATTAAACTGGACCCCGGTGCCCGGTGCCCATCCCAGTTGTCTCCTCAGTGAGCACTCTGAGGCCTGGTATTGGAACTCAGAAACACACCCCACACGTCTGTGAACAGGGTCAACCCTGTAGGTCCACAGGTTCACCTTCTATAGTCCATGATGGTATTGAGCTGGTGGGTGATCGTGAGCACAGCAGAGCCTTCAAACTGCGTCTGGATGATGGAATGAATGAGGTCAACTCTCTCTAGGTCCACAGCTGCTGTGGCCCCATCCAACACTAGAACGTTTGTCTTGCCCGGTAGAGCCCAGGCCAGGCACACGAGCTGGCACTGCCTGATGCTAGAAAGGGAGAAAAGCACAAGGACAGGGGCTCGAACCACTCTGATCTTGAACCGGGTCTTGGGTAGGAGAAGGCTAGCAGACAGTTTGGGAGGCTTTGGGCAGGGGGACAAATCCATTCCTCATAGCCATGCCCATGGCAGACATTACTAATCAATCACACTACCCTTCCTGGTGAGCAGAAAATGAGCTTAGAATCATTCCCAGCACAAAGTTCAGAGGTGATATTCGAAGAATCAGCCCAGTATGGTACAGATGACAAAGGATAGCAAAAGTGCCTCAGTATCCATGCATCTCGCTGAACTGAAGGGGCTGCAGCACTGGCTGGGCTCAGATGTGTGCCTGGTCTTGGCCAATGCGATGCTGGTAGAGACTTGATGAGAGAATGAACTCTGAGCATGCTCATTCTTATACATCTCCCATCACCATGACAACATGCCTTGGCCAGTCTTCTGGGGTGGAAAATATAGGCATTGGTCTCATTGAGGCCAAGTAGAGCAGCCAACAGCTAGCTGTCCTTCCCACCCCCACCCCACACCCAACCAAGACCAGCAGCACAGCCACTGCCTGACCACCCCAGCACGGGAGCAGAATGGAGGCTGGTTGCCCTGGCGATGGATAGCTAAAGGTAGCACAGAGGCAAGAGGGCAGTTTGTGGCTGTGTTCAGGCATCTTTGTGTGCTATCTCACGAGGACATGCGTGACCACTGCTTTAATATTGAATCCATGTGCACCCCTTTACTTCTCTTTCCGTGTGTGCTACTGTAACAGTACATCAGTATGGACTGATGCTCATGAACATCCATGCGTTATAAGCATGTGCTAGTAAATACACGGACACACAAGTACTAGGACGTCACTGGGCACGGCCCGACTTCTGTACTGCTATCTCCATTCCAGTCATACTGCTATATTAATATCCTCTTGTGTTCTGCTTTTGAGTCAATCTACGACCACTCTGTCAAGTAGATCTGTGTGCAGTGTCTTGGGATTACAACTGCTATTGATGCTGGACCAACATTTCCATTTTCAATGTGTAGTTGTCCAGAATGGACACTGATCTACCCTTAATTCATGGCAGTTCTGTTCAGGCATGTGCAGAGCAGGACATGTGTATCTATCTGCTTTGTTGTAAATCACATCAGTTTACATCAGTGGTTGAAAACAGGCCATTGTGTAGGGCTTTAGTACAAATGTGTGTTCAATGCCCCACTCGCCATTCATTTGCAGTGATGTTTTAGTATGTCTTTGTGTGCTCTTGTCTAGCATGTCCTTGAGTGCGGATGCTGTACATTCATTAGTCCTGCTGTACTATTACATTTGTGTATGTTTCTGTAACAGTACATCGGTGTACTGCTGTACAATAACATCCATACGAGCTGTGTTATGAGAGCATTCTTGATCATTCACTTAATATTGAATCCTCGAGTGCTCCTTTACATACATTTCTATGTGTGCTGCTGTAATTGTGCACCCATGGTGTGGGACTGCTGCTCACAGACATCCACATGTTCTGATGTGCTAGTAAATGTGTGGACACGCCAATAACAGGACAGCAGTGAGCTCTCCTCTACTTCCATGTCCAGGTCACTGCTGTGATAATATTCTTAATGGGGCTGCTGTGCAGGGAGTCTATGATACATTCTGTTACAGCGCATCTGTAAGCAGTGTAATGGCAGCACAACCCTCCTTGCTGCTGGACCAATACTTCCATTTACACCTTGTCCTTGTTCGTCTCAGTGCGGTGCTCTGCTCCTCAAAACATGTGAACTGGTGTTCTCGTCTAGGTCTGTACAAGCCCATCTGTTTGCTGAATTGTAACGGCACACCAGTATATGTGGCAGTAGTAGTATGTGGGTTTTTACAAAGACAAAGCACCTCAGTCACAGATGTGTGTGCTGAGCTCTACTAGTACACTCATGTGCCGTGTGTCCTGTCTAGTACACCTTAAGTGCTGATACCATGCCTCCGTGAGTCCTGCTGTAGTTATCCAGTTCACGTGTCGGTAAGCCTACATCTGTGGGCAGCTGTACTCACATCCATTTGTGCTGCTTTACGAGGACATGTGTCGACTCCTGTAATAGTGAAGCCATGTGCACTTCTTTACTCCTATCTCCAGGTGTGTGCTGTAGTGATACCCTCGTGTGGTCTGTTGTTCATGGGCATTCACGTACTCAGGTGTGCTAGTGAACACACCGACACACCAGTGACATGACAGCCACTGCTGTACTTCTGCACAGCGACTTCCGTATCCACGTGCCTTGCGATGGCACGGTCCTCATATGCACTGCCTTTAGGAAGTCTACAGTGACTTCTGTTACAGTGCCACTGTTGTGTTCAGTGCATGATTAATACAACCGTATTTGATGCTGTGCAGTCACTTACGTTTGTACTGAGCACTTGCACAACCAGGTCCCCCGCTCTACTTCTAAAACTGTGTGCACTTCTGTTTTAAGTCGGAAGTATGCAGAGCTGCACACCTGTTCTACTGTAAATGCCATCGGTTTACACATGGTAGTAATACGTCTGCAAAGACACTATGGTGTAGTGCTTTAGAAATAGATGCATTGCCGGATGGTGGTGGCGGCGGCGGCGGCGGTGGCGGCGGCGGCGGCGGGTGGCGGCGGCGGCGGCGGGGTGGCGGCGGCGGCGGCGGTGGCGGCGCACGCCTTTAATCCTTTTACCACGATTCCTACTGTAGTTTTATGTGTGTGTGTTTTAACAACATGTCTGCGTTCGCCTGTAATTGGACATCCACCTGTGTTGCTTTATGAGAATATGCATTGTTACACGAATCCTGATTGGTTTTAATAAAAACCTGGAGCCAGATACTGGGGTAAGTACTGAAAGATCAGCGAGACAAAGGAACAAATCACAACCACTTCTCACCTCACCAACTCCACAAATCCTCTGACTGAAATCCTCTGAGTCCTCAGCCAAAAAGTGCTTGAGTTCCTGTCTCCTCAAGCCTTGTATGCCTTTCTCTGTCCAGCCATATCACTTCCTTCCTAGTGCTGGGATTAATGGTGTGTGTGCTTCCCAAATACTGGTAGCAAAGGTATGAGATCTCAAGTGCTGGGATTAAAGGCATGTGACTCCCAAGTACTGGGATTAAAGGTGTGTGCCACCACTGCCTGGCTCTGTTTCTCTTCTAGACTGAATCAATCTCATGTAGTCCAGGGTGGCTTTGAACTCAGAGAGATCCAGACAGATCTCTGCCTCCCGAGTGCTAGGATTAAAGGTGTGTGCCACCACTGCCTGGCCTCTGTGTTTAATCTAGTGGCTGGCTCTGTCCTCTGATCCTCAGGTAAGCTTTATTTGATACACAATATATCACCACAATGCATGATCATTCCTACAATTTAAAATTCATGTACGCCACTTTACTTGTATTTTTGTGTGCATGGCTGTTACAGCGCAGCTGGGCATGCTACATTACCAGTGAAACGGTTCTTGCTGGATGCTGCTTCCATTTGCACTGTGGTCTTGTATGTCATGGTGCACTGCTTTATTGCTAAAAACATATGCGCTGCCGTTCTACTTGATTGGAGTTCAGAACTAAACAAGTACATCCATCTGCTCTGCTGTCGATACACGTCAGTGTGTGGTGCAGTAGTAGTCCATTGATTTTGCAGAGATGCCATTGTGGAGTGTTTTAGTAATCTATGTGTCTGCAGTCTCTACAAGAGCATTCATGTGCAGCGATGGACTAATGTATCTCCTCTGCTCCCGTCTAGTGTTTTCGTGAGTACTGATTTCACGCATCCCTGAGTCCTGCTGTTGTAAGGCATGTGGGCACACTTCTGTAATAGCACATCTGTGTGTGGCTGTGCTTGTCCATCCCAATGCGCTGCTCCAACCCCTAAAATCGTTTGTCCTGCCCTTGCAGTTCGCACAGTGCAGAGCTGCACATCTGTCTGCTCTGCTGTCAGTACACATCAGTTTAGGCAGCAGCAGTGGTAAACTGGTTGTTCTGAACAGGCCACTGTGTGATGCTTTAGTAATATATGCACCTAGACATCTTGGTACCAGGACATCAGCATCAGGACACATAACATCTGCCGTAGTATTACATTTTGCATGTTTCTATAATAATCCATCTGTGTACATCTGTACTTGAATATCAGTGATTGCTGCTTTACTAGAACACATATCATTCATACTCTGCAGATTGTCTGGGGGAGATGCTCTGTCATTCCTGCAGAAGCTGCTTGGGGGAGGTGTCTTAATTAAAGTTACTATTGCTATGAGGAAACACCATGACCAAAGCAACTAGGGCAGGAAAAGGTTTATTCAGCTCACACTTCCACATCACTGTTCATCATTAGAGGAAGTCAGGACAGGCACTCAAACAGGGCAGGAACCTGGAGGCAGGAGCTGATGTAGGCCTGGGAGTGGAATGTGGTGGTTTGAATAAAAATGCCCCCCATAGGCCCCTAGGGAGTAGCATTATTGGGAGGTGTGGCCTTGTTGGAGTAGGTGTGAACTTGTTGGAGGAAGTGTTCACTGGGGACAGGCTTTGAGGTCTCAGATGCTCAAGCCATGCCTACTGTGACAATCTCTTCCTGAGGCCTGCAGATCCAGATGTAGAACTCTCAGCTCCTTCTCCAGCACCATGTCTGACTGCATGCGCCATGCTTCCTGCCATGTTGATAGTGGACTAAATCTCTAAACTGTAGCCAGCCCCAATGAAATGTTTTCCTTTGTAAGAGTTGTCATGGTCATGGTGTCTCTTCACAGCAATAGAAACCTTAACTAGGACACACAGTCACAGTCAAACAAACAGTGTCATAGTCAGCCACACAGTCACATCCACACAGTATCATGGTCATACAGTCACACAGTACCGTAGACACACAGTCACAGCCACACAGTACCATAGACACACAGTCACAGCCACACAGTACCATAGACACACAGTCACAGCCACACAGTACCATAGACACACAGTCACAACCACACAGTACCATAAACATACAGTCACAGCCACACAGCACCACAGACACACAGTCACACAGTGAACATGTCATGTAGCCACACACTTACAGTCATACAGGACACTGTTTCACAATCACAAGGTCACATAGTGTACAATCGTGCAGCCACACAGTTACCTGCACACTGGTACTTCCAGTCCACAGCTTCATGTGTGTGTGATGATGAGATTACACTTCCTATGAACACTGAAGCTTCTCTCTCAGGGTAAATACGCTCTGTGACTTCTGCACCGTGATGAAGGCATGTCCTTGTTGTTAGGTGATGTATGACCGCAGTGGGCTAGCAAATGCTGCACTCATGCTTCATCATTGTCCCTGCTACTATGGTGGTGATCCCGACAGTCACCGCTGTTATTCACGGGTGGGTGTTCCAGGCGCCTCACACAGGGTCTCCATTCAGTAATCTGCTTGTGTCTCAATCACCCTTAGAAGTGATTGGACCACTCTCGTTGTTAGAGAAATAAGCAACAGGCACATGTAGGTTCAGAAACTTTCCCAAGGCAGACGAGGGGGATGTCTACCCAGAATGCCTGTGCTCTTCATATCAGCTGTGTGTCTGTGCAGAGCACAGCTCAGTTCAGATCCTGAGGTCCAGCCCACTTTGTGACTGGCAGCTTTTTGATCATCCAATCCTCACTTTTTACATGAAAAAAGATTAACATTAATATGGTGGGTCTGTGCTGGGGGTGGTGGCATAGGCCTTTAATCCCAGCACTCAAAGGCAGATGTAGCTGGATCTCTGAGTTTGAGGCCAGCCAGGTCTAGAAAGTGAGTTCCAGGACCGCCAGGGTGTCTTAGTTGGGGTTACTATTGCTGTGACCAAAAGCAGCTAGGGGAGGAAAGGATTTATTCACTTGAAGTTCCATATAACCATTCATTATCAAAAGCAGTGAGGGTGGGAACTCACACAGGGCAGGAACCTGGAGGCAGGAGCTGATGCAGAGGCCATGCAGGGGTGCTGCTTACTGGCTTGCTCAGCCTGTTTTCTTATAGAACCCAGGACCACCAGTCCAAGAATAACACCATCCACAGTGGGCTGGGCCCTTCAGGTTAATTAATTAATCACTAATTAAAATGACCTCCAGGCTTGCCTGCAGTCAGATCTTATAAAAAGATTCTCTCTCCCTCTCTCTCTCCCTCTCTCTCTCTCTTTCTCTCTCTCTTGTTTGGGTTTGGGTTTTTGTTTTGTTTTGTTTATTTGTTTGTTTTTTCAAGACAGGGTTTCTGTGTAGCCCTGGCTGGCTGTCCTGGAACTCCTATATAGAAGAAGTTGGCCTTGAACTCACAGAGATCCGCCTGCCTCTGCCTGTGATTAAAGGTATGTACCACCACGCCCAGCTGGAAGCATTTTCTCAATTGAGGCTCCCTCCTCTGTGATGGCTCTAGTCTGTGTCAAGTTAACATCACTGGCCAGCAGACAGAGCTATGTAAAGAGACCCTGACTCAAAACAACAACAAAATAATGGGTCTGTGTGTTTTTAAAAAACATACAAAACATGCTTACTTGCTAGATTCTACCAGCATAAAAGGAGGAATTAGAGCTTTAGGTGATTTGTAAGCAGGTCTATGACCAAGGTGGCCCAAATTTGTTTATTCATTCATTCATTTATTTATTTTTTGAAAGCTACATGGAATATAATTCCTGTTTATACTGTCCCATAGATAATCTTGTTTAAGATCTATGCTTATCTTGAAATTCAGTAGTAGCAATAAAATAGCATATCCACCGTGATAATAATGACTAAGTGTCAAAACATTCATGGGGACAGTTATTTTTAACAATCAACAGAGCTGTCTACTGTGGCTCCTGAAAACAGTCTTACCCTGCATGGTGCTTCCTTATCCTTATGACTCTGTCTGCCTTGCCCTCATGGCTCTGTCTGCCTTGTCCTTATGACTCTGACTGCCTTGTCCTCATGGCTCTTTCTGCCTTGCCCTCATGGCTCTGTCTGCCTTGTCCTCATGACTCTGACTGCCTTGCCCTCATGGCTCTGTCTGCCTTGCCCTCATGGCTCTTTCTGCCTTGCCCTCATGGCTCTGTCTGCCTTGCCCTTGTGATACTGCCTCTCTTGTTTTGCATGCATTGTCTTGCTCTGCATGGCACTGTCATGCCCTGTGTGACATCTTGTGTGCTGAGAACCCACTTGACTCATGGTTCACATCCGTGGAGTCACCGGGGTTTTCTGGAATTCTGACCACAGCCTGATGAGTTGCCAGCTGTGTTTTCTGCCAACAACAACAACAACCAAGGGTGGGAATGAGTCACACCAACCTGGCAACAGGCTTCGGTCAGTGTTTGCAGCATCAATCCAGACCGCGGCTTCTTCCTATTCATTTCCCTGTCTGGGTAACAGCCTAGGTTTTGCTGCTCGGCATTTCTGCTTTGTGTCCAGACATCTTTCTTTTACCCCCTTTCTGTCCTTGTTCGTTGTAGCCTTTGTCTTCCTTCTGCCTCTCAGCTCCCTGTCGGGTCCACTGATCTCTAAAGAAGTCTCCATCAACAGAATTCACTAGGAAAGAAGACAAGAAACAGGAGGAGCTGAGAGCTGGCTCAGTGGTTAAGAACACTTCTTATTCCTGCAGAGGACCCAGGTTCCGTTCCCAGCTCTCCCATGGTGGCTCACAACCATCCATAATGCCGGTTCTGGGGGATCTGACTCCCTCATTTGACCTCTGAGGGAACCAGGCATGCATATGGTGTACATACATACATGTAGGCAAAACACTCACACACGTAAAAATAAAATTTAAAAAAGAAAAGCTATTATTAAGCCTCCACAATGAAGACTCCACAGGGTCCCAGCATTGTGTACAAACAAGTGTCCCGAGGAGAGGTTGGGAGATGAAGTGCAGCCACACCCTTGCCTGAGCAGCTGGTGCACACATCTGTCCTCATGCCACAGGCTGCTGGTCAAGTCTGTTACAGGGCAGCTGAGTCGGGAATACACCTCAGCCGGGGCGGGGCCAAAAGCCTGGCCAGTGAATCTTCCAGGACACAGCCGCTGGGACCTGGGACCAGCAAATTGTCTCCTTCTGAATGTCAGGGCCCTTCTTGGAGCCTCGGCTTCTGTTAAAGCTCCCAGAGCACAGATGCACAGGGCTGACTTGGTTTGCACAGGATGCATAAAGGGCTTTGACTATCGTGTCTGCAAATGTCCTGACATGCCTGAGATGAGGTGCAGGGAGCCAAGTTCTCTAAACTGATGGTGGAAGCACCACCTGGAAGTTCTTTGTGTGGTGTTTGTTTGTTTGTTTGTTTGTTTGAGACAGGGTCTCAACTAATATGGCTAATATAGCTCTGGCTGACCTGGAGCTTGCTATATAAACCAGGCTGACTTTGAACTCACAGAGATCCACCTGCCTCTGTCTCTCCTGTGCTGGGGCTAAAGGTGTGCATCACTACATCCCACCCATCTTGAAGTTCTATCTGATTAAAACATTTGATGCTGGGCAGTGGTGGTGTGTGCCTTTAATCTGGCAATTTGGAGGCAGAGACAGGTGGATTTCTGTAAACTTGATGCCAGCCTGGTCTGTCTACAAAGCGAGTTCTAGGACAGCCAGGACTACACAAAGAAACCCTGTCGCAAAAAAATTTTTTTAATATAATAAATAAATAAAATAAAACACCACTTGGTTTCTAGAAACCAACATATTCTATCTCACCTCTAAACAATTATACTCAATGTGACTAGTACCCTGAATTATAAGCTATATGATATAACTTATGTCCCTATATCTGTATATATATATATATTTTTTTTTGTTGTTGTTGTTGTTGTTTTTTTCAAGACAGGGTTTCTCTGTGTAGCTTTGCGCCTTTCCTGGAACTCACTTGATAGCCCAGGCTGGCCTCGAACTCACAGAGATCCGCCTGGCTCTGCCTCCCGAGTGCTGGGATTAAAGGCGTGCGCCACCACCGCCCGGCCCCTATATCTGTATAAATTTATAATATATTCATTCTGTCAATTCTCTTCCTCCACAGAACCCTAACGCAGCTGCTGAGATGCACCAAGGCCACTACAGCTGTGGGAACACTGCACCAGACTCTGTCTGGAGCTGGTGGAAGAATTTGGCAGAAGGCAGATACAGGTGGATCTCTATGAGTTCGAGGCCAGACAGACTAGATAGTGAGACCTTGTCTCAAAAATAAATAAAAATAACTTGGCAGTGTTGTTCGAATCTTAGAAGGTCTTTTAATAAAAATCCCAGAGCCAGATATCAGGGTGAAAGCTGAAAGATCAGAGAAGCAGAGCAGCCAGCCACCAGTTCTTACCTCTACATAATCCTCAGCCTAGAGAGAGTGAGTTCCTGTCTCCTCACACCTTATACATCTTTCTCTGCCCTGCCATATTACTTCCTGGGATTAAAGGCATGTGTGCTTCCCAAGCAAAGGCATGAGATCTCAAGTGCTGGGATTAAGGGTGAGTGCCACCACTGCCTGACCTCTATGTCTAATCTGGTGGCCCCCTCTGGCCTCTGATCCTCAGGCAAGTTTATTAGGGTACACAATGTATCACCACGTGGCAGAGTCATCCCCATACTGCTCGTCTCACAGGAATGGAATATACAAGAGCCATGGGTCGTGGAGGCTCAAGGCAAGGTTGCAGAAAGCTGCTGAGGCCAGGCAGTAAGTGGCAGACTTAGATCCCCCATAAGGTGGCCCTGGGAGTTCACTGCACGAAGTTGTCAAGGAAAGTGAAACCTAAATTGCAGTGGAAATCCGAGGATGTTGGAGGTGCTAGGAATGTGGAACATCTGCCAAGAACAGCTGCAGGCATGAAGTGGAGCCAGCCCGAGAGAGAGGTCTCTTGTACACAGGTGGGGGGAGTGGGGGAGTGGGGGGGGCCAAAGAGTGGAGCTGCAGGGCTGGTGTTCATGTTGCTGGATTCTGGTCTTGCTTTGGTCTGATCTTTCCTTGCTGTGCTCACATTCCCCCCTTTGAACGGAATGCTGATGCTGTGCCACCACATACTGAAAATATTAGCTTGGATGTGCAGAGGCTAACGTTAAGAGCTTGCCCAGGTCTCGCAGAGACTCTGCACTTAAAGTTTTGAAGTGTTGGAAAGGTTAAGACGCTGGAGGCTGTTAGAGGCGGACTGAATGCCTCGTTGCACTGTGATGGTGAGACGGCAGTGCCTGGGCAGAATGTTACAGTCTACGGTGATACGTTTCAAGCTCACGATGGGTGGATTTGTGCTGGTTAATCTTTATTTTCTACCCAACTGGATTTATAATCCTAGGAGACATACCTGTGGGAATGTCTATGAGGGCATTTCCAGGTTATTAAAATTGGGGAGGGAAGACCCACCCTGAATGTGGCCAGCACCATCCCATGGACTGGGGTCCCTGACCAAATACAGAGGGAAAAATGGACCATGAACTGACCACCAGCATTCACTGCTCTGCTTCCTGACTGGATCCAACACAACCATGGGATTCAGCCTCCTGCAGCTCCGACTCCCACCATGATGGACTATATCTTCAGACTACGAGCCAAAAGAGACCCTTGCTTTCTCGGGCTGCTTCTGTCAGCCCTGTATCACAGTGATGGGGACTGTGCCTGGCGGTCCTGAGGAGCTCCTCGAGCAGACCTTTCCAGCCGCTCATGAATGTCTCCCAAGCCCTCGGATACAGGCTCATGCCTCTGTACCTGGCGTTCATCAGTAGTGTTGTTTTTGTTTTTTGTTTTTGTTTTGTTGGGTTTGGGTTTGGTTTGGTTTGTTTTTTTTTTTCGAGACAGGATTTCCCTGTGTAGCTCTAGCTGTCCTAGAACTCACTCTGTAGACCAGGCTAGCCTGGAACTCACAGAGATCCGCCTGCCTCTGCCTCCAGAGTGCTGGGATTAAAGGCGTGCGCCACCGCAGCCACTGCTGCCACCGCCGCCACTGCCACCGCCACCACCACCACCACCCAGCTCTCTGTGTGGTTTTTAATGCCTCTCGTGAGAATGAAAAGGAATTCTCAAACGCAATATGCCTTGTGCCACTGTGGCAGCTTACTCCTAGTAACACAGGGTGAGTGTAAGGAAAGTTCATCTAAAAGACTGAAGGCTATAAGCAGCTTACAAGGGATTGTAACAGCGTGGTTGTCTTTCTGTGGCAGGGGCACTTAAGACCAGTTCTCAGAAACCAGGACACAGCAAACAGCCTCTTCCGTCTCCCTGGAAGTGGTCTGCAAAGTGGCTGGTATGCCACAGGGAAAAGGGTGTCCTTGCTGCTGGGGACACCCTGCCTGTCAGAGACTAGAGTGGGAACTATTTTTTTTTCAGTGCCACAGACTGATTCTGTCCAATGCTAAGATGCGCCACATTCTCAGGGAAGAGCTCTTTCTACATGAAAGACGATTTGAAGGTCATGCGTTTGACGTACCTGTCAGCACAAGTGAGGATGCTGACCCAGCCTTCATGCTGCTAGCCTTCAGTAAGTGTGACTAGCAGTGGCACCGAGGGTTCTCCTGGCTGTGACCCTGTCTGTTCTGTTGTTGAGACCTCTGTTCTGAGGGCTGGGGGTGGGTGGGTATGCACAGCCTCTGGAAGGAGCCAGAACAACCCACTGCATTTTTGGAGTCTCTAGAGTTAGAGATAAATCTCTCTGTCCTCCCAAGCCTGCATAATCCTCCCTAACAAAGCATCTGATTCTCTTTTTGAGACATGTACTCCAGCCTGGCCTTAAACTCTAGCAATCCTCCTGCCTCAGCCTCTGGGAGGTAAAAGGTTCTGGAGAACTGAAAATGAATGTACATTCAAACCCAGCTTTGTTCCTAGAAATGGAAGTTACCCAGTGACCTTCACTGGGTACATGGAGAAACAATTCCCTGCATCCCTGAAAAGGAGTGGTACCCAGAAACAAGCTGCTGAGTCTTCCACCATGGACATGTCTCATACAAGAGGACATGGGCACATAGAGGAGGAGGCACTTCTGGGGCTCCACTCACATGACCTTCTAGAAAAAAAATTCCAGGGAGCGCCCAATCCCCAACAGCCAGAGCTCAGGGCAGGGTGTGACCGCCAGCCAGTTTAAGAGAACTGCATCAGAAATGGAACCCAACCTACACCTACAGTACCAAGTGTGGTGATAATTCTGTCAGAACTCATAGAAATGGAGTTAGGGTCGGTGCTCAGCTCTAGAGCCCCTGCCTAGAACCCCACACCCAGGGAGGGGCTGGGGGTGCGGATTGTGGTGAGGCACCTGCCTAGCATGTGCAAGTCCGTGAGTAGTGACTCAGTCACTGTTCTACTGCTCTGATGAGACACCATGACCAAGTCAACTCATAAAAGAAAGTATTTCACTGGGGGCTTGCTCACAGCTGCAGAGGGTTAGTCTGTGACCACCATGGCGGGAAGCATGGCAGCCGGCAAGCAGGCAAGGCCTTGGGGCAGTAGCTGAAAGCTGACATCCTGATCCGCAGGCAGCGGGCAGAGAGGGTGAGACTGAGCCTGTTGGAGCTTTGGAAACTTCAAAGCTCACCCTCAGTGACACACTTCCTCTAACAACGTCACCCCTACTCTAACAAGGTCACTTCTCCAAACAGTTCTACTAACTGGGGGCTGCGGTAGTTTGAATGTAATTGGCCCCCATAAGCTCATAGAGAGTGGCACTCTTGGGAGGTGTGACCTTGTTGAAGTAGGTGTGGCCTTGTTGGAGGAAGTGTGTCACTGTGGGGGTGGTCTTTGAGGTCTCCTTTGCTTAAGGTTCCCTCAGTGTGACATTCAGTCCACTTCCTGTTGCCTTCTGATCAAAATGTAGCCAACACGTCTGCCCGCACACCGCCATGCTCCTCACCATAGTGATAGTGGACTGAACCTCTGCACTGTAAGTCACCACCTCAATTAACTGTTTTCCTTTATAAAAGTTGCCGTGGTCATGGTGTCTCTTCACAGCAATAGAAACCCTGACTAAGACAGAGACCAAACACTCAAATGTGTGTGCCTATGGGGACCATTCTCATTCAAACCACCACAGTGAGTTCCATCCCCAGTCCTCTAACTGGGAAAAAAGAAAAAAGGAAAAGAAAGAAAAAAAAAGTAACTAAACCCTTGTAGAAATGTATCCTCAAAAGAGTGACTTTTGTAACAAAATTCAAGAAGAAAGTTTAAAACCCCTGAGAATGAAATGGCATCCTCAATAGTTCTGGGCAGTAGCCATGACAACCTCAATCTACAATCAGTCATTTCTTTGGATTTCCAGAAAATTATGGTAACAGTCATCTCATTCCCCGGCTCCTAAGCTTGTCCCCACACTGCATCCCCCAGCAGGGGTTTTTGCTAATTGACATATAACACAACATTTACCACTTCAACCACGTGGGAGTGTACTACCCTGCAGCCTTGGTTTCATTCGGTTTTGTTCAGCCTCTTTGTCCAGTTCCAGAACCTTCTCAGTGCCCCACAGGAGATACCACACCAGCAAGTACTCAAACTCTGGCAATCAAGAATTTGTCCCTGGATTTGCCCCTCCTGACATTTCACAGAGTGGACTGGGCATTGCGTGGCCTTCTGTGCTTGCTCTCTCATGGGGCAGAGGCTGCCAAGGCACATTCCTGTCTTAGTCTGTCTTGGTGCTTCACCTTTTATCCACTGAGGAGTCCTCCCCTCTACCAATGGCCACCTTGTGTTTACCCACCAGTCACCTTCCACTTTTCTCATGGTCAGTAGTGGCGCTGGGAACATTCCTGTATAAGTTTGGATGGACCACCTCTTTTCAACTACATGGAGTCTGCACCAGGTGTAGTTACAATAGTAACTGTTAGCTTATTGAGGAAGTGCAGGGCATCTAGACAGCTGACCTTGTATCTCAGCCCCAGAGACTATAAACTAGACTGGGGAGCTTCCTGAAGCTTCCCCAGTGCTTGCCACGAGAAGACATCTGTGAGGACCGGGGCACTTGGGAGCACATAAGTGTGGTGCATGTGCTTCAGAGAGAGGGTCTCTAAATGCCCCCATGGGGCAACTGAGGCAGTCCTCCATCACTGAGGCAGTCCTCCATGGGTCTTAGGGTAGGAGTCATGTGTTTAAGAGACAGTTATATCCACTGTTTTATCTTTTTCTGGTGTTTTAATACTTCTGACTGACACACAACTGCACAGATTTATGGGAGATCTTAAATATCTGAACCCCAATTTCCAAGATTGGAGAATCTTCAGGGATTGTATAAAGGGAACAGCCCCAGGCTATACCTCGATCCTGGAGCTGGTCACGGCTGGAGTCAGTCCATCATAGGTCAGCCAGCATGCTTTTGCATTTGATAATTTCTTGAAGGTTGTGGAGAGGGAGATGCCAAAGCTTTTCTATCCCAGGGACATATTACAGAATGTGTCTTCTTTCCAGAATTAATTTTACAAAATGGGAGTGACTTGGTTTTTTGAAGGGTTAACATTATCTATAGGAACATCTAGATCTGAGGCTTTCTTTGTGGGAAGCATCAATCTCTTAAAACAATTTCAGGATGGCTTTGATTTCATCTTCAGTCTTTGTAAGTTGTATTTTGCTAAGCAAGAATTTATTTTTTTTTTTATAGGGAGGACATGGGGTTGGAAGGAACGGCCTCATGCATGCTAGGCAATCACTCTGTTATTAGGCTATATCCTCAGCTCAGAATGTGTTAATTTTTATCTAGTTTTTAACTTCATAACTGAAATCATACACAATGCTTTCTTGCAATCTGCCTGTGTTTGAGGGGATACATAATACATGTTTTGGTCCATGTATGGACATATAGAGTTATACTCCAACTCCTATCTTTTCATATCTTTCTTAAAAAACAAAACAGTGGTGTTTCTTGGTCATTCCCATGGCCTCAATATGACTGCCCTGTGCTCTTTCAAATGACAGTGACAAGTTACATTTCACAAGTATTTATTCAACACTTTGGGGTGCTTAGGGATCCAGAGTTTAGGAACTAATTCAAGTCAGTAATTGCCTCTTTCCTTGGGGTCTGCATGGCTGGGAACAACATGAAGAGAAAACTCAGTATTTACTAGGCAGGCCAGCAGGTCGGAAGTGGTTGGGGTCTCTACCACTCTGACCCCATTCATTGGCAAACTGGTCAGCTCTTGAGTCCTCTGCTCCACGTCCTGTGAACCTCTGAATACCCTCTCTGGCATCACTGCAAACAAGACAGACAAGAAGAACACCTGTAACCAAAATGATGGCAATGGCCCCACCCTCTGGACTCCCTTCTTCAAGAGATGACTGTAAGAGGAGCCCAGGAACACCAGGGAAGGAGAGGATGGTACTGATCCCTCCTGAATAAACACCTGCTCAGCCCAGGAAGTCACCCTCATGCTGAATGAGCAGCACCAGGGGAGAGAGGGTGGGGTATCAAGCATCATTGCCAACCACTCCTAGTACTATGTACAGAAAAGAGGACGGTTAATGGGCAGTGTGCACAGGATGCAGAGGAGAGACCTCCTGACTGTCCAGAGCAGTCAAGCTCTGCTCACTGAGACCTCTGTTACCTGATCACTTTAGCAGCCCAGGCTCCTCCTGGTCCCCTTTGGGCAGCATCATAGTTCCCTCTAGCATGGAAGTATTTGTCTGAGTTTTTCCAGTTGGCCTCCTTCATGTCAGAGTAAGCGCGCCACATGTCTCTAGTCCCTGGAGAGTTAGGAGAATGATGAGGAAGGTTGCATTTAGGCAGAAGAGAGGGTTAAAACTTCCGTCCAACTCATCCCAATGACTTCAGCCTTTCACAAACCACAGAAATGTCGCTGGCTTGAAAAGAATAGTTCTTACTTCCCCACGCCTTGCAAGGAGAAGTGCTTTTGGGACGAGTTTTATTCTAGGGGATTCCTGTCTTAACTCTGTTGCTGTTGGTCTTTGGCTGCTCCAAAAGCATATAGAGGAGAGAAGCTCTCTAGGGGATGTTCATCATGTGATGATGAAGCTCTCTCTGAAATGGCCCAGGGAAACGTTTGTCTATGGTGTGAGACGTGAGGCCTCTTCCCTTCCTCTGCTCCTCTCTCTTCTTCTTCCATTTCTTTCCTTTCTCTTATGTTCTCTTCCTTTAGAGACAGCATGCATCTCTATATAACCCTGGCCAGCCTGAAACTCACAATCCTTCTGCCTCAGCCTCCCAAGTGCTACAATCACCACTGCAGCCACAGCTCTCTCCTAGCACAGGCCATGGGAGAAACTGCTCTCCGGGCAGAGTGAGTGCAGTTCTGCTCTGACCCCACGGAATGTCCAGGATCTATTGTAACCTGAGCTGTTCTCAGCTCTCCATCAGCGGAGACAACAGTGAGTTCTCTGATACAGACAGAAACAAGCTGGATGATCAGAGACTCTAGGTGGCAAAGGGCACACTAGGTTTGAAACATCTACATCCTCCCCAAGAACAGGGAAGAGTACTAGCCACCTTGGTGGTTATGCAGAAAACCTGAGAAAATGAACGTGGGATGTTCATGGAAGATGCTCAATTTATCATCTCATTTCTCTGCTTCTCAGGAAGGTACCACAAACAGCAAAAGATGTAAACTAAGGGCAGCTGTGGTGAGCTGTGCACTGAAGGACAGATCCAGCTAACATTAAATGGGAAATGTTTTCAAAAGTGACAAGTTAGGAGAAAAGGGAAAGCCCAATATCTAGGTTCATTTAATTCTTATTGTGCTGTGGCTGGAGGGATGTACTTCCCTTGGTGACAGTTTCTTGTCCATGTCTGAGCCCCAGAAGACCTATATTCCAGGTAAGCAAGTCACTGTCTTCTGTGGGTGGCAGAGGATCTGGAGCGTCCTTCACAGGCAGCTGCCTTCCCCAACCCATGACCTGCTGCTTCTCAGGTCAACAGTGAGTGTGTGCTCATGAAGTCCTCTCTGTCCGGGGAGCTGTGTTGTGGATTATAAGGAGCAGGCCAACCTGGGCTAACCTGTGCTCTTCCGGGGTTTTTTGTTGTTGTTAGATAGCTTATTATGCTTTGTGCTTTGTTTCCTTAAAAGATAGATGTGGCACTACACCACAAGATTAATTTAAAAACTAATTCATTTCCACACATATTGGACAATGCGTTTTCATTGTGTGAAAAGTTCGGTTAGCCTTGGCTGCTGTCACTGTGGACTGGGGACTGCAGTGGTTCTCCTGTGCCTGGCCTGGAACACTACCCTTGGGATGCACTTCAATTCACAGTCACCAGACATAGACGTGAACTGCCACAAGGGGGCAGCAGATCCCCTCTTCTGTTGGCGAATCTGCAACTTTCAAATACAGATTGTTCCTACACTCCTGTGGGAAAGCTTCTGTACAAACATTACGTGATCTCAGGCTTGAGATCCTCACAGAAAAAGGTAAACACTGACCAGAAGAGTTCAGAACTACATGGGAAGAGCAACGCAGCTTGTCTATCCATGGAGACTTCACAAGCACGTTATCCCTTAATTATGTGGTCCCTGCTCTGGTAAATACTTGGAACTCACAAATACAACCTCCTGTCCCCATCCTTTGCCCTTACCTTGACCAGCCTCTTTCATGAACTGGAACCATCTTTGGCTGTCAGCTCCCAGGACCAAGAAGCAAAAAATGATGGCAATGGATGGCTTCATCCTGCTGTAGGGCCGGGAAAACACAAGGATGAATTGCCATTTCTTGGGGCGTCGGATGCTTCTGTAATGTTGAGCTGTACTTTTATGCCAGTAACCAGTCCCACTGGATTTTATACATAAACCCACACACGTGTAGAGGTGGATGATATAAGTGGATTCCAGGGAGCCATCTAGCTCCCCATTTCCACATGTTTCATTAGACTCCCACTGACTGAGAGTTTGCAAATGGACCATTAGCATAAAGCACATTGCATTCCAATCTTGCCAGCCAAAACCCAACCATATAGGAAGTTTCCAGAGAGGCGTGTAGAGGCTTTATAACCATCATAGACCTCTGCAGTCTATCTGTAGAGGGTTGACTCCACCCTTCCCTGAATTCACACAGAAGCATACAACAAATCTCCATGATAAAAATACTGCCTCCAGTGAATTCTAATCCATCCGGTAGATTCAGGAAAGAGACAGAGCAGGAAAACACTACAAGTGGATGCTAGCAGGGAAAAGAATCTGCAAAGAGCAAATGGCGGAAAGTTCTGACAACTCACCCTGGGCTGTCAGTTCCTGCTGAGACCCCTGGTGAGTGGCTTGTGTCACTTGTTGAGGAGATGTGGCTGGGGTTATCTATATATACTGTCACTCAGCTAGTGGAGCAAAATCCCCCTTTTCATCTTGCATAATTCCACTTGGCCATAATTTATCTTTCAGAACATAAAGATTTCTCTTTACACACAGGTCTGCTTTTCCCAGATTGCACAATCTGGCCATTTTCAGGAATGTGGCAAGTTAGGATTTTCAGAGTCTTCCCCGTCCTGACTGGGAATAATCACAATGAGTACTTTCCATCCAATCATGTAGTGCTAATTTCTAAGGGAGGGACATTCATATTGGAAAAAGAAATCTGAATATGTAATGAATCATGGAGGTGTACGGCAACTCCAAAGGCTGAGCTAAAGTCCTTTCAAAGCATAGTTCAGAATTTGCTGGGCCTAGGAAACAGGAGAAAGGAAGGCGGAAACTGACGTTTAGCATCCACATGGGTAAACTCAACACTGGAAAAGACTTCTCCAGACTCAAGTGTATTTATTCATGAACAGTTGGTATGGAAGATAAGGGAACAGATTAAATTCAGATACTGTGATAAACTAGGAGAGCAATAGTACAGGAATTTGCTTCAAAGTCGTGAAGAAATAACACACCATAAGCAAGCATGAGGAAGGCCCACTGGCTGTGAAATTGTGCTAACAGTGGGTTCAGGCAGAAAGCTGCAGAGCACAACAGAGGAATGCTGGGAGGTAGTACCAGGAAACAGCTTTTGGAGCTAGAAAAGCAACACTAGGTTTTGCTACATGCATTTATCTTGTAAAGAAAATCCATTCACGCAATCAGGGAACTACAATTCATTTTGTATCCCCACCCCTTTATTCAACAGAAAAAATTAAATACGCTGACTTCCCTAGAGAAGGAAGGGATATAGATAGCTACAATATGGTGGATACGATAAGGGCATCACATTTGTTCCTCTGTTCTAAGGGACCCGGGGCTGGAAGCCTGAGGACAGCAGTAAGGCCAAAAGACCCACCCAGAAAGAAATAGCTCGGGTTTTTTTTTGCCTGAAATTGTTTGTTACTAGAAGAGGAATGTTAATATTTCAGTGGAGAAACAAGTTGATGTAGACAAACCGTGTAAGCTGGAAGATGGTGACTAATAGCCAGGAAGAAGGAGTAACAGCCGAAGAGAATGGAAGTGAAGAGCTTTTTGTTGGACTACAAACCAGAGGGCGGTATGGTGGTGGAGGAGGATGTGGGTAAAAGTGGTGCAGGATGAAGCAGGTCAGGCCAGGGTGGGCACCATGTTTGAGAATCGTCCTAGATTAGAGCTGCTGGGAATGAAGCCTCTTTCTAGGTTTGTCCTTTGTTTTAGTTGTTTTGGGTACTGTGACATGAAAGCTGTAATGGAAAAGCTGTGAAATGATGTCTCTTTAGTCTCTTGATCCTTAGCCAAGGCACTGCCAAGCCACATTTGGCTACTCCTCACACGACTTCCATCCCTTGGGAAAGGGATTCTTTAGTGCCTGGGGTCCGGCTGGCTTGGCTCACATTGTTCTAACAGTAGGCAGTGGGTAGCAGCTACAACCTCCCACATGCCCTGGTTGTGGACCTGCTTGGGGAGGTGCTTCACAGAAGACTGCATATAAAAGCAGCCCCTCTTCTGTCCTGACTTCCTTGGACAGACATTTGTTGCCAGTGGTTATGTACTGACCTCCTCAGCCATTCTAGACTCAAAATTCACTTCCCACATGTACACTCTTTCAATCCACCCTTCTCCTCCTCTTTTAATTTGGATTTGCTTTATGTGTATTTTGCCTGGATGTATGTACATGAACCACATGCATGCCTGGTGCATGTGAAGGTCAGAAGAGCATGACAGTTCCCCTGGAACTGGTGTTAGAGATGGTTGTGAGCCAATATGTGAGAGCTGGGAATGAACCCATATTCAATTAACTGCTGAACCATCTCTCCAGTCCCTGCCCTCTTCTTTGATAGAAATATTAGAAGACAAGAGAATTCTTTCCTAGACATGAAGAAGAGCTCTTCACATGAACTTTTTCTTTATTAATAATAATTTAACTAATTCTTTGAGGATTTTATCCAATGTATTTTGATCGTATTCACTCCTCATACCCAACTCCATTCTCACCTCCCTACCCGACCAACTTAAAGCTTTCTTCTTTTTTTCCCTTCATCAAGTCCAGTTTGAATGAGCCAACTAGTCTTGGCTATGGGGTCTGCCCTAGAGGTTGGTCAACAAGGGTCATACCATTAAAGAAAGTTGACTCTTCCTCTCCTACCAGCTTTCCAATGACAATAACTTCTCAGCTAGGGGTGGGATTTTGTGTCCACCTCACCACCTATGCTGGAATTTTGTCTGCTTTGAGCTTGCACAGGTCTTGTTCATGCTGTCACAATCCCTGTGAGTTCACCTGTGCAGTGTCCTGCTGTGTCTGGAAAACACTCTGTCCTTAAAGTCATCCACCACCTCTACCTCTTACATTCTTTCTGCCCCTATTCCAAGAAGAGCCCTGAGCCTGGGGGATGGGGTGTGATAGGTGTGTCCAGGGACGTTTTTCTTTATTGTTCATTTTATTATCACACAAAGTTGCCCCTTGTTCATTCCTAATGTGTCTCCATGAAACGGGATCTCGCGAGAAGACCACTGTCTGTTTTGTCTCGCTATCATCCAGACATTTCTCTTGGTTCCTTAAGCAGGTGGTGAATAAATATAAAAATGCACTCATCTGTGCATTCTGCAAGCTTATTTACTTAAACTGGAAGAGGATTTTAGAGGACTCTAAATGTTTGAGAGAAGCATGCCAGTTTGTATGGTTCTGAGTCCAGCCCACATTGAATAAACACAGATTGATCCACAGTGCATTGCGTCTCTCCAGCACATACAGGAACAACCCACATCAGACCCAACCTGCATTTCCCGTAGATTACTCCATAGCATTGGACTATTGCCTGCAAGTTTGCAAGGACTCCACCAACAAGGAACTTGGGTCTAAATACATGTTCTCGGAGTGTGAGTCTGGATTTTCTTTCACGTAACTAGAAATTTCAAAATGTAAACCTGGAAAAATCGAGAATTGCACAATGCCTTCTTTGGCAGCTGAGTTTGAAATTTTGCTGATGAACCCCTTTCTCCTGTTGCCTACACCTGAGAGGATGAAGAGGCTCTGATTGTTCCACACCCTGGAGAATTCGTGCAAGAAGCTGAGCCCGACCTCAGAGCCCCCAAAGTCTGGGAGGAGGCAGAGTGCAGGCTCTCAGTCTCAACCTCTCCTTCACCTCTCACTCCTGCTCTTTCTTGTGCATGTGGAAAAAAACTCAGGGAGTGGACAGGACAGCTAACCCACACTGCTTGAGGGGGGCCTTAGAGCCGACCTGCCATTAGAGTTGAACCGAGACTGCAGGGACTTTGAGTAGCCAACAGGACTAGAGTTGCTCTTCTGTGAGGAAAAAAAGTAGTTGCGGAGTTAGATCTCTTCATGTGGGTTCAGGTGCCCAGAAGAAAAGGGCGAGTCTCCTGAGCCCTCAGCAGGTTTCATAGCGGGTGATACAGCCTGCCAGCTGACCCCACACCCTGCCTGGCAGACAGGAGTGTGGTGAGGGGGTCCTGGGGGAAACCCCTGAACACCCTGGTGCTTGCTCCTCATCTTGGTACTTTGGAAGGATGGAATAGTCCATATCATCAGAGTTTGAAGGGTACTGGCAGTGTGCCAGACAAATAGGGTGATGTTCTGTTCATCTCTGCCACTTGGTCACTTGGGTTGGAAAGACCACTGAGTTTCAGGTGAAGGCACTGGGTAGGTGAAGGTAGGCAAACCCTTCCTCAGGGAGCAGTGGGTGCAGCTGCTCCTCTTTCTGGTAATAACCTCCACTGCTGAGGGGGCTCATGAGGAGGTGAAATTCCTCTCAGGAGCAGCCATGCACACCATTTCTGCAGAGACCCCCAGGTCAACAGAGAATGTTAGCGTGATTAGGAGTGCTTCAGACTCTGCCGAGGCCCTGGTGGTACTCCCTCCCTACAGCATTCCCCTCCCCCAGTCCTGAGGCTGGGAGCCATGGTGGAAAGACACCTCCAAGTCACTTGCATGGGAAGACCCTCTGGTCTTCACTCCTCCAAGTGTCCAAACAGCCAACTAGCCTGTAATGTGGGAGGGTCACATTAAAGCAGACCTGCCACTGCTGTTGAAACAGGACTGCAGGGACTTCCAATGGCCAACAGTGACCCAGTACTAAGGACAGAGAAGGGAATTTTACCTTCACAGTCAAACCAGGGTTGGGAAAACAAAGGCAGTTTGTGGTGAAGCCTCCTAAACCAGCACTCTAAACTGGCTGTGTTTAGGCAGCATGTGTCAGTTTTCGGACTATGTCCCTTTGCACTTGGAACATCTGTACCACATCCTCTTCCCCCAGGGCTCACAGACCACTGCAGAAGAGGAGAGAGAAGAACTGCAAGAGGCAGACATGGCGGATGACTACAGGGAAGTTGTTTTCCAGACGCAGCCCCTGCTCACACGTGTGGACTCACAGCACAGCAATCGTGACAGTGCACAGCATCTGCACAAAGCTCAGGCCAGACCGCATCCCAGCATGGAGAAGGGAGATGGGCACAAAGTCCCGCCCCTAGCCAAGGAACCATTGGCAGTTGATAGCTGCTGGGAGAGGGAGAGTGGGTTTTCTTTAAGGGTTCAGGCTTAGCAAGTTAGCCATGCTGCGATGAAAGGCCACACACCCAAGGGTATATGAGCAGAAAAATTAGATTGGTAGATTAAAAAAATCTAAGAGACCACAAAGGTGGGTGGGTAGAGAAGGCAGGGTAGACCTGGGAGGAGTGGGGGAGAGAATTATCATGTCTGCTATTGCTGTAATAAACGCCGTGACTGGGGTGGCTGGAATGAAAACGGTCCCATAAGCTCAAACATTTGAATGCTTGGTCCACAGTTGCTTAAACTGTTTGGGGAGCGTTAGGAGATGTGGCTTCCTTGAAAGAGGTGTGTCACTAGGGTTGGGCTTTGAGATTTCAAAAGCCCACACACCACTCCCAGTGAGTGCTCTCTCTCTCTCCCCCTCCCTCTCTCCCTCCTCTCCCTGTCCCCCTCCCCCTCCCTCTCCCCCTCCCTCACTCTCAATCTCCATCTTGACCTTTTTCTCTCTGCCTTGTGGTTGTTACCTTAACATGTAAACTCTGGGCTACTGCTCCAGCACCATGCCTGTCAGCCTGCTGCCATGCTCCCTGCCATGGTGGACTCACCCTCTGAACTGTAAACCAGACCCAAATTAAATGCTTTCTTCTATAAGTTGTCTTGATCACGATGTTTTGTCACGATAATAGAAAAGTTACTAAGGCAATGACCAAAAGTAACTTGTGGTGGAAAGAGTTTACATGGCTTGTGGGTCACATACAGCCCATCATCAGGGGAAACCAAGGCAGGAACTCAAGGCAGTAACCTGGAATCAGAGGCCATGGAGGGATGCTGCTTACCCTCTTATTCTCCATGGCTTGCTCAGCCCCATTCTCTTTGGTTGTTTGTTTGTCTTTTGTTTTTGTTTTTCGAGACTGGGCTTCTCTGTGTAGACCTGGCTGTCCTGCAACTCACTCTGTAGACCACATTGGCCTTGAACTCAGAGATCTGCCTTCCTCTGCCTCCAGAGTGCTGGGATTAAATGTATGCAGCACCACTGCCCTGCCCAGCCCCATTTTCTTATACAACCCAGTACCAACTACCAAAGGGCAGCACTGTCCTAGTGGCCTAGGACCTCCCACACCAATCACTAATCAAGAAAATGCTCAACAAGGCAGGGAAAGACGACCCACATCTTTAGTTCCAGCATTCCAGAGAATATTTGTGAGTTTGGGAACAACCTAGTCTACATAGCCAGTCCCATGCCAACCAGGGCTGCATAGTGAGAACCTGCTTTGAGGGGGGGGGAGGGGGAGAGGGAGGGAGAGGGAGAAGGGGGGAGAGAGAGAGAGATTTCTCGATCGAGGCTCCTCTTCCCTGGTACCTCTAGCTTGTGTCAAGTTGACAAAAGGCTAACCAGGAGGAGGGTGAAAGTGATAAAGTACTTTATTGGAAATTCTCAAACAAATAAAAAAAAGGGAGGGAAAAAGAGAACTAAGTTCCAGTCTGCTCATCTAACTTTGCCAGGCATGCTTTTACACACACACACACACACACACACACACACACACACACACACACACACACACGCACATACCTTGCTCTCCCAGTGCCTGTAGCATCTAGGACTTTTTCAGACGTGGACTTTGAGATCGGGGAGAGGGGGTTTGGATGGCACCCCTCGGGTCACTGTTTCACTCTTTCAGCAACACTTGGCTGCTGTTAGCTAGGCCAAGCACTCTGATTGGGAAATCTGCCCCAACCTGAGGTACCTCCCCTTCACTTCCCCGGAGACTCTCTGCCCTTCTTCCCTCTGCATTCTGCTCTAGGAGGCTGGCCTGCACAGATGCCCTGACTCTGCTCTGTGTCCCTTCCAGTTTAGTTTGGCCAGTGGGGAGCCCTGGCAGGAGCTGGGGGGAGGGAAGAGAGCAAGCTTTAATGATTTGTTCACATAACTCCTTCAAAGAGGGGTCACCAAAACCGAGTTTGTCCCTCATCCAAAGGGCCTAACTCATGTCATTAATGCCTGTCTGCAAAGATTTCTGCCTTTGCCTGTCTATCATTCCCCTTCGCTCTTCCCTGTCCTCCACATTGCGTACAGGGACCACCTGTCTTTAGGGTCTTGATGAGATACTGACAACCCACCCACAGTAATTTCTCTTCAGTGAATGGGCTGCCTGGCCTCATTTCTCTACACTGTCGGCACCTTGTCACCCCTTGGGGAACATTGCTGTTGCCACCTTGTCTGATTGGGTTCTTTCCTGACAGAATCCTGACAGACAGAAGCCTCTGTGATGTGGATGTCTCCCCTAGAAGTCCACATGTTAGAAATTTCATCCCCAGCTTCAGCTGGCAGTGGGCTTTGGATGTTTAGAGTTAAGTAGGGATCAGAAAAGGTCATAAAGATAGGACCCCATGATGGCTTTAATGTCTTTGTGAGAAGAGGAAGGGACCTGAACTACCAGACCTGATCTGTCTCTCGGTGTGGTGTTCTCAGAGGGGATGAGATACAAGACCCTCACCAGGGATCAGATTCCACCCTTGGACTTCCCAGCCTGGAGCATCATGAGTTAAATACACTTCTACATTTTATAAAGTTTCCAGAGGGTAATATTATATACAGCAACAGAAGCACACTAAGATTTACTTACTTAAACTAGAAGATTTATTTCATTGTTTATTTTTATGTGTACATCTGAGATCATGCCATGGTGTCACCCACATCTAGGGAGAAACTTTCCCTCTTCTTCTCTGGAAACTTCCTTAGAGACACATTTAAAACTGTGCCTCACTAATGCCTGAAACAGGTTCATTTTCTCCTTTGTTATTACTTTATTTTTAATTACATGGATGTGGGAGAACACATGAATGCAGCTTCCCACTGAGGTCAGAGGGGAAGCCAGATCCTCTGGAGCTAGAATCACAGGTGGTTCTGAGCCTCCCAATGTGGTGCTGGGAACCAAACTCAGGTCTTCTGGAAGAGCAACACACTACATTCTTAAGCACTGAGCCATCTCTCCAGACCCCAGCATTTTTTATTGGTGGCCATTGTATGTGTGGCACACACCACCACACAGCTGTGGAGATCCAAGGGTATCTAGTGGGGTCAGTTCTCCTCTTCCACCTGTGCATGGGCTCTGGGGATCGAACTCAGGCTGTGAGACTTGTGTGCCAGGAATCTTCATCTGCTCATCCATCCAACCTGCTCTTCTTCTTTTTAAAGTAATATTTTTATGAAATCTTTGAGAATTTCACAGAATTTATTTGATCATATCCCCCCCCAGCTTCTCCCAGATCCACCTCCCACCTCCCTGTGCACCCATCTCCACTCTCTCTCTCTCTTTAAAGTCACCAAGTCCCGTTTGTGTCCTCCAAATCTCAGATGTGTGTTCTTCCACCTACCATGGTTCACACCCTCAGAGAAAACTGACTGCCCCCTCCCCCTTGAAAGTTACCCCCCACCTGTTGTGCCTTCCTATCCCTCCCTCTGTGGGAATTCTAACTGAAACACAAATTCAGAGATAACATCCACAGAAGAGATAAAGCATGTGATGTTTGCCTTTCTGAGTCCAGGTTAGCTCCCTTGGGATGATTGTTTACAATGCCATCATTTACCTGAAATGTTTTTGTTTTTGAGGCATCAACTATCAAAGGCTGATCTACAACTCCCTAGGTATCCAAGAATGACTTTGAACTTCTGATCTTCCTGCTTGCACCTCTTAAGAGACACTAAACTGCTGCGGGTCACAGGAATATATCATAAGAACTCAGCTGGTTATGGCAAATGGTTATACCTGGAGGGATCAGGGAATTCCTCCAGAGGAAGAAGCCAAATTCCAAGGAGCTTTTGGTGTTATTTGACTTGTTATATATCAGCTGTCTTCTGTTATGAAAATCATGTGTGCCTTCATAGTTTTCCCAATTGATTTTTCCCTAAGAAGGGCTAACAGTGTGGACTGATCACTCTCTGGACATACACATTTCAGGTATTTGGAGAACAGCCTCAGGAAAGGCTTTCTCTGGAATCAGGTATCTCCCTTAGCCACTTTCAAGGACTACAGGACTGCATGCTTGCTCTTGGCTGTTTGTCTAGAATAGGATGGGAATTTTGTAGGAAGTACTATCTGTAGTCATGTGCACATTTACTAAGTTCATGTGCCTCTGGAGACACACTGAGTGTCCACTTACACTCTGAGACTGGGGAATTTGCTGTCTGTGAATTCCCTCTGTGGAGCACACTCTCTGGAAATCCTGATCCCTCTGGATCAGCATCAGCAATACAGGCTGGACCTTGTCAACTGTGTCTAAAGATCCCTCAGAGGGTGCCAAGTGAACAGTGTAGAATTGGGAAGCCACAGAAAGCCACACTCTTGCCCTGACTCATTTGTAGTTTTTAAAGGTGTGTCTGCACCCTACAGGTATGTGGCCTCTGCTCAGAGGGTGTCCCTGGAACAGTGAAATGTGTGTGGTGATATTTTGTTTGTACTCCTAACAAATAAAATGGACCTGAAGATCAGAGGGCAAAGACAGCCACTAGATCAGTCATAGAGACCAGGCAGTGGTGGCACACACCTTTAATCCCAGCACTTGGATATCATGCCTTTGCTCCCAGTGTTTGGTAAGAACATAAGCCATTAATCCCACCACTAGGAAGGATGAGACAGGAAGTGATGTGACTGGGCAGAGAAAGGCACAGAAGGCAGGAGGAGACAGGAACTCACGCAGCTCCTTTAACTGAGGACTCGGGGGCATTCAGTCTGAGGATCCATAGAGACAGGATCTTCCCCTTTCGGCTGAGGAGTTGGCGAGGTGAGAAGTGGCTGTGGCCTGTTTCCTCTGATCTTTCAGCATTTACCCCAACATCAGGCTCCGGGTTTTTATTATAAGATCAATTAGGATTTGTTCAACAAATGTGCCCATCATCTCTGACGACTTCTTACCTTGTATGGCTTCCTTGAAGAACGGATACCAGCCATCACCACCGACTCCCGTGAATAAAGAGCAAAAGAATTGTGGCTAGCCTCATGGTGCTGCAGGATCAGAAATAGCAGTCAAAACAGACCCACACCTTCAATCCCAGAACTCCAAGGCAGAGACAGGTGGATGCCTTATTCTGAGGCCAACCTGGTCTACTAGGCAAATTCTAGACCAGCCAAGGCTACATAGATGAGCCTTGTCTCAAACAAAGACAGACCCACACTCTGACTGGTACAGACAATCTGACCTGCATTCTTTCTTCATCTCCGAATCTCTGCTGCAAGGACAAGAATAACGGACTTTAGGACTCTCTGCCAGATCACTGCATAACCAAGAGTTCCAGGGAATTGCTGGCTTGCAGCCCATTTGTACCTAGTGAAGCTGACTAAAGCTGATCAACTAGCCTTTTCCGAGTCCCTCTTCCACTTAGCTCAGACCCCAAAGACACAGAAATGCTGGAACTGGAAGTCAAGCAATAGTCCACATTCCCAGAGTGTCTGCAACCATGGCTTCCATCCCCAGCACAACCACACAAAGCTAGCCCAGCAGCATAGGCTTGTATTCCCAGCACTCGGGAGGTGGAGGCAGACGGATCAGAAGTTTAAGGTCAGCCGGGCGGTGGTGGCGCACGCCTTTAATCCCAGCACTCGGGAGGCAGAGCCAGGCGGATCTCTGTGAGTTCGAGGCCAGCCTGGGCTACTAAGTGAGTTCCAGGAAAGGCGCAAAACTACACAGAGAAACCCTGTCTCGAAAAACCAAAAAAAAAAAAAAGAAGTTTAAGGTCATCCATGGCTACAAAGCTGGTTCCAGGCCAGTGTGGGCGACATGAGTCCCTATCTCTAGAGAGCAAACCATCAGAAAATATGATTGTTCCCCCACTAGAACTTACCAACCGTATATGAAATGGGATCTCAGGAGTACAGCGAGAGCAGCACTCCCTGGAAAAGAGTGCCAGCTCTGTCCCTTTCTCTAGCTGAGGTCCCAGAGGAGGTAGGGCTGCTAGGACCTTGCTGCCATGGAGCAGCTGCTCTCTCTCTACTTAACATTGGTGAGAAGAGAGCTGTTAAATCCAACAAGCTTTGTCAGAATCCGTCTTGCTGAATCCTTCCTAGTAAATAAACAGTTACGGACTGGGGCTATAGTTCAGTAGTAGAGTGCTTGTCTAGCATGTGTGAGGCCCTGAGTTCAATGTCCTGCACGGGAGAGAGAGAGAGAGAGAGAGAGAGAGAGAGAGAGAAGGAGGGAAGGAAAGGGGGAAGGGAGGGAGGGAGGGATAGAGATAGAGAATGTGTATTTGAGACAGAGGATCAAAACGGCAGTCTCTGAGGCAGAATCACCACGGCAGTCTTCACACAGTTGTCCCTGTCCACAGAGGCAGAGAAATATCAGACTAATGCCATGAGAGAGGAGAAAGTGCTGGAACAGTAGGCACAGAGGGTGGAGGTCACGACATGGAAAGGTCTGAAAACAGTATCTCTGTAACTTCAGGGACTTGAATTGTCACGTGAGCCTGAATGGGGAATGGGGCCGTCATCAAGAGCTATCTCTCTATGTAACTTCTGAGAACATCAGTCCTAAGCCTAAATATTCTATTCCAGACTGTGTTTAGTATTGACCCTTTATACCACACAGCTCCACCCACTAAAACACAATGACAGGAAACTTCATCTCTTATGAATTTATTACATGTGCACTGTATGCCCTCCACACCCACAGTGGACACTAAAGTGAAGAACCCCATATCCTGACCCCAGACCCCACAGCACAGCTTCCTGAGGCAGTAAGGAGGATGCTCAGTATTCGTCAGGCAGTCTTGCAGGTCTGTAGTGATTGGGGTCCTTGCCACTGAGGCCCCATCTGTTGGCTTCCTCGTCAGCCATAGTATCCTCATGTCCACGGCCCATGAGACTCTGAATGCCCTCTCTTGCATCACTAGGAGAAGCAGACATGGAGGAGATCTATCACCAAGCTTCATCGCCACAGTCGACACCCCCAGTTCTCTCATTTGCATGGAATGGCTTTAGGAGGAAACTAGGAAGGGCCAGGAAAGAGGGCCTGAAACAGTGACCCTGCCAAGCCCAGCAACGCTTAGGCCAGTCTGGCCACCCTACACTGAATGACCATCACCAGACAGGCAGGGATGAGTCACTCCCTGTCTGCATTTGGAAACAGGCCTACCCAGCATGAGCTGAGTGCTGGCTCTGCCCACAGCCCAGGATCCACACTGAGCATGAATGGAGGAAGTAACTGCATGAGCAGGAGGGGGAGGGGCCACAGATTGGCATGACCTTCTCTGGGGCTCATCTGCCCCTGGTCTCCTAGCACAGTCAATACCTTCTAACCAGGCCCAGTGTCCCAACGGTCTATGTTTACCTGATGACTTCAGCAACCCAGTCTCTCCCAGGACCCCTTTGGGCAGCATCATAGTTCCCTCTGGCATGGAAGTATTTGTCTGAATCTTTCCAGTTGGCCTCCTTCATGTCAGAGTAGGCTTGTCACATGTCCCCAGCCCCTGGGTGGGAAAGACAACATGAGAGGAAGACAGAGATGGAAAAACTCATGGCTTGAGCCTGTGGTCAGAGCAGCCTGAGACATGGTGGAGAAGAACATTTTCTAACCCTAGTCGGTCTCTCCAGGTTACTACTGAGAGTTCTTAGAAGGTGCTCCTATGAGAGCTGGTGCCGCACCCACCCCCATGGGAGAGATGGCCCCGCCTCTGGCAAGGGAGAGCTGGCTCAGATGGCATGGCTTAGGAGTGCTGGCTCTGACCCTTCCCTAAGGGGGTGGTTCCAGTGACCCAGACTGACCAGCTCATCTACCATCCAGACCCACCTGCCGGGCCTTGGGTTGGCCCACCCTAGTAGCTGCCCCATCTATGACCTGCTGGAGAGCACAAGGACACTGGACCTTCAGAACAATGACTGCAGGATCTCCATGACTCGGGGCAACAACAGGATGACCAAGAGGAGTTTGGTATAATCAATGTAGATTCAGAGACCTGAGGAGGTCTTGGACTTTTGGTTGTTTGGTGATTGGATAATTGGCTTGTGGATGCACATTTGTTCAGAATGATGCTGCAGTTCTTTCTTTCTGTTTTTTCTTACAAATGTCTGTTATTATTTGTGGAAATGATCATCAAATTACAAGAGTTTTGAAGGGACGGGTGAGGAGACAATTATGTGTACGTACTGTGAAGCAGACTCTGATGTGGCTAGAGACCAGAATAGAGAGGTAAGGGGATGGTGCATTGTGAATGGTCAGAAGATGCACAATTGCTGGGGTTTTTTTTTTTCATTGCCAAATTCCAATGCAGAAGCTAAGCTCATGCTAGGAAACTTGGAAGCAGGCACCCAGTAGGATGGATTAGTAGGGAAAATGAAAGACACAAAGGCCAGATGTGTTTGATATGAGAGGAATTGTTTTTGAAGATGTCAGGATTCCTATGAGTACATTTGAATGGGTGAGGGTGCTGATTCAGAACTGCAGGGAGAGATTTTGATAGAACCAGTCTACAGCAGCAGCCAATGTTGTTGATCCAGCACAGAGAGCTTTGGATGGACCATGAACTGTGCTCTGGCAGAACACTGGGAAAGCTGCCTGTAGAGCACCAAGGACTGTCAGTGATGCTGGCATGGTTAGCATGGTAAGGTGGACTAGTGAGATCTTGTTCGCAGAGGGAAGATCCTGGGAGGCTGGTTCTGGTCACTGAATGAAGGCTGTGCACTGAAAGCCAATCCAAGCGAGGGAGCCTAGGAATTGAATATTCAGAACTCTAGACAGAGGCAGCAGCCTCCCCTCTTCGCACTAGTTGGGGGCTCCGTGGAGTGGCTGATACCCAGAAGCCAGGATGACACTCTTTCCTAAAGACCAAGTAGACTTGATGCCTTTCTGGTTTTCCCCCAACAGGCTTCATTCTACTGAGAAAAGAGAGAGAAGAGAGATGAGAGGGAGGGAGGGAGGGAGGGAGGGAGGGAGGGAGGGAGGGAGGGAGAGAGAGGAGGGAATGGAGGGCCAAGAGTGAAAAAAAACTAAAAAGTCTGACTAGTAGGGATAGATATGTCTATAATATATTTTTGAGACATTCTCATAAAAAGTGCTTATAAACAAGATTTTCTTTTTAGAGATAACATACAACACGCAAAAGTGAATGTGGGGCTAGGAATGTGGCTCATTGGTATAGTACTTGCTCGCATGTGTGAAGTCCTGAGTAGTTTGAAACAATGCAATATAAACAAAACGAAAGCACACACATTAGGAATTGCAGACTAATTCTGAACTTGGAAAACCTTAAATACAGGACAGAGGGTTCGAGTTTCACCCGAAGGAATGGGATCCATGTATCAGAGAGCCACAGTCAGCCCATTCCTTCTGTCATGAGCAGGACCCCTTCTGGGAAGAATGCTGTTACACAGGAAGAAGAAACCATCTATGTCCAAATCCATTTCTCTGAAAGAGCCTGCAGAGAGTCTACAGAGAGCCTAAGAGTCTGTAGGAGTCATTCAAGGACCAGCACCCAGAACATAGCAGCCCTCAGCCAGCACTCTGCCTACTCCAGCTCTACCTCAGAACTCCCTAAGAAGACTTTCTGCAAATTGGCCCATCCATTATAAAAATGAATGGTGGCTTACAGGAATTCTAGGGTGGGTGGCTTAGTTTGGAAAAGGGCCATGGGTCACAGCAATCCAGCTTCAGGCAACAAAAACCTGGACATTGTCCCTTTGGTACCCTGCCATGCTTCTTCGTATGTGAAAGCCCTGTTACAAAACACCACAGGATCTGTCCAGGAGAGGCCTTGAACCTGAGTTCCCATCATAGATCTTAAAATCCAGCACTTTGGGTTGGAAACAGCATGGTCCAGAGGGGAAGAGTCACCTTGGGTTCCAGGACCTAGAGTGACTTCAGCTATGCCCCATAGTGAAACTGGGAGACCCTCAAAGTCCTGGTGTAGAGGGGACAGTGTCTAAGAAAAAACGTAGGATGGAGTGGCCCCAGTGATGTTCGGTAGCATTTCTGCTGTTTTCACAGCCAAGAAAGTGTGCATCCAGGGGTCCACGCCTCTGTACTCCTGGGCCTTCTGAATTTGCACCAGTGGCATGTTCACCTACATGCATGCACTGCTTAAAGACCCGGATGTGCTCTGAGAGACGCAGAATCTTAGTTACCCTTCTATTGCCAAGACAAAAATACCATAACTTAGAAACTCATAAAAGAATGGTTTTGTACTCATGGTTTCAGAGGAATAAGAATCCATCATGTCAGGGAGACATGGCAGGAAGTGACAGGGAGTTCAGAGGCAGGCAGGAAGGAGAGAGTAAACAGCAAATGAAATAAGACTTTAAAAATTCAAAGTGACACACATCCCAGTGATATACTTCCTCTAGTAAGGCTCCAACTCTCAAAGGACCCACAAATGTCCCAACAGCTCTACCATCTTGGGAATAAGTGGTCAAATACCAGAGCTTATGGAGGGCATAGCTCCTCAATATCACAATATGGCAGAAGGCACCCAGGTCATCGTGTGCACATGCACCTGCACACAGCTAGACAATACAGGCTAATTCACCCATGTTGTCTCCAATATGACAAAGAAAGAGTGAGTATCAGGTGCATGAGGCTGTTGCTGCACAACAGGGAACACTCTTGTACACTAACGTGGTTAACCAAAAGAAGTGTGTTGGAGTAAGTACAAACCAGGAATGGAGAGATTCTTTACCACCATCAAAGCCTGTATAGAATTCTGTGTGCTGCGGTTTCATGTGAATGGCAGCACAGTAGTTTTCCATACAGCAGTGCCATCCACATGTGAGCAGTACCCTGGTATATGGCGATCCCAAGGCTATGGTGTCAGCAACAGGAGTTCTTCTGCTCCATTATACTTTCATGGGTGTCAGTGACTAAGGTGTTGGGTTTTATCCCATGGCTGTTTAATCACAGGACAAGGATTCACTGGTCTTTTATTTAACAGTCACTGAAGTAGATGTTGGACAGACAGTGGAGGCCAAGTCCAGTCTATGATTTCATGAATGTGAGACTTATAATGAGGGGATGGTGATGTTTGCTTAAGACAACTCTCCTAGGTATTTAATAACAAAATGGGTAATAAATAGAAAAATATATGAAGGAGTGTATATATAAAAGTTCAGTTAAGGAACTATTAAAGCAGAGGATACATACAGCCTAAGATTGCTATCTCCCATGAAGAAAAAACAAGAAATAAAATAATTCAGAGCAGGGGCTTAGCAGTCAAGTCCACTGTCCATTTCCTCCCCCCTTCTTGGCAGCAGGCAGCCCATTACAGCCATGAGGGACAGAGGGAAGGGTGTCCCTCTTGAGCCTCTTCTCACAAGCCAGTCACATGTGTGCTGTTCTAAAGGACGTGGTGAAGGGAATAGACTCCTAGCTCTGTTGAGATGTGTCCCTTCCAAAGCTGGCACCCACAGTGAAGGGTAAATCCTTTTGACCTGGTGAGTGAGAAGTACCCAGGAGCATCAGAAGGAACCAGCAGGCCCTGTGTGCACAACTCTGCACTTCTCTCTTCTCCACAGTCTTCCTGCCTTCTGCAGCCTGCTGGGCTTTATGTGATGGAAAGAATCAGGGCAAAGGACACCACAGAGAGAGGGAAGATTCAGTCTCCACCCTACTGTCTGCAACAGTGACTGGAATCTGGAGTCCACCTGCAGTGTGGGCCAGCAGATAACTGCGTCCTATACACAAATTGCTGGTACTCTCCTCTGAAAACATATGTGAAAGGGATAGTGCGTTACAGAGTGCTCAAACCAAATTGTTCTATGAAACCATAAAAATTGGTTCAAATAAAAACTCACTTCTAGACATATTTTTTTGGGGTTCTTTCAAGACAGGTTTCTCTGTGTAGCCTTGGCTGTCCTGGAACTTGCACTGCAGAACACCACCAGTGCCAGGCTACAGATACAATTTATCAAGTCATTTTTGAAGCTTTGTTAAAAGTCAAAGGATCAAGAATAACTCCATCCTATGCACTCGAACTAAACTTTCTGTTCCTGGAGCCAGGCACCCACCTAGGCTGGAGAAATGGCTCAGCAGTGAAGAGCACTGGCTGCTGTTCCGAGGATTTGGGTTCAGTTAGCAGCACTCAGATGGTGGGTCACAACCATCTCTCCCTCCAGTTTCAGGGTATCTGACACCCTCTTCTGGCCCAGAAGCACTAGGCATTCATGTGGCACACAGACATAGATAAATGAGGCAATTTTTTACTTTTGGAATTTATCATGCATAGTTGTTGTATCATTGAGAGAAGATGGAATTAGCCCCTCCCTCTCTGTGTTAAGGTGGATTGTACACAAAACATTCATCAGTGAGTTCATTGGTCAGTAATTAGGTAATTACTATTTTAGTCATTTTATTTATTTATTTTTATTATTTTATTTATTTATTTTACATACCAACCACAGTTTCCCCTCCCTCCTCACCTCCCGTTCCAAACCCCCAGCCTCCCATCTACCCCCCTCCCCATCCACTCCTCCTCTATCTCCATTCAGAAAGGGGCAGGCTTCCCTTGGGCATGAATAATCATGGCACATCAAGTTGAGGAAGGACCGGGCTCCTCTGAAAGCATCAAGGCTGGATGAAGTAATCCCAGCATGGGGAACAGTTTCCCAAAAGCCAGCTAAGCACCAGGGACAGGTCATGATCTCACTGCTAGGAGCCTCCTCACAAACAGACCAAGCCACACAACTGTCACACACATGCAGAGGACCTAGGTCGGTCCCATGCAGGCTCCCTAACTGTTGGTCCAGAGTCCATGAGCTCCCACAAGCTCTGGTCAGCTGTCTCTGTGGGTTCCCCCCTCATGACTTTAACCCCCCTGGCTCATATAATCCCTCCTCCCTTTCTTCAGCAGTACTCCAGGAGCTCAGCCCAGTGCTTGGCTGTGGATCTCTTCATCTGTTTCCATCAATTACTGGATAAAAGCTCTCTGATGACAATTAGGGTAGTTAGTCATTTTATTATATAAAAATCCTTGGTGGATTGTTGAATGTATTTTCAAGTCATTCTGATATTTGTAAAAATTGATTCTGATAATATTTGTAAAAATTTACTAGAGATTATTTTTAAAGATTTGTTTTTATTATTTAATATGTACGTATGTATGTCTGTGTGAGTTTATGTACATCATACACATGCAGGAGCCTGCTGAGACAGGAGAGTGCTGATACCCTGAAACTGAATTATGGGCAGTTGTGAGATGCCTAACATGGATGCTGGGAACCAAACTCAGGTCCTCTGAAATGGCAGCAAATGCTCTTAACTGTTGGGCCATCATTGCAGCCTGAGATTATTATTATTTTATCTTGTGAAAGAGTGAAAATGATTGGTATTCAAAAAGTTGCTATGGCTGATCATAAAACCATTTCTTCCCAACAATCACCAGGGATAATTTAAATCCAGACACTGAGGGTGGCCTGCTTTGTGTCGTGTGCTTATTTATTGGTCTGTGCAATGTAAACACCACGAGGCTGGACCTTTCAGTACAGGGACTGTGTTAGCCCAGTGTACCAGTTCTGCAAGTCCCACCAGGACAAACGTGGTGAGGAGTGGCTGCTGACCACCCTCCAGGTGGTGTGACAAACACCACATACATGCAGGGACAGTACAGACCCAACTTCTGCTGTCACTCTGAAGTTACAATGTGGGAGTCCTTGGAATCATTATGTAAACAAAACATCATCTGTCATAAGGCTATAGTTGGGTTTGACTTTTTGTTTTGTTACTACTTTCTGAATCTTTAACCTCAAACAAAGAAGGTAGATTGGTCAGATTCCTAACTTGCTGGCCAGGCCACAGGAGCCGTAACTGACCTCTTTTATTCGCTAATGGCATGTGTGCACATAAGACATCTGTAAAGTCAGATAGAATCTTGATGCCCCCTCTTCGCCTCCCACATGCTACATACCCTGGGGAGTTTGAAAGTCTGTTTCAAACTCATACCAAGGAAGAAGAGCAGGATGACAGGAGAGTGAACATCAGAAAGAAGAGACTAAATGAGCTTTTCTGCTGGGATGAACCGAGCCCAGCAAGAGGAGGAGGAACGAGAAACTAGTTTCAGGCAGAGAATCAGTCCGTCTCCTCCATCCATCTTCAGTTTGTAATGATGTCACCTTGTCTAGGCTGCCTGTGGTGTCCAGAACCCTCTCCCTAGAATATTTCTGCTTAAGAAGAGCAAGAGAGCTTATTTTCTGGATGGCAGCAGGCTGTGTTCCTACATGTACAGGCTGGTGTAATGCCAGCCCTCATCTCCTACCCCTGCTGACCCTGAGATTTCCAACTCACACTGATGAGAGGGCTAAGAGTGATCCTCTGGGAAATACAGCCCTGAGAGCTGGGTTCATCTTTCAGTGCCTGACCTAGCTTTCCCTCACCCCACCACCACCACCTCTGCTGGCTGCTCTTCTCTGTGAGAAATGGTACTTCCTTCCTCCCTTCTATGGGTTTCCTAGTTCCTTACTCCCCAAAGCCTTAGCCCTGACCTTATGCTCCTTCCTAGGACTGAGTTAAGGAAGGAGCAGGGCCCCTCTAGTACCTTGTCCCTGTGAGACAGTTTAGTTAATCTTTTTGTCACATCACAAAGAACGTACAGACAGAGGTGCCTCCCTAAGAGCTGAGAGCGGAGTATGCTAGTGAAAATGCTACAGGTGCCTTGGAAACACGCAATGTCTGGTGGGGCTGGCTGGTCAGTTTTGCAATTTTAGTTTAGACATGAAAAAGAGACTTATGGCCAGCTGGGTGGTGGTGGCACAGGCCTTTAATCCCAGCACTCGGGAAGCTGAGGCAGGTGAATCTGTGAGTTCTAGGCCAGCTTGGTTGACAGAGTAGGTTCCAAGAGAGCCAGGGCTACACAGTGAACCCCTGTCTCAAAAACTAGAGAGGGGGAGAGAGAGACAGACAGACAGACTGACAGACTGACTGACTGAAGGTAAAGTGTCAGTTCCAGGTTAAAAAAATAAAAACCAACCTGAGGCAATGCCTGGGAAAACAAGTGTTGGCTACAGGAATTAGTCTCCTATCCTTAGGAGTCCTGATCCTCTACTGAGATGGCCACTCCTTGACTCTCAGCATCCTCAGTTCCATCAGTATTAAAAAGTATGTACTCTGACCCAGAAGACTGAAAAGACAAAGGTGTATAGTGTGTTCACATTGCACAATTACAGGAAATGACCTGTGGATGGAGCAAGATTTCTGTTGCAGCCTTTTAGAAGAAATGACCTGCTGGGAGTTTCCCCAAGCACCATGCCAGTCTCTCTCTGCCCCTGACCCCAGCAGGGAGGCTCAGCATAAATACCAGCCTCCTCTCACTGACAGCCACAGCCACCCATCTCTGCCCATCAGACATCAGGTGAGGGACAAACCTATGCACAGATACTTAGTGTGTGCTGGGTTTCAGCAAGTGTGCTTTCCTCCCAAGGGAATTCCTCACTTTCATTCACCGGGTGTGGGATTTGTGCCGGCTGAGGGGGCACAATGCTTCTTGCTGAATCAGAGGCTCCTGGAGGGAGTGGTGATCTCTGCTCCTGCAGCTGCATCGGAGCTGCCTGCTGCCTTCATAAACAGTTCAGCAGGCAGGATGGGGTCAGAACTGAGACCTTGTGGCTCTGAGCGGGGTCCTGCTGTGAGGTCTCCAGGGGCCACTGCTAGGACACTACTGAACATCAGTAAGACAGAACAACCAGGGTGTCTGTGGATGAGACACCCGAGAAGGAGGCGCCAGACTGTGGGCGTCTCCTTCAGCCTGTCCTTTCATTTCAGCAGGATGAAGCTTCTCACTGGACTCATTTTCTGCTCCTTGGTCCTGGGAGTCAGCAGTGAAAGCTGGTTTTCATTCCTTAGCGAGGCTTACCATGGTAAGGCTTTGGGGGCAGAGAGGCACAGCCTCTAGGGGTCTCCTGAGTGTTAGGAGAATTCCTGCAGATTCCGGAGTGTTAGCACCTAGCTTTGATCTGCCTTTTGTGATTGCTAGCTCCTGTCTCTGGTACCCTCTGTTTGAAGTCTTATCTGAGAGTTTCCTAAGGGGTTTAAAGCCTATGCAAACTTGGTTAGGACCAAGCCAAAACACTGTGGTATTCCTTTACTGAGAATTTGCATTTGGCATTGTCCCTTTAGGGGGCTTAGATAAGAGGTTTTGGTAAATGGAATTGACTTACTAAGGTGTAAATTGTATAACAATAAAAGGGCCCTTTGCTAAGCTACAGTGGTTCAGTCCAGAGAGATGAATCCACCTTGCAGCCGGAAAAGGCTAAGATTCATCTTTGAGGTGCCTCTGTGTCTTCATTCCATGGACCCTCATTAACACCACCTGTTATACAACACCCGAGCATTCAGAAGATCTGAACTCACTGTCCTGCTTGTCAGGATGGACCAGGGACTCTGGCAAGACTTCCTGAAATGCACTGCATACAGCAGGGGGCAGAGCAGAGATCACAACCTAGCTGTGCTTGAGGACAATCCTGTCTGTCAGTCTGCCGGACACTTTCTAAATTCATTTGTGACCAATATAAGGTAACAATGGCATCACCTAGAGAGTTGGAATACCACCCAGGTCTTGACCAGTCATCCCCCTGCACCTAGAGACTCAAGATTGGCCTTGGGTGTAGCCTGGCATGGTGACTCTCAGTGTCTCCTCAGAGGATCAGAACCTGCAGCTACAGCTGAGATCATTGCTTCAAAGCTCCCCCAAGACAGCACAGAACCTGTGCAGTCTAGCCCAAGGGCAGAGATGACAGTGTCACTGTGGTGCACATGCTCTCTGTCAGGACAGAATTCTTAGGGATCAAAGTCGATGCTCCCTGTATGCAGCCCCCCTCTGCCTTCTGTGTACTAAGTCACCTCAGGATGGGACTTCCTAGCTGAGGGTAGCTGCCTCCAGAAACACTGGCCCTTGCTTGGAGGTGGTGTGCTCGCAGGGCATTTTCAATGGCTGTAGAGACACTAGGTTGCACTACTAAGGAAATGTGCTTTGAGGTCCGGTGGCAGAAACTGACGACTCTGTAGCAAACACTTCCACGATACTGAAGCTGACACACCCTGCTATGTGTAATGACACTGTGCTGCCTCATTGGCTGCTTCCCACCCAGGTGAGGGGCAGCTCACAGCAGCACTGTAGAAGAAAGGCGAACACAGGGCAGCTGGGCCCCCCAATGGCCCTCCTGAGTTACTAGGAGACGACAGTGAGGATCAGGAGATGATCTTCCATTCACGCTCTCAGCTGCTCTGACCACAGGCTCAAGCCACGAGCTCTTTTCATCCCTTTCTTCCTCTCTAAGGCATGGGCAGAGCTTTTAGGTTCATGATCTTGCTGTCTTTCCCATCTAGGGGCTGGGGATATGTGGCGAGCCTACTCTGACATGAAGGAGGCCAACTGGAAAAACTCAGACAAATATTTCCATGCTAGAGGGAACTATGATGCAGCCCAAAGGGGACCAGGAGGAGTCTGGGCTGCTGAAGTCATCAGGTAAACATAGATTGATTGGAAGACTGGACCTGGGTAGCAGGCCTTGACACTTCTGGGGGAAGAAGTAGATTAGCTCTGGAGAGGGTCATGCTAATCTCAGATCCCTCCTACTCTTGCTTATCCAGGTACTGGCTCCATCTACACCCAGTGTAGACCCTGGGTTTGGGCATTCAGCACACAGCCATGCTATGTGAGCCTGCTCCCAAATGTAGACAGGGAATGACTCTCATCATCACCAGTGTTTCTGGTGATGTTCAGCTAGTGTGGGGTGACCAGTCTGGGCTGACCTCCTGCCTGGCCCTTCCTGGGTTCCTCCTAAAGCCATCCCATGCAAAGGGGGAAAACTCAGACCGTGGACTGTGGCCATGCAGCTTGGTGATGGATCTCTCCCATCTCTGCTTCTCCTAGTGATGCAAGAGAGGGCTTTCAGAGTTTCATAGGCCGTGGACACGAGGACTCTATGGCTGACCAGGAAGCAAACAGATGGGGCCGCAGTGGCAAGGACCCCAATCACTACAGACCTAAAGGACTGCCTGACAAATACTGAGCATCCTCTTTATTGCTCCAGGAGGCTGTGATGTGGGCCCTGAGGACAGGGTCTGGGGTTCTTCTTTCTCATGAACACTGGAGTTGCTTGGGAACACACAATAGTTATCTCACATGAATATGGACCAAGAGTTTCAAAACTGTGTTATTCTTGGAGTAGTAACTATATGCTTGAAAAGAGGGTAATAAACACTAACATGGAAGTGGAGCTGAGCCTGAGTATCTGTCATTGAAGGACATTTCTGGGTTCACACAGGGCAGACACCAATCTCACAGAATCTGGCATGATCCCTTCTCTGGGCTCCTGTGCTATGGGTATGTTGTTATTTTCAGGCCTTTCCATGTCCAGGCCCTTACTCCCTGTCAACCATGTCCAGTCACCTGTTCTCATACCACAGCCTTGTGCTCCCTGTCTCTGGGGACCAGGTACACAACCATAGGAGGACTTGCCCTGCAGCTATCGCCTGATCTTGCTCACTCCTCAGCAGCACCGAGACAAATCCAGTATCGCACAACTTCTCCATCCTAAGAAATATTCCCAAGTAGTTTCCTCTCGTCTTAGGTCACTATTTCTGTGAGAAAATACTATGGCCAAAGCAACTTAGAGAAGGAACAGTTTGTTTGGCTTACACTTCCACATCACTGAAGGAAGTCAGGGCAAGAACTCAAACAGAGCCGGAACCTTGTGTCAGGAGCTGATGCAGAGGTCATGGAGAGGTGCTGCTTACTGGTTTGCACCTCATGGCTTGTTCAGCTGGCTTCCTCATAGAACCCAGGACCACCATCCCAGGGATGGCACCACCCACAATGGCTGGGCCCTCCTCCATCAATCACTAAGAAAATGCCTACAGCCAGATCTTATAGACACATTTTTAATTGAGGCTCCCTCTTCTCCAATGACCCTCTTGTGTCCAGTTGACACAAACCCAGCCAGCACACCTCTGCTTGACTTACATTGAGTCCAGAGAAATATCACAGGGAAAACTGTGTCTGGGGATACAGACACAGCATCAACACCAAGATGCAGCCCGTTTGTGTGGCCTTTGACATCCTTGTTCTGGGGAAAAGCCACTGTCCTTCTAAGCCTATTCTGGCTGTACAACCTACACACTCCTCAGGAGTCTGGGCACTTTCCTCCTTAGATAGGAATTCTGAATGCTTTTCTCATATTGCACCTCTAAGAAATAGATGACCTGGCCTTTCCAAACTAGTGAACAGACTTCTCTGTCCACATGTTCTACTTGTCACATGCTGAGAGGTGGTGGTTGTTGAGACAGGGTCTCACACTGTTACTCAAGCTAGTCTTGAACACAAGAGATCCTACTGCCTCAGGCTCCCAAGTTCTGGGATTACAGGCATGTGCCAGCACACCAGACTGTTTAAAAACGTTTTATATGAGTATGGTGTGTGGGAGTGTACTGTGCTGGCTGGTCTGATGTCAATTTGACACAAACTAGAGTCATCAGAGAGAAGGAAATCTCAATGGAGAAAATGTCTCCAAAAGATCCTGCAGGAGGCTGTGTAACTTGGTCTTCATATGAGACTCCTAACAGTGAGAGCAGGGGCTGTCTCTGACTGTGTTGCCTGCTTTGGAATCCAGCCATAACAGAAGAGGAGGTGCCTAATCTCGCTGCAACTTGATATATCATGGCTTACTGATATCTAGGGATGCCTGCCTGTATCTGATGAGAAACAGTGGGGGAGTGGATGCGGGGGCGGGGGGTGTAGGAACTGGGAAGAGGGGAGAGAGGGGAAACTTTGATTTGATTGTAAAAACAAATTTATATATACACAGACAAAAAAACCCCCACACAAATTAAAAATATCTAGCTGTAGGGTATTTTCTTAATTAGTGGTTTATAGGAGAGGGCCCAGCCCATGCAGATGATGCCATCCATCAGCTGGTGGTGCTGGGTTCTATAAGGAAGCAGGCTGAGCAAGCCATGATGAGCAAGCCGGTAAGCAGCACCCCTCCATGGCCTCTGCATCATCTCCTGCATCCAGGTCCCCATCTTGTTTGAGTTCCTGTCCTGACTTCCTTCAATGATGGACTATGATTATAAGTGTAAGTCAAATAAACCCTTTTCTCCCCAAATTGCTTTTGGTCATGATGTTTCATCACAGCAATGGTGACCCTATGACATGTGTATGTTCATGCTTGCAAGTGTGTGGAGGTACAGAAGACTCTTGGTTGATGTTGGCTGTTGTCCTACTTTGTTTCTCTGTTGCTGTGATAAATACTTTAACCAGTTGTGGGGGAAAGGGTTTACCAGGCTTATAGGTTACAGTCTGTCACCAAAGGAAACAGAGGCAAGAACCTAGAGGCCGTCACTGAAACAGAGACCACAGTGGAGCACTGTTTCCTGGCTCTAGTTTGTGTACAGTTGACAACAACTAACCGGCATGGGTATCTTCCTCAGTCGCTTGCACTTCTGTTTACTGAGGCAGTTCTCTCTGAAGCTGCAGCTTGCCTTCTCCTGCTGGCTCTCTGTCCTTGCTCCCTGGGCACTGGGGTTAGAGGCAGCTACCACACCTGCCCAGCTTTTATGTGGGCCCTGGGAATGCAAACTCTAGTCCTCATGCTTCTCAGACAAGTGCTACCCACTGAACCACCCTCTCCCACACGGTGCAGACTTTAATGTCTCTCATATTTATAAAGCCTTGGAAGGCTTGCTTTATTCAGTCTCACAGCTCATCCTTTCTCTGATCTTTTGTTCTCTTTTCTTGCATTTCATGAAAATCTAGAACCCGACTTGGGGCCTCTCTGCTGTAGGAATCTGACCACGGACCTGCCTCCTCAGTACTACACTCTCTGGGAGTCAAGTCCATGGCCACACTACCCTCAAGGCCAGTGCTTTGAGCATGGTCACAGAGCCACCCTGCCACCACTGTCTCCCCAATCTCATTTATTCTGCCCCCAACTCCTTTTGTCCTAACTCTGAGACAGAGCTTATCCCCTCTCCCTCACCTCTGTTGGAACCTCCTCACAGGAACTGGAGATGTTCTGTTGGGAACTACTCTACTCTATGTTCACATTTCCTTTATTCTTTCAGTGTTTGGTTTTTCTCTAACAGGGTCTCACTATGCAGTCCTGACTGTCCTGGAACTCACTATGTAAACCAGGCTGTCCTCAAATTTACAGAGATCTGCCGCTTCTGCCTCTCAAGTGCTGAGACTAAAGGCTTGTGCCACTATGCCCAGCTCATTTATTCTTTTCAGTTGTCTTTCCTCTGAAAATATAACTTCACCCATCTCCTCCCCTGAAGAGTACTCAATTCCACTCTGAGCCCCCGTGCCCTCCTGTGATTTGTCTTCTCTGCCAGAAGAGGGCGCTGCCAAGGCAAGCCCGAAATAAGACCCCTGCTTCTGTACACTTGGCTTCTTTCCAGCTGGTGTTTCTGGGACCCCCGGTACCCCTCACCCCAGAGAGTTTTAGGACTAACAAAATCCAAGTCTGCTTCCCACAGGTTCAGTGGCAGCCCAGCTAGATTGCCAAGGGATTCAGTAGTACGTATCTTACTTTTCTTTCCATGGCTGGTTCTCCCTGCCCCTCCCTGGCAGTGCCCTGTTGGGGGCAACTTCCCAGGAAGGCTGTTAGAACCCCAGCTAACTGCCTGGTCAGTTAGAAAAAAAACAGCTACTCTCCTGGATTCCTCCTTTCCAAATAAATCTCTTTCTCAAAATCTTCATTCACTGATGCACAGAAGAACCTTGCTGGGACATCCCATAGTGGATTGAGCAAGGGGGAGCTGAACAGAAGATCTTTGCTGAGACGTCCCTCAGTGGACAGAGCAAGAGAGAGCTGAAAAGTAACACTTTTCTCCTGAGCCTGAGGGGATTGTTACATTTCTGCAATTTCTTAGGCCAGAGAAGCAGAGCTCTGCTGGGAAGCCCCCTTAAGTGGGTGCTGAGCAAAGCTCAGCTGTAGCATCTCTCCAGGAGAGGAGCAGGATTGCTATATCCTGCGAGGAGACCATCCCCATCACACCAGGTACAGTCTGACTTTCCCGAACAGTCAGGATACCTTTCTCTGCTGAAGCAGTTCCAGCTGTCACAGCTGTGCTAAACAGGACACCTTCAGGGCAGAGCTGTTGTTCTGAGCAACTCGAGGTGTCCAGGATACCTTGCCCTCCAGGGCTGAACTGTCTTCTTGCATTTCAGCCATCAGAGCTATCCTAAGCATCTCAAGGTGTTGCCTGACTCCCAGGTAGTCAGGACACCTTTCCCAGAGTTGCAAAACTCATGTTTTGGTGCCAAAATCCGGGACCAAACCCAGACTTGTTGCAACCAATTTACTTAATTGTTGGTGCTGAAACCCAGGACCAAACCCACAGAGTTGCAAACAATTTACTTACACACAGTGCTTTTCCTGCTACCTGCAGATCAAGATGTAGAACTCTCAGCTCCTTCTCCAGCACCATGTCTGCCTGTGCACTGCCATGCTCTCCACCATGATGATAATAAACTGAACCTCTGAAACTGTAAGTTAGCACCAATTAAATGTTTTCCTTTATAATAGTTGTCAAGTTATTGGTGTCTGTTCACAGCAGCAGAAACTCTAATTAAGACAGTGCTGTCATCCCTCTTCTCGGCTCCCAGGCCTTATACCCTTTAGCTACCACCTCATTTTGTCTTTGGGAAGAGGAACCCCTGGAGTCCTGGCAATTGATACACTGGTCTCTCCACCCCTATTCCTGACTCAAAGTACAACCCTTGCACTGTGAGGTCTAAGGGACCTTTTTCCTATGGTTCAAACTCAGTCTCTAAAACCATAGAACTGAAACACTATTCCATGAGTACCCTCTGGCATTGCAGGAGAAGGGAGGCTGACTCTGCCTGGAGCTGTTTTCACTGTACACCTCACAGGCGGCTTCCTCTAGCTCACATCTTTCACTGAGGTAAGGCTAAATTGCTGTGACAACAATAACTCCAAATACTGAAGCTTATGGAACCTACAGATGCACCTCACACTTAGCAGTTTAGGGCCCATATCTCAGCCACCACGGGCTTCAGCTCTGCACTTCACATTCCTTCCAAGCTGTTTTACCACACTGCAGTCTTGCACCTCAAATTATGATCTGAAGGCCAGAAACATCAGTCACCTTGAATCTTGTCAGAAGTACAAAACCTCAGGATCCCCACCAGTTCTGTTGTGACATTTAGGATCACCTCATTTGTGAGTACCATGAAAACCAGAAATGCGGGTGCCCTACTACAGAAACCATTTAGAATTTCAAGATTGAGGAAACAGAGCACTAAGTCAAGAGCAGGAGCTCTCCCAAGCAGCAGATTCTGTTACTGTGAGTGCACATGGGGCTTCCTGGGGGCATAAAGGTCGATTGAGTCCCGAGGCATTCCCAAAGCATATCCACAAGGTCACACATACCCATGAAATAGTACAGTTTACTATGAAATGTTACTCAATGGGAGGGTTGAAAATACTATGACATAGGTGGGCAGTGGTGGCGCACACATTTAATCCCAGCACTTGGGAGGCAGAGGCAGGCAGATCTCAGTGACCCATTTACCTGTTCTACATGGAGTGTCAGTTCTTACTCCTGGGCAGGTGGCTCTACACTCAGTTCCTAGGTGCCAGATCCCATGGTAAAGCTCTCTATCGTTTAATCCACACAATCAAAACTTAAAAGAGACAAAGTACCTCACCAAGATCATTAGTGGGGAGATACACCCAGGCTGAGCGGCCACCCTCACAGGACAAGCTCTTGTCTGCACTGTCACTCTGTAGCGGTCAGTTGTCAGATCCAGACACAAAATTGAAAGCGAGACAACCACAAATCGCGTGTGTCTCGAACTTTTCAGCAAACAACAGATGTGAAAACACGGCCTCACGCTCAGACTGTTCTAATGTCAATGTTTGGCTGAAGAGGATTTTATTTTCTTTGCCTTGGAAAATAAATTCACGTGACGTGGGCCAGGAATACTTGTTGGGAAATAACGATTGTGGTAACTTGCCCTAGACAGGGAGATGAGGACATGATGGCAGCCATGCCAGTTCTTGGCATCTGCTTGCCTTGAGACATGCTCTGGGCTATATTTCAGCCACTGTGTAGTGACCAAGGCAGAAAGTGAAGGGAGAGCTCTCTCCCATTACCTCAATGCAGTCTCACATTCAGCGTCAGCCAACACACCCCAAACCCAGGTGCTGCCTTGTTTCCCTGACAACCACTTCAGTCTACCAGGGCAGGTCCTATCCACGTCGTGGGTAGGTACGACAGAATGTGTGCTTCTCTGGCTTGGTGTAAATGGGGGGAAAGAAAGAGGTCACTTATTCAGTATGTCTAACACCACTCCACACTGGATTTACCCAAGATGTTCCTGCAAACTTCTCAGAAATCAATCTCATGTCCACGTTCTGCTCAAACAAAACCTTCATCATTTATTACCAATACAACATAAAGTAAAGGCTCACAAATGACAATCTAGTAACATGGCTTAAATAACACCATCATTTGTTATAACTTACATTAGTGCTTGACTTTCTCTTACCATAGCTCTTTAAAAATAATTTTTAAAAGTGGGGGGGGGGTGGCACACACCTTTAATCCCAACACTTAGAAGGCAGAGAAAGGCAGGCAGATCTCGAAGGTCTAGGCCAGCCTGGTCGACCTGTTCTAGCATGTTCCAGGCTAGCTAGAGTTACAAAGTAAGACCCTGTTTCCAAAAAAGAAAGGGAAAAAAAAGTGCATGACTCTTTTGGGTAATACTCTTTAAACAATGTCATTGTTCTAAGTCTTAACTCGGTAATTTCTAGATGGCCTCAGACAAGTGTAAATAGTACTGAACTCCAGTTCACAATATTATCTGTCCTCATGGAGCAAAGCGTCTGCCCCCAACAGATCTGCCACAGTAGAAAACGATTCCCTGATGCACTAACATCGCAATCACTACTGTGTACGCACTGAACACCACATGGCGGTGAGCAGTCCCATGCTCGGGCCACTGAACCATGACCAACTTCTCCCAAGAGACGACTGTGGTTGACAAACTGAGGTCACAGAGCCACAAGAGTCAAGTGCCAAGGTGGAGATGGTGGCAAGAGCAACTGCAGCAGCATGGCAGGTTCTGTTCCTGGCATGGTTTGAGGTATCCCTTTTCCTTCTGTGGCAAAGTCCTCTGAAGTTTCCGGAGCAGG